>NC_047052.1:43065720-43369994 GCF_011762595.2 Tursiops truncatus | reverse complement strand
GTGTCTTTTTCTCCTCTGAATTCTGAGATGTTCTAGGCTTTTCCCTCCTGATTTCTAATGTATCTGGTGCCTTCTTGTCTAATAATTCTTAAAAGAAACTATTACTTGTCAGAATTGTCTCCTGTGACAAAGCCCTTATAAAAGATTTCAGTTTCCTTCTCCCATTAACCCCTAACTCTCTTAATTGGGCCTTTTCTAACTCTCTTAATTGGGGAATTTATTGTTCATTCCCCTCATTAATGGCAATAACCACAGGGAGACAGTTTATGCTGATGGAAACTTTCATGGGCAATAAAATACAACACTTGGGTTCATATCCCACTCAGTGTGGCCTTGGGTCAATATCATAACCTCTCAGGCCTTCTAGCTTCTCTTATGTATAATGTGAGAAATAAAATCAACTTTATTTAACTAACAGGGTAGTTATAAAATTAAAACTAAATGAAAGTGTATATGAATGGCACTGCATCACCTCACCCTAGAATCCTGGGGATCATTCCTGTACTTATGTACTCTACCTTCCCTAGTTATGAACGAACTACCTGTGATCTTCTGTAATTCAGCCCCCAATACTTGGGTGCTGGTTCCTATCCCCTCTCTCCTGCTCAAGGTCATTGCTCCTGTGCAGTTGTCTCCTATGTCCCTGCATTATTCGTTTTTCTCTACTGGGTTATTCCCATCACTATAAACCATGCTGTAATCTCTCCCACATTCAAAACAAACAACCATTCCTGGATTCCATATCCATTTCTAGCTCTATTTCTCTACTCTTTTCAACAGAACTCCTTGAAAGGGATGGCTCTTCTGTCTCCACTTCCTTTCCTTCCATTTTCTCTTATAAATGTATTTATTTATTTATTTTTGGCTGTGCTGGGTCTTCGTTGCTGCGTGCAGGCTTTCCCTCGTTGCAGCAAGTGGGGGCTACTCTTTGTTGCAGTGCTCGGGCTTCTCACTGCGGTGGCTTCTCTTTGTTGCGGGGCACAGGCTCTAGGCGGGCGGGCTTCAGTAGTTGTGGTACGCTGGCTCAGTAGTTGTGGCTCACCGGCTGTAGAGTGTAGGCTCAGTAGTTGTGGCACACGGGCTTAGTTGCTCCGCGCCATGTGGGATCTTCCCAGACCAGGGCTCCAAACCCATGTCCTCTGCATTGGCAGGTGGATTCTTAACCACTACACCACCAGGGAAGTCCCACCTTCCATTTTCTCTTGAACTCACTCCAGCCAAGGTTTTGTGTCCTCCACTCTAGAGAATCCACTTTTGTTGAGACTTCTAATGATTTCTCTAATGCCAGATCCAATGGACAGTTCTCGTTCCTCATACCACTTGACCTATTGGTAGCATTTGACAGTTGTTCTCACCTTCCTTCTTGGTATACTTTCTTCACTGGGCTTTCAGTGAAGCCCCAATTCTCTTTTTTTCCTTCTATTCCACTGATGTTTCCTTTTCAGACTCCTTTCTTTCTTTTTTCCTTTTCATCTCCCTGTTCTCTAACCGTTGGAGCCCCTCAGGCTCAGGCTTTGGACCGTTTTTCTTCCTTACCTTTAATCACTCTGTAGGCAATCTTACCTAGTATCAGAGCTTCAAATATCAACTGAACATCAGTAACTTCCAGTTTTATATTCCTACATTTGGACTTCCTCTGAACTCCCAGATCTAATGTCTAATGGACATCTGGCATTTCCACTTAGACATATAATAATCAGCTCAAGTATTAAGGTAAAACAGAATTCATAATTGGTCCATCCAAACCCGCTCCTCTCATAGTCCATTGTGTTAAAAAATGGCAACTTCATACCTCTAGTTGCTCAAGCCAAAAACCCTAGCATCATCTTGGCCTCTTTTTTTTTCTTTTATACCTAAAATCAGTAAATCCTGTCAGCTCTTCCTACAGAGAATATCTGGAATCTGATCAGTTCTTGTCACCTCCCCCATGACCATACCACCCTAAGGCAAGCCCCTCAACCCCTTGCCAGGGTTACTGCAGTAACCTTCTCAGTTCCCCCCACTTCCCTGCTTCCCCCCCTTGTCCTCTTAGTCCATTTTCCATGAGTGATCCTTTTAAATGTAAATCAGATTATGCCATTCCTTGGTTTGAAGTGTTTCATTGGCTTCCTGTCTTACTCAAGAGTAAAAACCAACGTTCTTACACAAGGCCCACAAGCCCTGTGTGATCCAGCTTCCATCTACCTCTCTGGCCCTCATTTTCTCACTCACCCCATTCCAGCCACTCTAGTCTCCTTCCTCTTTGTTGTTAAAGCCTGCTCTTGCCTAGAGGCTTTTGCATTTGTTGGTCCCTCTGCTAGGACTGTGCTTCCCCTAGATTTCTGTGTCGATGAAAAGCCTTCTTAGACCACCCTTCATTTCCCCATCTCCTTAATCTTTTTATTTTCCTCTATAGAACTTTGACTCCTTTACATATAAATAGGAATATCAATGTCAGTATATCAATATTTGTTATTGTCTCCTTCCATTAGAATGTGAGATCCGCTGGGACAGACTGGATTTGCTATCTTCCTTACACATAGAACCATGCCAACTGAGTTGGGAACTCAGTAAATATGAAAGAATTCCTGACTCCTTTTTCTCTCTGCATCCATATCCAATCAGATACCAGAACCAGTTGATTTTACTTCTCTGACACCTTGAATTCATCCCCTTCATCCTCATTTCTACTATCACTATCTTGGGTCAGGCCCTTTGCTTGGGAAAGTACAGGCACCTTTCAGCTGATCTCCCTGACTCCAATTTTACTCCTCTCCACTAAAATAATCTGGCTATATTGGCCCTTTCACTTCCTTTTTTAAATTCTTCAGTAGCCTTCCATTCATTAATGGGTGAAAACCAAACTTGTATATATTCAGTCAGTATTCATTGGTCACCTTTATACTTCAGTCACTGTGGCCCGTACTATTTACAGTGATGATGAGACCTGGTCCTCATAGTTAATGTCATAAGCATTATCTTCCTCTAGATTCTAGAATTAATTAGATTTAAATGCAGATTAACTAAAATTAAATTAAAAATTCAGTTGCTCGGTCATACTAGCCACATTTCAAATGCTTAGTAGCCACATGTGGCTAATGGCTACATTATTGACAGTACAAGATGTGACGATTTCCATCATCACAAAGGTTCTATAAGACAGCACTGGTCTAATCCTTGCCCCAAACTGTACAAGTCTTTCCCAGTTATTCTCTGCAATCCAAACACACCGTCTACTTTTGGTCCACTGTTTTTGCCACTGCTCTTCACTTTGCTCAGAATGCTCTTCTGTCCCTTTTCTGCCTATTAATATCCTCTGATTTTAGGCCCCAAATCATATTCTGTAACTTACAGGAAATTCTCCTTGACACCAGCCCCCAATGATTTAACTAGTCTTCCTTCTGACGGCAGCCCTCCCCACCATGGGAACTCAGCAAGGCAGTCTGGCTGCTTACTTCACTATTGGAATTATTTCCCGCTGTTGCCAATGGAAATCAAAGAAAATGGATGTGACGTCTCTGCAGGTGGACGGCAGTAAGAGGGGCTTATTTAACTTGCTTCTCAGTGCAACTTGATAGGAGAATACAACATCTTAAAGTTGCATATGTGTAGCACTAGTGTTTCTTTTTAAATAGTTGGGGGAAAATGACCTAGAAAACCAAATTGCAGCTTGGTAGCCAAAATTAACTCTTGATTTATTTGTCCTTTGTGTGTAAACTGTCCTACTATTCCATGCGTCTGACTTCCTCACGTATCTGTTGATCAGTTTTGGTTCTTCTTAGTACTATTGAGATCTATCCAGTTGATACCAATGGCCTTAGCGGCGGCAGCCTCTGGAATAACTCCTTACACCTTTCTGGCCTGCATTTCTCTAGACTTCACTCTCCAGGGAGGAGTTTTCTTTTCTTACTTTATGACTCTCTTGCACACCATATGCACTAAGGATTCTGGAAACTTCTAGCATGACTGCAAAGTGGCCAAGAGAATAAAGTACCTGATGATAAATCACAGTATTAAAAAAAAAAAAAGCATGGGTGCTCCTTGCACCTGTAATTAGAACCAGCCTTACTACCTTCCTTAAAAAACACATATATATGGAATTTAAGAAAAGAAAAAAAAAATGTCATGAAAAACCTAGGGGTGAAACAGGAATAAAGACACAGACTTACTAGAGAATGGACTTGAGGCTATGGGGAGGGGGAAGGGTAAACGGTGACAAAGCGATAAAGAGGCATGGACATATATACACTACCAAACGTAAGGTAGATAGCTAGTGGGAAGCAGCCGCATAGCACAGGGAGATCAGCTCGGTGCTTTGTGACCGCCTGGAGGGGTGGGATAGGGAGGGTGGGAGGGAGGGAGACGCAAGCGGGAAGAGATATGGGAACATATGTATATATATAACTGATTCATTTTGTTGTGAAGCTGAAACTAACATACCACTTTAAAGCAATTATACTAAATAAAGATGTAAAAAAATAAATAAATAAATGAAAAACAAAAACAAAAACAAAAAAAACCCCTGAGTTCTCATTATCTTAAAGTAGGCCGTTCTCCACCAGCCTCAGCAGTTGTCAGCCAGAGAGGAAGTGATGTTCTTCAGGAAAGCAGTAGAGAGGGCTTATGTGGAAAATAAGGATTGCTGGGCCAAGAAGCTTCTAGAAATTGAGTTCCCACTCAGGTAAATACTCTGGATGTGTAGGTATGCTTGTAAGATGCCTGTATTACTGTGGTTTTTTTGCTCCTGTCTGATAAGTCCAGCTGGGGCTGGAGGCTTTGACGAAGCCTCTCATATGGATGGCGTGGCCCTTTTTGAACTTAGAAGGCGAATGTAGAGCTGGGGAGGTACCCAAGCGGTTTTGCCTGTTGAACCCAGAGAAGCTGGAAAACTTTGTTTAAGGGTTGTCTTTTTTACAAGGTTTGGCCTACACAGGTATGCTCTGCTCCTAGCCTGTAGGTACCGTCCTCATCTTTAAGGGGTAAAGTCTGAGTGAGTCTGAGTTGTGATCCTCCTTGCTGCAGCTGCAAAGGAAGGTCTGCTTGGTACAGCTAGCTGGGAGCTGTCTAGGCCTCATCTAGGGTGTACATTAGCATCAACAAGGTAGGGACTGTCCCAGCCAGAATCCCTCCTGCTAACGTGCTTGGATTCTGTGTCAGTGCCGAAGCACATCTGCCTTGAATCCATCTTTCAGTTTCCTTATGGTTTAGGAAGGGGCTGGGTTTTGTTAACTCAGTAGTTCTTGGCATTAGTGTTGTGTGGTGGGACAAGGGGAGAGCAAAGGAAGCAGAGCAGGGACCCTGGAATGACAGTTGTTTTAAGCTCATCTATTTAGGCGTGCTGAGGCAAGCTCGGTTTATGAGATTTGCCCCTTCTCCCCCTACTCTGTTTTTTTTTTTTTTCAGGACTCTGCACTTGTTCAAGAGAAGAATCTAAAGAAATCCAAGCAGGACAGGTAGTTCTAAAAGCCATGACCCAGGTAAGTTGAAGTTTCCTCTATCCTTGAAATAATACCAACATTTGTGTTCTTTATCCTGAGACTTCCCTGTCTGGCTGAGCCCTATTCAGTAACCTGCTCTCAGTTCCTCCATTGCAGAGAATGAGCAATGATGCCTCACCTCCCTTTGTGGCCCTCTCTTCTCCAAGTGTTCACATACGTGCACAATGTTCTTACCAGAGCACCAATGGAGCAGAAATATATTCTCCTGAGAGAAATTTGAGAGCCATCCTTATCAGAACCATGGTTGAATAGAGCCAAAGATAAGATAACTTTGATCTTTTCCATTAACCCAAGTAGTTTCCTTTTTTCCTTCTATTTTAAAATATCACCCCCCTTTAAAAATCATAAAACATTTCACAGTATTGAAAAATACATACAAAAACGTGTCTATAACATATATATGGTATAAAGAATAATAAAATGAGTTGATATATTTGTTTAATGTACCATCTAAGCAACCCTTATCCCTTCCCACATCCCTTCACATATCGTATTACCACCTCACCAACGTTAATGACTACTTTTAATTTTGCGTTCGTTAGCACTTTGATTCTTATAATTTACCATATATGAATGCCTGCTGAACAGTATACTGTTGAGTTTTTCATTTTTAAATTTGATGTACAGTTGTCATATTCTCTATATTTTTTACCATATTTTTTCACTCAACACAATGTGATTTCAAGTTATTCACGTTAAATTGTGTAGCACTAGGTCAGCAGTTCTTAAAGTGTGATCCAGGAAGACTTTGAGACCCTTTCAGGAGGTCTAGGGGTCAAAATTACTTTTATAATAATAATACTAACGCATTATTTGCCTTTTTCACTCACAACTCTAATGAGTGTACAGTGGAGTTTCCCAGAAGCTATATGAAATGTGTTATCCCAACAGATTGGGGAGTTCCCTGGTGACCTAGTGGTTAGGATTCCTGGCTTTCCCTGCTGTGGCCTGGGTTCCGTCCCTGGGTGGAGAACTGAGATTCCGCAAGCCGCGTGGTGCAGCCAAAAAGTAAAATTAAATTAAATTAAATTAAATTAAGTTGGCCAACAGATTGAATACAGAAGATGTGAAAATCTAACTCTTTCATTCAGCCAGTCATTAAAGAGATTTGCAAAAATGTAAAACAGTGCTACTAAATTTATTTCATTTTGACAAAGTTATTTTTCATAAAATATGTGTTATTTATGTTAACAGGTTTATTATTTGGATAAATTAATAATTTTTAAAATTTATCTCTTTTAATTTCTAATGTGGTATATATTGATAGATTTAACCAGCATTAATGAAAGTCTTCAATAACGTTAACAGCTTTATTTATTGTACATATGTATAATTCACATACAATGAAATACACCCATGTAAGTATATAGTTCAGTGCTTTTCTAGTATATTTGCAGAGCTGTGCAACCATCAGCACAAACCATTTTAAAACATTTACATCACTGCCAAAAAAAATCCTGTTTGCATTAGCCGTCACTCCCAAATTCCCCTCCTCATCCCCTGGCAACCACTAATTTACTTTGTCTCTATGGAATTGCCTTTTCTGGACTTTTAATATAAATGGAATCATTGAATATTTGATCTTTTGTGTGTGACTTTTTTCACTTAACATAATGTTTTCAAGCTTCCGTGATGTAGCATGTATCAGTATTTTGTTCATTTTTATACCAAACAATATTCCATGGATATGTATAGACCACATTTGGTTCAGCAATTTATCAGTCTGTGGACATTTGAGTTGCTTCTACTTTTTGGCTATCATGAATAATGCTGCTATAAGCATTGGTATATACCAATGTTTTTAGGTAGACATATGTTTTCATTTCTGTATACTTAGGAGTGGAATTTCTGGGTAACATGTTAACCCTATGTTTAACATTTTGAGGAACTGTCAAAACTGTTTTCCAAAGGGGCTACCCCATTTTACATTCCTACCAGCAACGTAAGAGAGTTCCAGTTTCTCCACATCTTCACCAATATGTGTTTTTTGGGAGTTTTGTTTTTTGTTTTGTTTTGTTTTGTTTTCATAATAGCCACCCCAGTGGATGTGAAATGGCATCTTATTGTGGTTTTGATTTGCACATCTTTGATGCTGAACATCTTTTCATGTGCTTATTGGCCATTTGTATATTTTCTTTGGAGAAATCTCTTCAAATTCTTTGGCTGGTTCATAATTAGGTTGTCTTTTTTATTACTGAGTTGTGAGAGTTTTTATATATTCTGGATTCAAGTCCCTTATCAGATAAACAATTTGCACATATTTTCTCCCAGTTTTGTGGGTTGGAATTTCACTTTCTTGATGAAATTATTTGCAGAACAAAAGCTTTAAATTTTGATGAAGTTTATTTTATCTTCTTGTTCTTTTTGTTTCTTTTTTGTGTCTGGTGCCATATCTAAGAAACCCCTGCCTGACCAAGGCTGTGAAGATATACTCCTATGTTTTCTTCTAAGAGTTTTATGGTTTTAGCTTTTACATTTAGATCTACAATTATTTTGAGTTAATTTTTATATATAGTGTGATGTGGGGTCCAACTTCATTCTTTGCATATGGATATCTACTTATTCCAGCACTATTTGTTAAAGACTAATCTTTTCCCATGAAATTATCTTGGCTGGTTTAATTTAATATGTGGTAGTCCTTAGGGAGCTGGTAGAAGATGCCTTTCTTCAGAGAGGTTTTGCAGCTAGGAGTATTCTCAAATTTGGCACACTTTAATTTTTCTCCTGGGGTTTCCCCCAGCTGCATGAATTTCAACCTCACTAAAAATGAGACAACCAGTCATTATGTGCTTCCTAAGGGGATGCTATAGGAAGTACACAGTACAACCTCTGACATATTTATGTCCCCTAAAAAATATGGAAGTAGAGAAATATGTTAAACTATACCATGAAGATATGATCAGCCAAATCCAGAATATGGGAAATGCTACTGATTCAAATGTTTGTTTAATGAATAAACAGCAATAAAAATTTTTAAAGGGTCTGTGGGTGCTATAAGAGATTTGAGAGACTTTAGGAAATCTATAAACTAATTGCAAGGGGTGGATTTTGTTTGAATCCTGATTTGAACAAACCTACTGTCAAAAATCACTTTTGAGAAAATTGGGGCAATCTGAAACTTGATCTGGTTATTAGGAAATTATTGTTAATTTTATTAAGTGTGATAGTGATATTCTGGTTATTATGCCTTTTTTAAAAAGCCTAATCTGTTAGATACTAAAGTATTTGTGGGTGAAATACTATAATGTTTGGTATGTGGGATTTGCGTCAAAATATACCAGGGGTAAAAAATGGAAAGGAAGACCTAAAACAAGATTTGCAAGGTCTTGTTAAGTTACCGAAGCAGAGTGATGGATTCATGGGGGCTCATTATACTATTCTCTGTACTTCTGTGTATTTTGAAAATTTTTGTAATCAATTTAAAAACTAAAAGTCATTTCATTTACTAGTAGTGCATGGGTTTATTGTTTCAGGGATTGGTGACATTTAGGGATGTGGCCATAGAGTTCTCTCAGGAAGAATGGAAGTGCCTGGAACCTGCCCAGAAGGACTTGTACAAGGATGTAACTTTGGAGAACTTCAGTAACTTGGTCTCACTAGGTAAGGACATTGTATAATACAGGACCAGCCAGGAAACAAGGCTCCCAGGGACTACAACAGTGGGAGGCTGTTACCACCTTCGGCTGGAGGGGGTAAAGAGAGGAAACACTGCCACCGGAAGATAGTGAGAGCTAGAGCCATGGAGAAGGGCCAGCTGGTAGCCACTGTAGCTACCTCCAGAACTCCTGGGTCAAAGGAGGGAGCGAGAGGGATAAGAAATATCCTGAACTGTCTTCCAGTCCACTGATGCTTTCCATCTACCAAACCCAGGTAGATGGGATATGATAGGACCAGGGTAATACAGTCCTTACAAGTAAGCTGTCTGGGGCACAGCTAGGCACATAGCAGGGCCAAGAGTAGCGAGGAATGGATTGGGGAGAGGGAGAGGGCAAATGGAGAATAAAATTTCTGGTTTCTTCATGGTGAATTTCTGGGAAGACTTACAAGTTTCTGGCTAAGTTTCTGTTCTCTATCTTCAAGGGAATTGTTCTGTGCTTTGTTGAAGTGGAAATGGGTAGTGCCATTGGCACCTCCACCTTCCCATCCTTTGGACAACCTTCACACCTTCCCTTATGTAATTGCCTCTCTTCCTTAGCAACCAAGAGACTGGGTTTGAATTTGGAAACAGCACGATCATGCCCCATTTCTTTTCCTATAAACAGGACTTTCCCTTTCTAAGCCCGATGTCATCTCCTTACTGGAGCAAGGGAAAGAACCCTGGATGGTTGTAAATGATATGACAGGACCATGGTGCCCAGGTGAGTGAGGGCTGATCCAATGGGGGGAGGTCACTGGGAATAATAGCCCAGCAGGTGAGTCAACTCGTAACAATAACTTGAGTTATTGTCAGGAAACTCCCTCAAAGCCCTACCAAAAACTGAGGAATAAAAGCCTGAGACGTGAAGCCATGAAGAACAAAGACCTTGCCAGCATCAGCTTCCAAGGGAACCTTGCCTTTATCCCCATTAATTCCTCTCTGTTCTTTCTTCTCTTATGTTTTCTTCTCATTTCAAAAAGGAATGTGCCCCTTTCCGGTGGCAGCTATTTTACCTGGAGTTTGGATCCTTTTTTCTGCAAGTGTCTTCATTCCTTAAAAAGTATTTATTTTCGTAAAACAGCTTTTCACTTCACCTAATTCAGCAATTCATTTATTCTCTTAACTTTTGAGAGGTAAGGATGTGTAGTGGCTGAGGCAATACTCTGGAATCAGATTTTCTTTTTTTTAATTTATTTGGCTGCATCGGGTCTTAGTTGCAGCATGTGGGATCTTTCGTTATGGCGTGCAGGCTTCTCCCTAGTTGTGGTGTGTGGGCTGCAGAGTGTGAGGGCTCAGTAGTTGCAGTGCATGGGCTTAGTTGCCACGCAGCATGTGGGATCTTAGTTCCCCAACCAGGGATTGAACCTGCGTCCCCTGCCTTGGGAGGCGGATGCTTAACCACTGGACCACCAGGGAAGTCCCTGGAATCAGGTTTTCTGAGTTCAAATCCTGGCTCTGCCACTTACTAGATCTGTGAGTTTAAGTAAGTTACTTAAATTCTCTGTGCTTCAGTTTTCTCCTCTGAAAATGGGATTAAAAATAGTGCCTTCCTGGGGCTTCCCTGGTGGCGCAGTGGTTGAGAGTCCGCCTGCCGGTGCAGGGGACACGGGTTCGTGCCCCGGTCCGGGAGGATCCCACATGCCACCGAGCAGCTAGGCCCGTGAGCCATGGCCACTGAGCCTGCGTGTCCGGAGCCTGTGCTCCGCAACGGGAGAGGCCACAACAGTGAGAGGCCCGCGTACCGCAAAAAAATAAAAAAATAAAAAAAAAAAAAGTGCCTTCCTCATGTAGTTAGTGTGGCTTTTTTATGAGTTAGTATGTGAAAATGCCCAGAACAATGCCAGGCAATAGTGACCACTAAAAAAATGTTAGTATTTGTAACTGGCTCTTGCTGGACAGAAATGGAGCCTTTGAATACTTAGTTATGTTACTACCTCATGACTTCTCTGTATTGTTGTCATTTATTTTCATCTGGGATCATTTTTTCTCTATCTGAAGAACACCCTTAATATTTCCTTTTGTGTAGGTCTGCTGTTGACAAATTCTGTCAGCTTTTGACCACATGAAAATGTCTTTATTCTACCTTTTTTCTTGTAGGATATTTTCACTGAGTATGGAATTCTGTGTTGGCAAGAATCTTCTCTCAGCCCAAAGAAGAACTCATTCCACTGCCTTTTCTCTTCCAATGTTGTCATTAAGTCAACTTGTTCCAATTTTGGAAAATGTTCCACATATATTTAAAACTAGTGTCCTTCGGGGCATTCACCTCTTTAACTATAACCGTTTTGATTATGTGATTTAGAGTCTGTATGTCCTTTTAACTTTCTCTGTACTTCCACTGTCAAATTCTGAGAGCTCTTAATTGTATTATATATTTTGCTACTACATATTACATTTTTATAAAGATGAAATATAGATCCTTGTTGCAAATTGTATTTTTATCAGTACAGTCCATCCTTCATTTTGCCACATAGTGGCATTTAACCTTGAATTCTATTTTTTCTGATATTAGTATAAAATGCCCTGTTTTTGTTAGTTTAAAAAATTATGGTGTATCTTTGCTTATCCTTTTTTAAAAATTATTGCCATTTTAAGTGTGTCCATTATAATCAGAATTAGAGTTTCCTTTTTTAATCAATCTGAGAGTCCTTGACTTTAATAGAATTTAATCCGTTCTCATTTATTGTGATCATTCATGTGTCTGTTCTTACTCCTCCCATTTTATCTTACATTTTCTGTTCCTCATTCTCTTTATTTCTAGCTATTCCTGTTTTGCTCACATTTTTTTTTTCTTTTCTTTTTTTTTTTTTTTTTGCGATACACGGGCCTCTCACTGTTGTGGCCCCTCCGTTGCGGAGCACAGGCTCCGGACGTGCAGGCTCAGTGGCCATGGCTCATGGGCCCAGCTGCTCCGTGGCATGTGGGATCTTCCCTGACCGGGGCACGAACCCGTGTCCCCTGCTTCAGCAGGCAGACTCTCAACCACTGCGCCACTAGGGAAGCCCTTGCTCACATTTTATTCCCCTTTCTACCTTTAAGCAATTTTGAAGTTGTACGTCCTATTGCTTTGTAATAGAATAGTCTTTAACTTGACTTTAAGAAATGTGCTTAGGGGGCTTCCCTGCTGGCGCAGTGGTTGAGAGTCTGCCTGCCGATGCAAGGGACACGGGTTCGTGCCCTGGTCCGGGAGGATCCCACATGCTGCGGAGCGGCTGGGCCCGTGAGCCATGGCCTCTGGGCCTGCGTGTCCAGAGCCTGTGCTCCACAACGGGAGAGGCCACAACAGTGAGAGGCCCGCGAACCGCAAAAAAAAAGAAAGCAATGTGCTTAAACCTGTGTTTCTCTTCCCACCTCAAGACTGAAATAGAATTTTTTTCTTTTTAGTAAAGTTTTTAAAAAAATATTTTGAAATCATTCTAGATTAGACTTATAGAAAATTTGCAAAATTATTACAGAGAATTCCCATATACCCTTCACTCAGCTTCCAAATGTTAACATTTTATGTAACCATAGTACAGTTATCAAAATCAGGAAGTTAACATTGGTGTTATACTATTAACTAATCTACAGATCTTATTAGAATTTTATCAGTTTTTCCCCTGATGTCCTCCTTCTATACCAGGATCCAGTCTGGGATCCCACATTGCATTGTTGTTTTGTCTCCTTAGTATCCTCCAATCTGTGACAATTGCTCTGTCTTTCATGACTTTGATCCTTTTGATGAGTGCTCTCTTGGAGAATGTCTCTCACTTGTGTTTGCTTGATATTTTCTCACAGTTAGATTGAGATTATGCCTCTTTGACAGGAATACCACAGAAGTGATGTTGTGTCCTTCTCTATGCATCATATCAGGGGTTGCCTGATGTTAATATGGCTTTTTACTGGTAGTGTTAACCTTGATCACCTTGGTTAAGGTGTCTCTCATGTTTCTCTCCTGTAAAGTTAGTACTTTGCGACTGTAAGTGGTAATTATCTTGGAGGGAGATACTTTGCAACTATATGCTGTTTCTCCTCATTTTGCCCACTGGTTTTAGTATCCATTGGTGGATCTTGTCTGTAACAATACAATAGTGTTGCCTTGTGTTGATTTTCTATGTCCCTTATTGCTTCTGCATTTATTAATTGGAATTCTTCTGTAAGGAAGGGCTCTCCCTACTCCCTTTCCCATTCATCTATTTATTCAAAGATTTGTTTCTATCAGTATGGGCTATTTATTTATTTATGTATTCTATGAGTTATAGTCCAAAAATATCATTGTTTATTCTGCTGTTCAAATTGCTTATTGGGAAAGCTTTGGCCATTTGGGAACACCTTCAGGTTGTATATATATTCACAATGTTGTGCAGCCATTATCACTATCCATTTCCAGAACTTATTCATCATCCCAAACAGAAACTCTGTACCTATTAAACAATAACTCTCTACTTTCCCCTCCGCCCTGCCCCTTGTTACATCTTTTCTACTTTGTCTCTATGAATTTGACAATTCTAGGTATCTCATGTAAATGTAGTCATGCAATATGTAGTTTTAGGTTCATTCATTTATCAGAATTTAATTCCTTTTTAAGACTGAATAACATTCCATTGTATGTATATACCACATTTTGTTTATTCATTCCTCTGTTGATGGACACTTGGGTTCTTTCTGTCTTTTGGCTATTGTGAATAATGCTGCTCTGAGCCTTGGTGTACAAGTATCTGTTTGACTCCCTGTTTTCACTTCTTTGGGGTATATACCTAGGAATGAAATTGCTGGATCAGCTGGTAATTGTTATGTTACTTTTCAAGGGCATTTCTTAATTTTTAAGAGTCTTTTATAAATTGTGAAGATCATCCCATTATCTATGATATAAGTTTCAAATATTTTCTCTGTCACTTGTCTTTTGACTTTGCTTTTGGTGTTTTTTGTTCGTGTGCAAGTTTTTTGTTTTGTTTTTCACCTTTACATAATGGAATTTATCAGTCTTTTGATGCTTTTGGATTTTGAGTCATTATTTAGAAGGTTTCCCTATACCTAGATTATAAAGTAATCTACCACATTCCCTTCCAGTTTTTGTATGGTTTCTGTTTTCTTTTAACATTAAAACTGTATTCAGAGTTTATTCTGGTATACGGTGGTATAACATATGGATCTAATTTTATCTTTTTCCAAATGACTAATCCCAACATTATTTATTATAAAAACTACTCTTTTCTCCTTTGAGATACCACCTTTATAATAAATTCAGTTTCCATATAAACTTTAGTCTATTTCTGGCCTTTCTATTGAGTTCCATTGGTCTGTCTCCAGAATCCAATATTTATTCATCAAGCAATCCATTATTGCTACTATGTGCTAGGATTTGGTGACAACGGCTAGTGAAAAAGCCTTTATTTCTGCCTTTGGGGAGGTAAAAAAACAAATCAACAGATGAGTAAGTAAATGAAACTCTTAAGTACAACTGATGAAAGTGTTATGACAATAGGACACGTTGTGGGAAAGAGAATCAAAGTATATGCTTAGGGTTATCAGGCTGAGAGCTTTTTGAAAGTATGAGTTTTAATCTGAAACCTAAAGAGAAAAGCAGCCATACAAAGCGCCCAGGACAGGATTCCCAACAGATAGAAGAACCTGATGAGAGGTCTAAGATGGAAAAGACCTACATTTATTCTAGATACTCAAAGGAGGGCTGTGGTTTGTTACATAGGGAGGAAAGGGGAGAGTATTCAATATGAAGATGCATTGTCCTTGGTGGAGATAGAGCAACAGAAGGACAACAGAGACAAGCAGGGACCTGCTTTGCCAAGAACCTGTGAACCATGGCATTGAATTTAGAATTTATTCTAAGTGCAGTGGGGAGGCTGTGAAAAAGTTTAAGCAGACATTTTCATTTTGACTGACATCAGCATCATATGGTAGAAAGTGCTAAAAATATAGATGCCTTATTTGTATGAAATGCCCTGAATAGGCAAATTCACAGGGACAGAATTAGTGTTTCTCTGCCATTAGTGATTGCCAGGGGCTGGCAGGAATGAGGAATGGGGAGTGGCTGCTTAATGGGCACAGGGTTTATTTTTTTTAAATTGAAGTATAGTTGATTTACAATATTGTGTTAGTTTCTGCTATACAGCAAAGTGATTTACATATATATTTTATATATATATATATACACACATATATACATATATATATATACACACACACATTCTTTTTCATATTCTTTTCCATTATGGTTTAATTTCGGATATTGAATATGGTTTGCTGTGCTATACAATAGGACCTTGTTGTTGATGCATTCTATATATAATAGTTTACATCTTCTAGTCCCAAACTCCCAATCCAGCCCTCCCCCGCCCCACCCCCCTTGGCAACCACAAGTCTGTCCTCTATGTCTGTGAGTCTGTAGCACAGAGTTTCCATTTGGGGTGATGAGAGTGTTCTGGAATTAGAAGATAGTGACAATGATTGCAGGACACTGCGAATGTACTGCAAACCATGGAATTGTACACTTTAAAATGGTTAAATGGGAAATTTTATATTATGTGAATCTTCAATTAAAATATATATATATAACTTTTAAAATATGTGTAGATATGTATGTATACACATGTCTTGGCCCTACTCCTGTAGATTTTGATTCAGTGTTGGGTGCTGTTTGGACATTTGTTTTGTTACAAGGCTTCCTGGATGATTCTGATCTCTATCAAACGTGAGAACCACTGGCTTAATTTGTTTTCTTGCCCCTTTCTGGCACCATATGAGCTCTTATCATATTTGTGCTTTCATGTGCTTTTTAGAAATTGCACAGCAATATTTGAGACTTATAGAAGCAATTCACCTATTATGGTTATTATTTTCATTTTGTCTCTCTAGTCTCCTGTAGAATTCTTAAATTTCTCTTAGAAGAAGAGAACAAGTTGTATTTACTTTTTTTTTTTTATTTTTCAGACTTGGAGTCCAGGTGTGATAAATTTCTACAAAAAGATATCTTTGAAGTAGAGTCATTCGATTGGGAGCTGATGGAAAGCCTTACATGCTGTGCTTTTGAGGGCTCCAGTTTTAGAGATGACTGGGCATACAAAAGCCAGTTTGAAAAACAACAAGTAAATCATGAGTGCTCTTTCAAGCAAGTGAAAATCACCTATGGAAACATGCCCACTTTTGAGCATCATACATCCCTCACCCTACATCTCAGCAATGAGACTGGTGAGAAACTGATTGAATGTAATGAATGTGGGAAAGCATTTAGCCGTGGCTCACACCTTATTCAACATCAGAAAACTCATACGGGTGAAAAGCCCTTTGAATGTAAGGAATGTGGGAAAGCCTTCAGTCGTACCTCTCACCTTGTTCAACATCAGAGAATTCATACAGGGGAGAAACCTTATGACTGTAAGGAGTGTGGGAAGGCCTTTGGTCGTACTTCAGAACTTATTCTACATCAGAGACTTCATACTGGTGTCAAACCCTATGAATGTAAAGAATGTGGAAAGACCTTTAGACAGCACTCACAACTTATTCTGCATCATAGAACTCATACAGGTGAGAAACCCTACGTATGTAAAGACTGTGGCAAGGCTTTTATTCGCGGCTCACAACTTACTGTTCATCGGAGAATTCATACAGGTGCTAGACCCTATCAGTGTAAAGAATGTGGGAAAGCCTTTAGACAGCATTCACAGCTTACTGTGCACCAGAGGATTCATACTGGGGAGAAACCCTATGAATGTAAGGAGTGTGGCAAGGGCTTTATTCATAGCTCAGAAGTTACTCGACATCAAAGAATTCATTCTGGGGAGAAACCCTACGAATGTAAAGAATGCGGGAAGGCCTTTAGACAGCATGCACAGCTTACACGACATCAGAGAGTTCATACAGGTGACAGACCCTATGAGTGTAAAGATTGTGGGAAGGCCTTTAGTCGTAGTTCGTACCTTATTCAGCATCAAAGAATTCATACAGGTGACAAACCCTACGAATGTAAGGAATGTGGGAAAGCCTTTATTCGTGTTTCACAACTGACTCATCATCAGCGGATTCACACTTGTGAGAAACCCTATCAATGTAGGGAATGTGGAATGGCCTTTATTCGTAGTTCACAGCTTACTGAACATCAGAGAATTCATCCTGGTATCAAACCTTATGAATGTAGAGAATGTGGGCAGGCCTTTATTCTTGGCTCACAGCTCATTGAACACTACAGAATTCATACTGGCTAGAAAGCCTTGATGTTAGGGATGTAGGAAAGCCTTTATGTGGAATTCATGCCTGACTCAATATTAGATAATGCATAATGTAATGTAATTATTGTCAGAGAACCTTCATTTGTCACCTCCATTATGGAACATCAGGTAACTCATACCAGAAGAAAATTCAATAAACATGGGAATTCTTTTTGCCTCACACTCACTGTTTACTAAGCATCAGAGATCTTACACTGAAAAAAAATTAATATGAATATAGAAGAGCCTCCTGTTACCACTCAAAATATGTTAAACTTCTGAGAATTCCTAATAGAAAATGACCCTATTAAAACATTTTGTGACTGTGCCTTTCGCCATATACCTTACTTAACATTATCTCACTTCCAGCAATTACTGACTGTATAACATTGGGTAAATTATGCAATGTCTGTGTTCCTCAGTTTACTTATTTTTAAGCAGTGATAATTATATGTACCTAATAGAGTTTATGTGAAGATTGTCAGATATTTTATATAAAGCCTATGCTCAATAAATACTATTGTCATTAATTAATAACAGTATTACTGTTAAGGAGTTCATGTGAGAGGAGGGCCTTATGAATGTATCAAATATCCAAAGCCTTCAAAACCACTTGTTAGGATAATTCATTCTGAAAAACAGTAGTAAAGTATAGTTATTATGAGAAGATCTTCATTTAAAAGGTTGTAAATTTTGAAGAGTAGAAATTAACAGAAGAGCAGCTGAAAGAAATCTGCCCATTTAGGAATCTAAAACCACCTCCAAGTATAACTTCAAGAGAATCAAACTAAAATTACAAACTAGAAATGAATGGCAGTGAATTCTGCATATCAAAACCAGTTCAGTGTAACCAAAGCTGTACTCCTGTCAGAACCCAAGGATTAAAGGTAGGGGCTTTGGGGGCTTCCCTGGTGGCGCAGTGGTTGGGAGTCCGCCTGCTGATGCAGGGGACGTGGGTTCGTGCCCCGGTCCGAGAAGATCCCACGTGCCACGGAGTGGCTGGGCCCATGAGCCATGGCCACTGACCCTGCGCATCCGGAGCCCGTGCTCTGCAACGGGAGAGGCCACAACAGTGAGAGGCCCACGTACCGCAAAAAAAAAAAAAAAAAAAGGTAGGGGCTTTGGGACTTTCCTGGTGGCATGGTGGTTGGGAGTTCACCTGCCAATGCAGGGTATACAGGTTCGAGCCCTGATCCGGGAAGATCCCACGTGCCGTGGAGCAACTAAGCCCATGCGCCACAACTACTGAGCCCACGTGCTGCAACAACTGAAGCCCGCACACCTAGAGCCTATGCTCTGCAACGAGAAGCCACTGCAATGAGAAGCCCGCACACCGCAACAAAGAGTAGCCCCCAAACACCACAACTAGCAAAAGCCCGCGTGCAGCAGCGAAGATCCAATGCATCCAAAGATAAATGAATAAATTAATTAAAAAAAATTTTTAAAAAAGGTAGGGGCTTTGTTCTCTAAGTAGATCTCCAGCACCTATTCATTGCCAGTCACATACTAAACGCATTAAATGAATGGTCAATCCTAAAAGTTAGGGGAAATTGCCACATAAACCCAAGTCAACAGTAAGAACGATTATTAAAAAGAAAAGAAAAAAATGGGACTTCTCTAGTGGTCCACTGGTTAAGACTTCAAGCTTCCACTGCAGGGGGTGTGGGTTCGATCCCTGCTCAGAGAACTAAGATCCTACATGCCGCATGGCACAGCCAAAAAATATAAAATCAGAAACGACAGTAGACTTAATCTGAAGGTTATTTAACAATATAATAGACAACTCTGATATAGAAAAAAAAACACATTTAGCAGTATGAATGAGGAAGGGGTGGATTTTTTTAAAAAGTAGCAACTATGCATGACTTTAATATATTTAGAAATCTAGAGAGAATGGATTTTTACAAAAATAATCAACATTGGTTCAAGAAGATGTGGGATTTCTGAACAATCAATTGTGGAAGGACATAAAAAGTCATCAAAGCTCTGTCCCTTTAGAGAAAACAATTGTTTCGTTTCGTTTTAATTATTTTTGGCTGCGTTGGGTCTTCATTGCTGTGCGCAGGCTTTCTGTAGTTGTGGCGAGCAGGGGCTACTCTTTGTTGCGGTGCACAGGCTTCTCATTGTGGTGACTTCTCGTTGCGGAGCATGGGCTTTAGGCATGCAGGCTTCAGTAGTTGTGGCACACGGGCTTAGTTGCTCCGTGGCATGTGGGATCTTCCCGGACCAGGGCTCGAACCCGTGTCGCCTGCATTGGCAGGCGGATTCTTAACCACTGCGCCACCAGGGAAGTCCCAAGAAAACAGTTTAACATACAAAAACCTTAAAGTACAGATAATCCCTGAGAGAAGCTTTACAATTCATCTTCAAGGCTAAAAAATTTATGATAAAAAACTCAACAAGAATAACTCCTGAAAAACAAATTGTAGATAATAATTATCATTTGTGAAGATAAATATAAATAAAATTCCAGCTAATTTAATCCAGTCTATGAAAATTAATTTTAGATGGAATGTCTGGAACTGCACCTATTCTGGATTAAATATGTTTTTAGAATTTTGATGTTGTAACTCCAGGATATGACAGTGATGGGGAAAAGAGCCTTGATCCAACTCCAGGGACATCCAGATCAGGGCTGGATCAGAATGACTGAGTAATCTTAAAAAACACATCCCCTCACCCCTTGGGGTAGCCAGTCAGTGTCTGGGCCAGAGAACCCATTGCACCCTGATGCTATCCATCTTCTCAGTCATCCTGAGTGTTCAGCAAAAGCACCTGCATTTTCTGCATGTGCCACTGCCTACAAAGGGTTACAAAGCAATGTGCTTTATGTCATTTTTCTTTAAGTGGCTTAATGATTAGGATGTACAGTTGGAGGGGCTCAAATCTATGACATTAAAAATTAATCACTTTGAATAGCTAAAACACAGGCACAGGATAAAAATTTTAAAGTTAAATTTTGTATTCACATAAGTGAACCTCCACACATTACCCTGTTGCCCTTTATGTAGCAATCACTGCTATCAAGTTCTTGCATATACTTCCTGATTTCTCCGTTTGCTTAAGTGTAGACATACACATAACACTCTTTATAAGAAATGTTTTACATAAATGGTAGCAAATTTCTATACATTGCTAGTTTTGCTTATCCATACACCTTGGAAGATTGCACCATGTCAATACATATATAATGGCCTTATTTTTTAACAGCTGCATAGTATTCTCTCATGTGTGTTTCATAATTTATTTAACCTTATCAATTTAGTTTATTTTTTGCTCTTTCCAACAATCCTATAATAAATATCCTTGCACATACATTATTTTGTATATGTAATGTATATCTTTAAGATGAATTTCTAAAAGTGGAAATATTAGATCAAAATAATATACTTTTTTTTTTTACTAGCAAACATCAAAAAAAAATGTATATACTTCTCTCTTTTAAACTTTTTGTCCTCACACTCTTAGAATGTACCCGCAGTACCCCATGACCAGCTTCAATAATTACCAGCTCACGGCCAGGCTTGTTTTATCCATATTTCCACCCACTCCCCCACCTCCATGTTATTTTTGAAGTAAATCCCAGATATATCATTTCATCTATAAAAATTTTAATATGTACCTCTGAAATATATCACAAATTTAAAAAGATTTTCACGCCTTAAAAAAATTGACAGCACTGCCTTAATACTTAACATTGCATATCTGATAGCCAGTGTTCCAATTTCTAATTGTTTCATGAATGTGAATTTTTTGAAAGTTATTAGGATCCAAATAATGTTCACAAATTGCAGTTGATTGTTGTGTTTCTTAAGTCTCAATCTATCCATTCTCCTTCATCCTCCTCCCCCGGACCCCTCCACCCCCACCCCCCGGCAACTTAACTTTTCAAAGAAACTAGTTTGTTTGCCTTGGAGAGTTTCTCAGAGCTTGGTTTCTGCTGGCTCATCCCAATGGGTAGTTAAACCTGCTCCTCTATCCTTGGTATTTCCTGTAAGTTGGTAGTTGTTGTCTAGAGGCATGATCAGATTGAGGTTCCATTTTCGTTGTTGTTGTTAAGACTACTTATAGGTGGTTAATATTGAGAGACATAATATTTAGGTGTCTTTCTTTTTATGATGTTAGCAGCCATTGATGTTCAATTGGTAAATCTATTAATTTATTAGGGATTGCAGAATGATGATATATTATTTTTTCTTCCTTTATCAGCTAGAATATTTTTAAAAAGAGAAACTTCCTTTCAACTACTGTTTGGTTATCCATGTTACAATAAGGAAAGGCAGGGTAGATGCTTCTTTCTTTCTCCTTATTGGTTTGCAAAATAATGAGTTGGTTCCCTAACATTGTGCCATGGTAATCACTGAGTTTAGAGGGGTGTGTATGTGAAGCATATTCAGTATGTTTAAATCTATTTAAGTTGTACTCTCATTGATGCTCAAATTGTTCCATGTGTGGCTTGTGGGATCCTCTTCCATTTGATTCCTGTGTCCTTTTGATATGACCCTGCTAGTCTTTGATCACTTGCTTGCTATCTGCCACAATAGGATGTTCCAGGCTCGTCTTGTTCATTTCCTAGCTTCCACCTTGAAGTAGCCATTTTCCATTTTCCAAGGAATCCTTTTTCCTTTGGGTATTTTGGTACTTTCCAAAATGGTATTTGGAAACTGCAGTCACTAGGTGTGCTTCATTCTCCTGGTTGGACATTTTTTTTAAGTAAATATACATTTCGGCCCGTTTTATACACATTGCTCAAGTGCCTTCAGGAAGATGGTGCATCTATGCGTCTGCCCACTTTAGAAGAGATCCCAAAGCACCACATTCATCTAACCCTAAGAAAACATTTACTGAAAGTTCACCATTTGGTCGGTGAAAAATGGAAAAGTCGCTTTTGTTTTCATTTGCATTCCTTCGATTATGACTAATAGAGATGACCATTTGTTCACATATTTGCTGACCATTGGTATTGCTTCCCGCATGGTACCTAAAATATAGTAGGTGGTCATAAATGTTTGTTAATTGAATAATTGAATGTTCATATCCTTTATTCATTTAATATTGAGGTAGTCATATTTTTCTTCCTTAAAAGAGATGTTTTTGAGAGGAATAAATGTGTATAAAATTCCTAGTACAATGCCTGAAATTCACCAAGTGTTAGTTCCCTGCCTTGCTGTTTGCCTACATTGTCATTCATGCCTCTGATTTGGCTTATTTTCTACTTTAAGATAAAGAAATTGAGAGTCAGAGAGATTAAGTCGTTTGCCTAAGGCCTCTTAAGTGGAGAATCCTAATTTCAAGGACAAGGGCAAGATAGGGTAGAGTTTCATATGTACAAATTTCAGAATGTATGACTGAAAAGGAAAAAAATCAGTGTTTTTTCAGATAATCTGTAAACTGCAGTCAGTTCATGGCCGTAACACAGAAAGTGGCAATGCTAGGATCAAAAGGATGAAAGAGCTTAGTAAGAATGGGGTTTTGGTTTTTTGTTTTTGTTTTATCCTTATAAAAAAGTAAAAATGCTCAAATAGAATACAGAGAATATAGAAAATGAGGGAAAAATATTTTTGTGGTACCTTAAATATAAATGTTATCATTTTTGCATATTTCTAGCTTCTAAGTTTTTAAAAATTCATGCTGTCCTTATTATGGAAAACTTCAAACATATACAAAAGTAGAAAATATAGTACAGGGCTTCCCTGGTGGCGCAGTGGTTGAGAGTCCGCCTGCCGATGCAGGGGACACGGGTTCGTGCCCCAGTCCGGGAAGATCCCACATGCCACGGAGCGGCTAGGCCCGTGAGCCATGGCCGCTGAGCCTGCGTGTCCGGAGCCTGTGCTCCGCAACGGGAGAGGCCACAACAGTGAGAGGCCCGCATACCGCAAAAAAAAAAAAAAAAAAAAAAAAAAGAATGCTCACAAATGCTAGTGTAAATTAGCATTTTTCAAAATACAGAATAAGGAAACAAGGAAAATTCATTCATTCCATGTTTTCAAAATACAGAATAAGGAAACAAGGAAAAAGTTGAAAGAAACCAAATTTTCACTCTCTTTTCAAAATACATAAGTAAAAGTAGAAATCCTGCCTTTAGGAAACATTAACATTATCTTGGAAAAGCATCAGAAATGCACACACTATCAGAAATATAGACCTAATTTACAAAATCCTAGCAGGCATTTTGAACATTAGCTATTACAAAATTGCAAGACAGATAGTTCTTTGGTACATATAGCCTAAGACAAAGTGAGAATCTTGAATGCAAAAAAGAGAAGCATGTATAGGGAGGCCTTAGTAAGATAAACAGCTTATTTTTCAACAGAAATCATGAGGATCAGAAGGCAGTGGGATGACATATTCACAGTGATGAAAGAAAAAAAAGAATCTATGGGCTTCCCTGGTGGTGCAGTGGTTGAGAGTCCGCCTGCTGATGCAGGGGACGTAGGTTCATGCCCAGGTCCGGGAAGATCCAACATGTCGTGGAGCGGCTAGGCCCGTGAGCCATGGCCGCTGAGGCTGCGCTCCGCAACGGGAGAGGCCAAAATGGTGAGAGGCCCGCATACCACACACACACGCACAAAAAGAATCTATATCTGACAAAACTATCCTTCAAAAATAAAAGAGGGCTTCCCTGGTGGTACAGTGGTTAAGAATCTGCCTGCCAGTGCCAGGGACACGTGTTCAAGCCCTGGTTCAGGAAGATCCCACATGCCTGTGTGCCACAACTACTGTGCCTGTGTTCTAGAGCCTGCGAGCCACAACTACTGAGCCCACGGGCATTAACTACTAAAGTCCATGTGCCCTAGAGCCCATGCGCCGCAACTACTGAGCCCGCATGCTGCAACTACTGAAGCATGCACACCTAGAGCCCATGCTCTGCAGCAAAGCCACCGCAATGAAGTCGCCCCTGCTCGCCACAACTAGAGAAAGCCCGCACACAGCAACAAAGATCCAACACAGCCAAAAAAAGTAAAAAATATAAATTAATAAATAAATTTTCTTTTAAATAAAGGAGAAATTAAGATATTCCTATATAAATAAAAACCAAGAGATCATTGTTAGCAGACCTTCCTACAAAAAACACAAAAGAAATGCTTCGAGCTGAAATGAAAAAACACTTGACAGTAACTAAAATCCACAGGAAGAAGTAAAGAACACTGGTAAAGATAACTACAAAGATAAATATAAAATGTATTTTTTCGTTTGTAACTCCTCTTTTTCCATACCTGATTTAAAAGACTACTGCACAGCGCTTCCCTGGTGGCACAGTGATTAAGAATCCACCTGCCAATGCAGGGTACACAGGTTCGAGCCGTGGTCCAGGAAAATCCCACATGCCGTGGAGCAACTAAGCCCGTGTGCCACAACTACTGAGCCTGTGCTCTAGAGTCCGTGAGGCGCAACTGCTGAGCCCGTGTGCCACAACTACTGAGCCTGCAAGCCACAACTACTGAGCCCGCACACCATAGCTACTGAAGCCCGTGCATCTGGAGCCCGTGCTCTACAATGAGAAGCCCACGCACCACAACAAAGAGTAGCCCCCTGCTCACCACAACTAGAGAAAGCCCGTGTGCAACAACGAACACCCAATGCAGAGAAAAAAAAAAAATTTTTGGTATATGGTGTGAGGGAGAGTCCAACTTAATTCTTTTGCATGTGGATATCCAGTAGTACCATTTTTAAAAATAAATTTATTTATTTTATTTATTTATATTTTTGGCTGCATTGGGTCTTCGTTGCTGCGCGTGGGCTTTCTCTAGTTGCAGCGAGCGGGGGCTACTCTTCATTGCGATGCCTGGGCTTCTCACTGCAGTGGATTCCCTTGTTGCGGAGCAGGGGCTCTAGGTTCGCAGGTTTCAGTAGTTGTGGCACGTGGGCTCAGTAGTTGTGGCTCGCTGGCTCCAGAGCACAGGCTAAGTAGTTGTGGCGCAAGGGCTTAGTTGCTCTGCAGCATGTGGAATCTTCCTGGACCAGGGCTCGAATCCCTGTCCCCTGCATTGGCAGGTGGATTCTTAACCACTGCACCACCAGGGAAGCCCACCATTTTTAAAAATACCATTCTTTCCCCCACTGGATGCTCTTGGCACTGCACTTTACTCTATCATCTTATTTTTGACCACAAGGTTCACAACTATCCCTGGGTATGAGGAGGAAGGGAAGGAGGGAATGGTGACTACTAATATGCTTTTTGGAAATTTGCAGAAAAGTTCACCCCTTTAGTCAAAGTTCTGAGGTTAACTTCATACTGGCACTTCTGCTTAGTTATGAAGTGAAATTTGAGAGAATTTTACCTGCTGCTAGCAAAACAAACGTTCCACTGAGTTTCAGTTACCAACGTTCAGTGCATTTTTTGAAAGGACATTATCAAATGAGACTTCTAAAAAATCCAACTGTACATGTTATTTGAACTGATATTAACTATCCTTAGAATGGATGGTTTTATTATTAGAAGAAAAAGAGTGATGAAATGAAGAGATGTGTTCAAGTTCCACTGCTGGATCTGGAGACATAAATAATGGAAATATTGAGAAAAATGTTGATTCAGCAGACTTCTTGGAGCCACATTATAAAAGGAAATACATACGAGACTATATAATGAAGATTACTTTTTTAATGGTTTTATCAAATGTATAAAATTCAATGAAAATGTCATGCCACAGTATATTTCTCTATAATTATATTCTTGCAAAAAAAATTTTATTTATTATTTATTGATTTGTTTTTGGCTATGCTGCACAGCATGCAGGATCTTAGTTCCCTGACCAGGGCTCAAACCCATGCACCCTGCATTGGGAGCACAGAGTCTTAACCACTGGACCATGAGGGAAGTCCCTACTGCAAAAAGAATTTAATTAAACATACATGGACATACAGCACACCCACCTGATGATATGTCCAGAGGATGGATGCTTTGATATGCTGCCCAGATCACTGTTTCAGGACCAAGGCACTCAATCCTTCATCTGCTTAGAGCACTGGCTAGCAATGCCTTGCATCTGAGTTCCTCCTAGTGCATGCTCTCAGCTAAAGAAAGGTTTCAATTTATAACTATGTGTAGTGTTGAAGTTAACTAGTTTTATTGTGGTGGTCATTTTGCAATATATACAAATACCAACTCATTATGTTGTACACCTAAACTAATTATTATATATCAATTATATCTAAATTTAAAAAATTTTTTAAAAGAAAAATAAAATAAAATAAACGTTTCCATGTAATATCCCCTTCCCAGAGATAGCATGCATACATCAGAGACATTGTGAGCTTGGTTCCAGAGCACCATAATAAAGTAAATACAGCAATAAAGTGAGTCACACCAATTTTTGGTTTCCCAGTGCATATGAAAGTTATGTTTAGGGACTTCCCTGGTGGAGCAGTGGTTAAGACTCCGCACTCCCAATGCAGGGGGCCTGGATTCGATCCCTGGTCAGGGAACTAGATCACACATGCGTGACGCAGCTAAGAGTTCACATGCCATAACTAAGGAGCCCGCCTGCTGCAACTAAGACCGGCGCAACCAAATAAATGAATAAATATTGGGCTTCCCTGGTGGCGCAGAAATTGAGAGTCCGCCTGCCGATGTGGGGGACGTGGGTTCGTGCCCCGGTCCGGGAAGATCCCACATGCCGCGGAGCGGCTAGGCCCGTGAGCCATGGCCGCTGAGCCTGTGCGTCCGGAGCCTGTGCTCCGCAACGGGAGAGGCCACAACAGTGAGAGGCCTGTGTACCGCAAAAAAAAAAAAAAAAAAAAAAAAAAAAAAATTAAAAGAAGAAAGTTATGTTTACACTATACTGTAATTTATTAAGTGTGCGAGAACATTATATCTTTTTTTTAGTACATACCTTAATTTAAAGATACTTTATTGCTAAAAAATGCTAACCTTCATCTGACAACACAGGGTTGCCACAAACCTTTACTTAGTAAAAACCACAAAATCTGCAAGGCACAATAAAGTGAAACGCAATAAAACGAGGTATGCCTGTCTCCAATTACTAGTTGATGCTGGGGATTCCAGCCCCATTGTCCCAATTTGGAAAACTCTTAGAGGCCATCCAATTTCCACAGCTCCCCAAGGTCTGATATAGAGCACCCAAGGAAGAGGCCCTCCTGGGGCTGAGATCCAGACCTTGTTGGAGAGGGCATGGCTATGGCTCACCAAATGGCAGAGAAGTGCTAGTGGATCTTGCTGGAAATCTGCCCTTTGGAACTTGCTGGAAATCCACTCTAGTGTGTTCAAGGGGAAGAGTCTCACCCAAGGCACTCTGCTATAAAACCACCCAAGGGAGGTACTGAAGAAAGCTGCAGGCTACTAGGTGCTGCTTGGCTGCTCTGCGCTGTAGTGCAGGCCCTGGTTCTGGAGAAGCTGAGAACACTGTAGGAACCTGGTGCTGGAGAAACTGCCTACACTGTAGGAGCTGGGCACTGGGGAAGCCAAGCACATTGTCAGGAGCCTGGCAATCGAGCACACCAGAACCAGGATGCAGAACCCTTTTTCATTCTGCAGTCTCTCTCCATCAACCTCTACTGATGAAGCTTATCATCATGCCAGCTGGCAAAGGAAAAATATTTGTTTAATGGGTCCATATTTGTTTTCACAAAGCAGACAAAAGGGCAAATTTAGGAATATTACTCAGCCATAAAAAGAAACGAAATTGAGTTATTTGTAGTGAGGTGGATGGACCTAGAGTCTGTCATACGGAGTGAAGTAAGTCAGAAAGAGAAAAACAAATACCATATGCTAACCCATATATATGGAATCTTAAAAAAAAAAAAAGTGGTCATGAAGAACCTAGGGGCAAGATGGGAATAAAGACGCAGACCTACTAGAGAATGGACTTGAGGATATGCGGAGGGGGAAGGGTAAGCTGGGACAAAGCGAGAGAGTGGCATGGACATACATACACTACCAAACGTAAAATAGATAGCTAGTGGGAAGCAGCCGCATAGCACAGGGAGATCAGCTCGGTGCTTTGTGACCACCTAGAGGGGTGGGATAGGGAGGGAGGGAGGAAGACACAAGAGGGAGGGGATATGGGGATATATATATATATGTATAACTGATTCACATTGTTATAAAGCAGAAACTAACACACCATTGTAAAGCAATTATACGCCAATAAAGATGTTAAAAAAAAGGGCAAATTTAGAGCTAAACGGCAATAAATCAATAATCAACACAATCTACCCCTTTGACTAATTACCATCCTTATGCACCCTCTACACAGGTGTGAACCTCTATACAATAGCAAAAGCAAGAAAAACTTTATGGTTGTATCTAACAAGATACAGCTGTCCTCCTTACAGATGAAGAAATTCTCACCCTTTCCCCCAAATGAGGAGATGCACAGACCCAAGATGCACAGACCCCAAATAAGGAGATGCACAGACCCAGTCATTGTATCCATCGCTGGCTATATTACTACTCAAATTCAGTCACTCCGACTAAATACTAGTTTAAGGCCAAATTGTAAATTAACTTCCAACAACTTGCATATAAAATAAAAATGGATGAAGGAAAGAGAAGAAAACAGTTAGCATATACAAATAATAGGCAAACAGGAAATATGCAAAGTCACTACAATCCTCATTTTTGTAACTGGTCACCAGGTCATAATTGGTATCTTCCTTCTTCCACAACCCATTCTGCATTTCCACTACCCTCAGCCAGAACCTCAGCTAGGTTCTTTACCTGGTGGGGTAATCTGTTTTGATTGCATTGTTTAAGGAGGGTTCTTTTACCTCAGCATTATTTTTATTGTACTTACATTTGGCGTGTCACGGTATCAGTCAAAACACTTATTCTGGGAATTCCCTGGTGGGCCAGTGGTTAGGACTTTATGCTTTGACTGCTGAAGGTGCAGGTTCAATCCCTGGTCGGGGGGAACAAGATCCTGCAAGCTGCATGGCATGGCCAAAAAAAAAAGAGATAATTTTATGAAAGTTTAGTTTTATTTACTTATTTATTTATTTATTTATTTATTTTTGGCTGCATTGGGTCTTCGTTGCCGTGCGCAGGCTTCCTCTAGTTGCGGTGAGTGCGGGCTTCTCATTGTGGTGGCTTCTCTTGTTGCAGAGCACAAGCTCCAGTAGTTGTGGCACGCAGGCTCAGTAGTTGTGGCACGCAGGCTCAATAGTTGTGGCTCGTGGGCTCTAGAGCACAGGCTCAGTAGCTGTGTCGCAGGGGCTTTGTTGCTCCGTGGTATGTGGGATCTTCCCCGACCAGGGCTCGAACCTGTGTCCCCTGCACTGGCAGGCATATTCTTAACCACTGCGCTACCAGGGAAGTCTCAGTTTAGTTTTATTTAAATTTAACTTTATACTCACAGGATTGAACATACTAACAGGATTATTAAAATGCATTGTTAATCAGTACACATTAAACTGAAAAATTTGTAAAGGAAGTACAAGCAATGGAGCTACAAGTATGACCAGAAAACATAGTGGAGCTATTAAATTGTTGGAAGAATTATAGGAATAATATCTTATATAACAAAGCTTTGGCACCCAAAGAGATTCTTCTGAATCTTATTAGATGCATTTAAAAATGCAGCAAGAATTGTTAAAACGAAGCTCATCAAAGAGCTGAATTAATGAAATAATATATTTTGTTCAAACACTGGAGCTATGATACTGAAATTTGTTGATTGGTTGGCATCAAGGTGAAGTTCTACACATCGTCAGTCTTCTGGTTTCAACCGGTCTGGGGTCTAAGTTCGTGAGGCCAGCAGTTTTCATCTGGTGGGAGTCTGGTTCCTTACAGGAACAATTTAGGAATGTGTGTCAGACCTTTATGTCTTTCAGGAAACTGGGAGTTCAGTGACTCTGCTACATGGTTGATTTATAGTCTAAATTGTTACCAGTTTCCCAGCCCAACAACTATTTCTTATTTCTACATCTTCACATTTCCTAATCATTTTTTTTATTTTTTGGCGGTACGCGGGCCTCTCACTGTTGCGGCCTCTCCCGTTGCGGAGCACAGGCTCCGGACGCGCAGGCTCAGCGGCCATGGCTCACGGGCCCAGTCGCTCCGCGGCATGTGGGATCCTCCCGGACAGGGGCACGAACCCGTGTCCCCTGCATCAGCAGGCGGACTCTCAACCACTGCGCCACCAGGGAAGCCCTCCTAATCATTTTTAACTCTTGAGTCAGCCTTCTGGGACTCTAGGGAGGACTGAGAGACTAAAGCAAAAGCCTTTTACTTAAAAAATCAGGGACACAGGGGCTTGTATATGGTTTTAAGCTCCATATCGCCCCTAAACAATTAACATTAATTCCTTCATATAATAAAGTTTTCAGGCAGTGTTCACATTTCCCCATTGGGTCATATTATTTTTAAATTTTTTGTTTGTTGAAAACATAAACACATTGCTTGTTCAAATCAGGATCAATAAGTATTACTGAATGAATTTGCTGATTTCAGGAACAAATTATCCTTTTATGACAGGGGGAGGCTGAGTATATTTTTGTGGTTTTGTTGTTGTATTTGGAGGGTTTATTTATTTATTTTATATGCATAAAATTTCCCTGTAAGGATACACAAGAAACAACACAGAATGGTTCCCCTGGAGAGGAACACAGAGAGTCCTCAGAGGAAAGAAGACTTTTCTTCCTATTCACACTTAACGAATTTTAAACCATCTTGAGCTCATGATCTATTCAGCAACTGGGTGGATAAAAGTAAGAACTTTTTAAAAAGCAAGTCCTAAAACATCATCAAAAAGAATTGGTGTGTGGGAAGGTAGTGGTGGGAGGAGCTGTTTTTCCAGACTTGCCACAAGATGGCAGCAGAGAGATACCAAAGCTTGGTTCTGGACTCTGAAAGGCTGCTTGGCTGGAATCAGTCTCTCTCCCCACTCATGACAGGTAAATCCTGGTGGGTTCCTGCCCACCTCTATCCTGAGCTGTGAGACTGTAGCTGAGCTAAAACACCCTCAGACTCCTGACCAACAGAAACTGTGAAATAATGTTTATTGTTGTTTTAAGCTGCTACATTTGTCACTTGGCATTTATATATTAGAACTCATACCATTCCACCAAAAAATATTTGAGTATGTATTTCTAAAGTGTAGAGACTCATTTTTTAAAAACACAACCACAACAGCTATAAAATTTTAAATTATTTACCATAATAAAATATCCAAGCAGTCTAGTTAAGCACACACTGATATCTGCAATCTACTTTGACATGGATCAAAAAATGATATGGGGGACTTCCCTGGCAGTCCAGTGTTTAAGACTCCGCGCTTCCACTGCAGGGGGCGTGGGTTGGATCCCTGGTCAGGGAACTAAGATCCTACATGCTTACTAGAAGGTTTCTTCACCTTTTCTGTATCTTTGAAATTTTTCATAAAATGTTGAGGCAAAAGTCAATCATTGTCCAAATTTCCAATTGTCTTAAAAATGTTTGGGTTTTTTTTTTTACTGTTTGTTCATATCAAGATCCAAATAAAGTCCACATGTTGAGATTGGTTGGTATATAAGTTCTGTGTTCTTTAAACCACAGAATTTTGGTGGCTTTTTGTTATAGCAGTAAGTGTTCATGCTAACACAGGGCAGCAGAGCTTACATCCCCCAGCTGGTTCTTTATCCTGAAGTTGAGCCCTTTTGTCCTGCAAGTGGATGAACCCATTCCTAAAGGAGACCTGAGTGATGGCAGCAGCAGCTTCTTGCCTAGGGCTTCCTGACCAAGGTCAGTGCTACAGGGTGTGTTCTGGACTCTATCCCTGCAGGGGCAGCATCAGAGAACAGCTTTCCTAGGTCAGTTTTCCTAGGTCCTGAGACTCATTCCTACAGGACTAGCCTAAAAGCAAGGCATATGTCCAGTGCAGTTGCACAGAGCCCCACACTCATAAGTGTGGTAGGTTTTTGTTTGTTTGTTCTTTGGCCGAGAGGCTTGCAGTATCTTACTTCCCCAAGCAGGGGATCAAACCCGAGTTCTCAGCAGGGAAAGTGCAGAGTCCTAACCACTGGACCTCCAGGGAATTCCCCTCAGAAGCTTGAGGTTTAATGCTCTGTGGCTGCCATCTTGTAATTCTTCACGTTATCTTTGAATTTGTGTTTTATAAGTGAAGTCGGCTTGGACGATGGAGCAGGCACCAGGGACTTGGAGCCTGAACCGTGTGCATTCTCTCCTCCCACCACTCTCCACCTCCCTGAGACAGGCTCTTAGCTGCCTATTCTTCTGCCTCCTGGGGGCCTGGGCGTAGGGAGGGTCAAGGTCCACCACACACATCCCATGGCCTCTGAGGGTAGGGCAGAGTGGCCACTCCTCAGTTGGCACTCCACGGCACATCTAGCAGGTGACCCGGCAGGGGCGAGGGTCCTGCCCACCTTTGATCCAGGTTTCTGGCTCTTCTTGGAAGGGAAGTTGCATCACCCTGTAGGGAGCAAGCCCGTGGGAAGGAGAGATGCCTTGTTTGACTTCTCCACCTCTGGCCAGGGCACGAGTTGGTCCAGTGGCTGGTGGGGAGAGGAGGAGAACCCAGCAGCCAGCAGCCGTGTGTGTACGCACACACAAAGTTGCAAGGCAGGTCCCCCAGGTGACTGTGAGAGTTTGTACTCACCCCAGGGTATCCCTTACTCTAGGGAGCATGACATTGTATAGCAAATTAAAAACACCATGACAGGTTAAGTGCAATCATGGAAAAAAGAAAAAAAGCTTTATATTTTAGTATTTTTAACAGCAATTTTTTTTCCTGCTGTTTGAACGAGAGATCCCACGTTTTCATTTTGCACAAGGCCCCATAAATTAGGTAGCAGCCCAGCTTAGAAGGCACTCCTTCAGCCTTTCCAAACTTTCTGGTATCCAATTCTCAGAGCAGTTTCTATTTTCTTCCCTGAATACTGATCCTACATGACTGCAGATAACAGGGGACAGCTGGGTAAGTGAGCACATGTGCGGCCACTTCCAGGGATGCCCAGAAATATCTAGATGACTAGAATCTAGGCGAAGCACTGAGGTCCTTCTTTGTTAAGTGGGTGGGAGCGACCAAGTTAGAGAACATTTGGGTTATATTGTATTTCCTTCAACGAATATTTATCAAATCTACCCATGCGGGACTTCCCTGGTGGCGCAGTGGTGAAGAACCTGCCTGCCAACGCAGGGGACACGGGTTCGAGCCCTGGTCCAGGAAGATCCCACGTGCCGCAGAGCAACTAAGCCAGTGCACCACAACTACTGAGCCCATGAGCCACAACTACTGAGCCCATGTGCCTAGAGCCCGTGCTCCGCAACAAGAGAAGCCACCGCAATGAGAAGCCCACGCACCGCAACGAAGCGTAGCCCCCTCTCCGCAACTAGAGAAAGCCCCCGCGCAACAAAGACCCAACGCAGCCAAAAAAAAAAAAATCCACCCATGCGCCAGGTGCTGGGGATGCAGTGGAGTCTAAAGTCAACAGATAGATAAATAGAGCAACTACACCGTTTTCCAGGGTGAAGAACTGAGTGCGGAGGTGGGGGTAAGATATGAATGAAGAAGCAAAGATGGTGGCTATGCGGCGGAGTCATTTTGTGTGCATGTTTAACCTCTGCAGAGTCAGCTACATGGATTCACAATAAACCAAGAGAGATAATGAAAAATAACTATTTAAACAAGGAAAATTATCCTGCCTTTCATTCCACTCAGTGAGGAAGCAGCATATGCCCCCGTGAGTATGAGATACGGGCGTAATCTACTACTTCCTTGGTTCCCATCACTCACCTGGATGAGGTGTGAGTTGAGTGCATTTTCCATACTACATGGTCCCTAAACCCAAAATGAATACTGACGTTTAGCCAAAGGCACAGCAATCTGTTTCAACATGGGAGGAAAAAGGACCGCACTTGACATAATGAAAGATGGTATCTTACCTTCCTTTACTCGCTCTCCAACGTCAGTCGGATAGGGAGAGATCCGAGGGACCCGACGGAGGACTTGCACTTGCCCCAGGCCGATATCACCGCAGAAACAACCCAAAAATGAATTCTCTGGAACCGCTTTCCTCTCCACGCGGACCAACAGAATTCCGAGATGAGTAACAGATGGGTGCTCCAACCATTTGGCGCTGGGATGCGGGGATGGGGTTGCAGCGTCTTCTCCGCCCACCTATTGGACGAATCGGAAAGCGGCCGCCGGGACCTCGCTGTCCTGGGGCTCACCGAGGGCGTGGCCTGGGACTCCCCCGGAGGGGAGGGCACCATCTGTCCTTGGGCGGAGAGGGGAGGTGACTCCGGCCGAAGAGGAGGACGCAGGATGAGGGGCCTGCGGGTGAGGGCCACCATGGGTCGGGCTGGGGCCCCCAACCCGGAAGCCCTCGCCCCTATACGAGACTCCCCAAACATTCCTGGATCTGGGGACTTGGAACGTGAGCCCCCTTCAGGGCTCCAGACTCCCTCCTAATAAGCCTGGGGCCCCCTCCCCCCAGCTCCCAGTCCAAGAGCTTCTGAGACAGCCGGGGACCCGTTAACATGGCCCAAAGCCCCGAGTCTGAACTTCTTCCCTTCATCCAGGGCTCCCGTAATACCTCGGGACTTAGGCACCGGGAACGTAACACCCCTTCCCCGCCGCCGAAGCTCTCGGGCAGCCGGGAAATCCCCCAGGCACTCCAGCTCCACTCCTGACGTTCCCGGCACCTGAGCTCCTCCCATTAACCCAGGAGACTGCAAAAAACCTCTCCGGGACTTGGGCCCGCAGAACATAGTCTCCCTTCTGGGTCCAATCCTCTTCCAATAGTACCCTCTAGACAGCCTGATAACCTCCAAGCCAGACCCTCTAGGCACGAGTCCCCTTCTTCTGGGCCTTTCTTGACAGGACACCCTCCCCCACTCTTGCTGCCAGTTCGGATCTTGCCTTTGAGACGCTCCCAAGGGACAGGACCGTCCCCGAGTCAGAGCCTCGGAAAGTCCGACACCCTCTCCCCAGCGGGACCTCCTCCGGGACACCTCTCCAGGCGCCTCCAATACCCAGCCATCCCCTCTCCACAGGTCTCCCAGGCACTGGTGCGCTCCTTTAGCTCAACCGCCCGGAACCGCTTCGAGAACAGAGTGGCTGAGAAACAGAAACTCTTCCAGGTAGGCGGGGCGGGGGGAGGACCCGGGGCCGCCTGCTTGGTCCTGAAGACGAGTTGGGGGAGGCAGGGGCTTAAGGTCTACCGAGTAGGCAGCGCCTTTCCAATCGTTTACCCCCAACATCCAGGCGGACAATGACCTCCCGGTGCACTTGAAGGGCGGTCTAACCGACAACATCCTGTATCGAGTGACTATGGCTCTGTGCCTGGGAGGTGAGTGCAGGGCCCGGCCCCGCCTGAACTGCGGGAGGGAGCGGGACTCGAGATGGAGAGGGGAAGGGGCTGCTTCCAGCGCTGGGGTTTTGGGAGGGGATTGGGTTCTGAGCTGGTGTGGGACGGTATGGGGCTCTGGGCTGGCAAATAGGAAGCACCCTAGGGCTTGGGCTTCTGTCCCAGGAGGGCGGCTGGGCTAGTGATGGGTCTGGGGAGAAAGCCCAAAGCCCGGTCTGGATCAAGGTCCAGCATTTCCCCAGTTGAAGTGCAGTTTGGGAAGGCAGCTGGAGCCTGAAGTAGGGCTGAGATCCAGGATGGTGACTGGGGAGTCTGCAGGGGGCTCAGGGAGGGAATTAGGGTCTCATTCTGTATCCCCCCACACTCCCTCCCTAGGCACTGCCTACGGCCTGTACTGCCTTGGCTGGGCCTCCTTCCCTCAAAAGAAGTGAAACCAAGAAGTCTGCAGGACCTGAACAAGCATCAATAAATGTGCTGGCTTCTTGGGGAAGCCAGCCCGGCTCTGTCCTCCGTGTGTGTACCTCCCAGCCTTCCACCAAGTGATCTCTGCCCTGTGGACAGACCATTGCCCCAGCCCTGAGTCTCCGACGCTAGACCAGGGCTATCCCTAGGATGTCGCTGCCTCTCAGCCCTCCCAGCACCCCTGGGCTGCCCCTCAGGGCCTGGGGACCTGGAATGGGACAGGGGGTTTGTATCCTGGGAGAGCAGCCCCTCTCCCTGCAGAGGCCAGAGGGTGGGAAGGAAGATGCTGAGCATAATGTATGACACACAGAGGCAGAGGCAAGTGAGGACAGACTCACTCAAGCACAGAAGCTGAGAGGGGCAAACATGGCCTTGGGGGACAGAGCCAGGGGTAGCACTAAGACTTCCCACCAGCATGGCTCTTGGAGCAGAAGCAGAGATGGTCCAGGCTTCTAGTCTTGGCCTCCACAGGCTCTGTGAGAGATCTCAGCAAGAATGAGGCTACAGGGACTTCCCTGGTGGTCCAGTGGTTAAGACTCCGCGCTTCCAACGCATGGGGCGCAGGTTCAATCCTGGGTCAGGGAACTAAGATCCCACATGCAGCGGGGCCAAAAAAACCCCAAAAAGAATGAGGTTACAGCTCAACTGGGATCCAGAATTTGAAAAAAGACCAGGACTAGAAGACAGGCGGAGACAGACTCCCTCTGCCCCAAACAGAGCCAGAGACACCCCTCAACTCTCAGAACAGGAGGCAGATCTCAGAGAGAGCAGCAACTAGGGTGCATTTATTTCCTCCTGGACCTGGCAGGCTGGGAGCAGAATACAGACAAAGGCACTGGGGCATGTGGCCTGTTGTGGCCTGGAGTTCAGCTGCCTGGGTGGTAACTGAATGGGTGTGCCAGGGTGTGTAGGGACTGGAGTGATCCTCCCAGAACTGAGAGAAGGGCCCTTGGGGTGTGCAAGCAACACAAACGTTGGGCTTGGCACAGAAGCAAGTAGATACGGAGTAGATGTGAGATGGGTGTGCTGGGGCGGGGTGTGTTGAAGCATGTTGGGCCCTGGCTGTTGACTGAGAATCCGGGTGCCAAGGGCTGGGAGAACAGAAAGGCCTGTGGGTCAGCAGGAGCCATGAAGATGTGACTGCAAACAGGATCAACCCTGGGGGAGACTGAAGAGTCCAAGGTGACTCCTACAGCGAGGCGATGAGGGGGCAGGTCTGGGACTCCCGTTCAGGAATACATGGTCAGCTGTAGCCACTGGGGAGAGGAAGGCACCGAGAATGAGGATCAGGGAACCTAAGAATACCAGCAGCCCTTCTCTGCCCTCACCCAGGGGTCACTGGGAAAATAGGAGGGAGGGAGCCCCAGCCCAGAGCTGGTACAGGGGACTGAGGGGAGGGGCCCCCTGCTAGGATCCCACATCCCAGGATGGGGTTCTTACCTCCTGGATGTTCACCTGGATTTGTCCAGTGCCATCTTTGTCAAGAGATTTAAAGGCACCTGGAGAAAGGAAGGGTTGGAGGGATTGGCTTTTAGGATAAAAATATATTAATATATGGGATGACAGTAATAATGGCTAGTACTCTGTGCCAAGCAATGTATAAAGCGCTTTCCGTGTATGAACTCATTTAATCCGATTCTGTGAGATAAGTGTCATTTAAAAATAAGGCACAGAGGGATTTCCCTGGTGGTCCAGTGGGTAACACTCCACACTCTCAATGCAGGGGGCCCGGGTTCAATCCCTGGTTCGGGAGCTAGATCCCGCATGCATGCCACAACTAAGAAGTCCACATGCCGCAACTAAAAAAAAAAAAAAAGATCCTGCATGCCACAACAAAGATCCCACGTGCCACAACTAAGACCCAGCGCAGCCAAAATAAATTTTTTTTTTAAAAATGAAAAAAAAATAAGGCACAGAGAAGTGCAGTTATGTGCCCCATGTCACACAGTGTAAAAGTCAGAAAAATGGGATTGGAACCCAGACTGCTACCCACCTCAGTAATGGGCTCCATATCCTGACCTGCATGCCCCCCATCACCCCTCTGCCCAAGCCCCAGCCTCCCACCGACCGGCTCCACACGGTTCCAGCCTAAGGGGGCTACCGGAAGGAGGCGCTGCACTTCCTGCTCCTACAGCCTCGTGCGGTCCCCACTCCTGCCCTGAAACTCGACTCCACGTTCCTCACTCACAGCCAAACCTGTAGGCAAACAGGCTCCCATACTGTCTTTGTGGCTTCTCTGTCACTCACCACTCAGTTACCACCCTCAAGGGCCCACTCGCCTGGTACCCCGGAAGCTGCACTCACTGCTGGCCCTCTTGCTGGTAAATCCAAGGCCATTTCTTGGGCCCTCTCATACATGACTTTTGGCATCATCTGCCCTATTGTCCTCTCCCACCTTCCCTTCATGTCCCCGACACACCTGCCCCTTTTCCTCTCCCCAGGCTCTTAATGCATTGTCTTCCCTGGGCTCTTGGGACACCGGGAGATCTTCCTAAAGTTAAACCTGAGACCCTGTCATTCCCCTGCCTGGACCCTGTCCACTGTCCCCAGTAGAGTCTGAGCACCCCTGAACTTGGCATTCACAGCCTGCACAGCCTGACCAGGCCCATTACTCCTGCCTCCTTTTATGCAACTCTCAGACAAATCTGAGTTCAAATTCTAGCTTTGCAACTTCCTAGCTAAGTGGCTGTGAGCAAGAAATTTTGCCTCCTTGAACCCTAGGTTCCTCCTCCAGAAAATGGGGACAATAATTCCCACTTCACAGGGCTGTCTTAAGGATTCAGTGTGTTAATGTTCACAAGAGACCGCATGATCCAGCCCCTACTGACCTCTCCCAGCCTTATGTCTCCCCATCCCACCCCCTTCCTAAAATGTTTAGCACTCTGAACCAAGTCCAACCAAAATCATCCAAAGCACCATCTACTCTTTCCTTTCTAGGCCTTCGCACAGGCTGTTCCCGCTGCAACACTCGTCCCCACCCTCTTGCTGGGGTCACTCCTCCTCATCCATTAGGTCTCAACTCACATGTGCCCTCCCTCCTCCAGGAAGCCCTCCTTGACCCCTTAAGCTGCATCAGGTGCCTTGTTAGGGTTGAATAGCTGTGAGAGCTCCCCCAGTCACAAATCTAAACCCAATCTGCCCTGAGCTTCCCCCTCACAGCCCTCATCACTCTGCCTAGGCTTCCCCGATCCCAGCCGTAACCACTGTGAGTTGTCACTGTCTGGGAATTTGCCTCTCCTCCTCTGGACTGTGAGCAACATGCGGGCAGAAACTAGGGCTATTTCAGTCGCTGCTGTGCCCCTAACATTGCCCACCTCAGGGTCAGGCTCAAAGGAGGCTTGGCGGATGGAAGTTGGACAAATCCCCACCCAGAAAGAGAGCTGGGGTGTCACTCACGGAACATGGCATCCAGTCTGACCAGGCAGCTGATGAAGTTGTCAAAATCCATGTTCCCTTCCTCATCTGAGTAGCGTCGGATGATCATGTTGTAGAGATGCTCATTCAGGTGGAATCCTGAGAATGACTGTCTCTCAGGTGCGGGGGCCACATAGCCCAGCCCTCCCAGCCCCAGGATTCAGGCTCAGCCCAGCTCAATGGGGGCTGCCTCACCAGTCCCACCCCCAGCCCCATCACGTTCCCGCCAGCCACACCTGCTGCCTCAAAGGCCCCCGGGAGTTCACTGCTGCCAATGGTCCCTGAACAGTCAATGTCAAACTGTTTGTATATGGTCTGTGGGGACAAGGAGGTCAGGGTTCAACTAAGCATCATGGGGCATGGCATCTCCATGGCTTGGGGGTCTTTGTGCTAGGAGTTTCAGAGGCTGCACACACCTGCCACTTCTTGATGTTGTTCCACAAGTACTTGAATTCCTCGAAGCCCAGCTTGCCGGTCGTGTCACTCTGGTGAGAGGGTGTTAAGAATAAATGTACCCAGATACGTGCACTGTGTACACGATGAGGATAATGGCCAAGCAGGGGAACCTGGGCTAAAACCCCAGCTCCCATCCCACCCTAGTCATGTCACCTTGGGTGTGGCTTCATTGTTCATTTTGCCATACTTACTTTAGTCTATATTTCTAAATATAGACTATTTTAGTCTATATTTCTAAATAGAGACACTTTAAACATAACCACGGGGAACTCCTCATTTATAAAATTCTTCAACAGTAATTCAATGTTATAAATGTTAGGACATGTAAAAAACAAGGGTATCTTAGAACTCTAAGGAAATAAGGGATAAGAGTAAATACCTGCTGGGTTTCTGATAAAAAGTGAATGAGGGGCTTCCCTGGTGGCGCAGTTGTTAAGAATCCGCCTGACAATGCAGGGGACATGGCTTCGAGCCCTGGTCTGGGAAGATCCCACACGCCGTAGAGCAACTAAGCCCATGCGCCACAACTACTGAGCCTGCGCTCTAGAGCCCGCGAGCCACAACTACTGAGCCCGCGTGCCACACTACTGAAGCCCTCGCGCCTAGAGCCCGTGCTCCGCAACAAGAGAAGCCACCACAATGAGAAGCCCATGCACCACAACGAAGAGTAGCCCCCACTTGCGGCAACTAGAGAAAGCCCACGCGCAGCAACGAAGACCCAACGCAGCCAAAAAATAAATAAGTAAATAAAAATAAATAAATAAAAGTGAATGAGAGGGCTGTATATTGATATAAAGCCCTTAGCTCAGGGGTTGGCACTTAATAAATTCTCAATAAATAGCAACAATGGCCAAGACTTATCAAATGACCAAGTACACGTCAGATAGTGCTAAGCTTCTCAGGAACATCACTTTTGTCACTAAATCCTCAAGACACCAGTCCCACCAGTATTATACCCCAGTGACAGAGAAACAGATTCAGAGCTGAAAAATCAACCTGGGTGAGATCATGGTAACAGTTAGCATGTACAGACCGCTTATGTGCTATGTACTGTGCTAAACCTTTTGCATGTAACTCCAGTTTGTTATCACCATTATCATTCACCCGATTTTACAGAGAGGCAAACTGAGGCACAGAGAGGCTCAGTAACCTTGCTAAGGGCAGAGCTGGATTTGGTTAACCCTATGCAACATGTTATGACAGCTGTTATTATGTATTGCCGCATGTCCAAGGTGGGTGTGTGTTGTGATATATACATGTCTACATCTGTGGATATGAAAGCTACACACTGACCGCCCAAATCATGCTCTCAGAAAATCCCCTCTTGGGAATTCCCTGGCAGTCCAGTGGTTAGGACTCCTTGCTCTCACTGCCGAGGGCCCGGGTTCAATCCCTGGTTGGGGAACCAAGATCCCACAAACCATGCAGCACAGCCAAAAAAAAAAAAAAAGAAAGAAAAGCAAAAAAGAAAATCCCCTCTTCACCAAGGCCTCCGCCAGACTGCTCTCAAGGATACATCCATAACAGCCACCATGCTGCGACATGTGTCAATGCCAAAACCATCAGTCTTCAGATCAGGATCTGTGGGATGCAGGTTGAAAGTCAGAGGCCAGAGATCACAGCTACCCCAGTCGCCATGCCTCTAAACCTGCCCTGTGTGTTGACCCCAGTCACTCACGTCGGGTCACGACTTTGTTGAGAATGTTCATGAGTTCTGTGGCACTGACCTCCATGTCCTAGGGGGAGAAGTTAGGAATGGGTCAGGGGTGACTGAAAGGGGTCTGGGCATGTCATGAAGGAGGATGGGAACTTTGGGATTGCCATGGTCGAATGTACATGTAAAGGGCATCCAGAGGGAAGGCATGGAAGGGTGAGGACACTTCTGGGGGCCCCAGGTTACTTACCTCTCCAGCCAGCTGGGCAAAGAGCCTCCGGAACTGCCGGACCTCCTCACTCTCATTGGCCTCGATGTTGGAGTAATGGGTGCGAGGGGGCTGCAGAGGGAGGAGATCTCAGAGCAGGTAGGGGGAGGGGTGCCCTGGCCAGGACAGCCTTAGGTGGGAAAGTCAGAGTGGGCTGGGTGGCTGAGTGACTAATGAATGAGAGGTGGTCAATGAATAGGGAGTGGATATAGCTAAGTTTAAGGATGTTACAAGGGAGAGACTTAATGAGATAAATTTCATAAGGAGAAGTGTGGGGCTTCTTCAAAGGGACAATGATGGGTCCTTGTCCCTTTGAAGAAGAGGGGTCTCCGATTGTGAAGGGTGGCTTACCGGGGGCTCTGGGTTGTACTGCGCAGCCGCCTCACTGAAGGGAAACAAGGGGCAGTTAGTGCCAGGGGGCGGGGCCTCCAACGGGCAGCACCAGCGCCCACACCCCAAGCCCCCAACCCCCAGCTCGCCGCCCTACCTACCTGCTCCCTCTGCCCGCCTCATCAGTCCTTGTCCTCACCTGTCCCTATCCTCGCTGCCCTGGTTGTGTCCCCACGGTAGGACCCCCTCTTGCCAGGGCACACCCACGCAATGGCAGATTTCTCAAAAGACGGGAGCTCATTTCATAGAAGCTCGGCCCCAGCTTCCCGGGGCCCCACCCTCCTGGGTTCCACCTGTCTAGGAACCTGCTCCATCGCCACGTCTTCTGAACACTTGTGTCTTCCCAAGATCCCACCCCAGCTCCATTAGTTCTCACCCCTTTAAGGGATCACACTCAGTGGCCAAGACTAACGAGGCCCCTACCGACGCCCTGCCCTACCTCCACCAGGACATTTTTCTAATTTAACCAGCCAGTTCCCAGCCAGGCCCTGCCCCTTCAAGGCCATTTCCCCTGTCCCATTACGGTTAGACCTCTTCTGGGCACACCTCATTGACCCACCTACGAGGGCCACGCCGCGCCCATAAGGCTAGCCGTGCCCCCATGAAGTGATACCCAGCCTCACTGGCTCCGCCCCCTTAACGTTTGTCTCCAGGTTAGCGGAAGTAGGCCGCGCCAGCCCCATTAAGCTCCACCTCCCAAAGCCCATCAGATTGTCCCCACAAGACTACCCCCATGTCAAGCCCCGCCCCCATGAACTCATTACGGTCGGCCCCCTCAAGGCCGGTCTCCTAGCCCAGTCCCGGCCCAGCCTAATTAAGGATCCTGGTCAGTGTCCAGGTTACCCCACTCTATTCTGGCTGGACAAGCCTCTTCCTCCAGGCCCCGCCCCTCCTCAGGCCCCGCCTTACCTAATGGCGCTAATGACCCCGCCCAGGATGCGCATGGCAGTTCCGCCACCGCCACCGCCGCCGCCGCCTCCTCCGCCGCCGCCGCCGCCGCCGCCGCCGCCGCCGCTGATCAGGCCTCCGAGCACATTCCCTAGGCCCCCGCCCAGGCCCCCGCCTCCCCCGCCGCCTCCTCCACCCTTCAGGAACGAGTTAACCAGGAACATGGCTGTGACTCAAGATTCCTGAGGAGGGAAAAAGGGGTCAGGTGGCTGTCTCGTCCCTGAGCCCGCCCCTTCCCCCAAAGAAATACGCATTTCTGACTGCTGGACTTGGGGGAGTGATATGAAGCCGCTAGGCGGAGACCTGTCCTCCGGCTGCGGCTTGAGGGTCCATTCGGGATGGGGTCTGGGCTTCTGGGGGAAGGGTCCGCGTCTGGCTTGAAGGACTCTGGGCTGAGTCTACGCATAGGCATCATTAAGCACCAGACAGCGGCCAGGTCAAGTGGGGTTCTCGAGATGGGGGCCCCAAGCTGACTCTCGAATCTGAGATCCAGAGCCCTAAGACTGATTTAGGGGTTTGGGGTGGGTCGGGAGCGTGGATCAGAAATTCTCCGCCTGGAGGCTCCTGGAGCAGAGTTTAGTAAATCCAGAATGTGGGCTTGAGGGTTTAGGTACAACCAGCAGCGGGATTAGTCTCATCGCTGTGTCTATGGGTTCGGGTCTAAGATATTGAGTGTGAGCCCCGGGGCCCGGGATACCGGAGTCCCCGTTAGAATTGAGAGCACGGATCCAGGATCGTAGTCCTGGAGGCCACACCCAGGGCTGAATTTACGGGGTACCTCTCAAATCCATGGGCTTCTATTTTAGATCCTGAGAGGGAGGGTGGAAGAGTCCCCGGGGCGGGATAACTAGGGCCGGACAGATCAGGGGGTTCGAATCCGAGATCGTGGGTGCGGTGGACCCCTGAGGACAAGATTTGAGCATCTTTTCGGGTCTGGAGGCCTCCAGGGCCGGGTTTACAGAGTGCAGGGGGAGTCCGGACTGGGCGCTCACCGCCTCGCTCGCGCGTCGGCCGGTCCGCTAGTCTGTGCTGCTCTGGGGCCTCCTGCTGCGTCCGGCTCCTCAGGGAGGGGCGGGTGACTCAGGCGGAAGAGGCCGGATTAGGCACTTGCGGGGCGCCCCAGCGGCATCCGCACGGTCCTAGAGCCGACATTGAAACTGCGCGTGTGCCTGCGGGCCCCGCCTTCCGTAATGGGGTGCGGCCGCCCAGGCTCAGTCCTGCGTTTCCGGTGCTTAGCGTTCCGACACCGCCCTGACTTAAAAGAGCTGAGATTTTTCCCTGCACTTATTGGTTCCAGGTGCAGGCGCCCGGGGACGAGAACTCCGAGGTGACTTGAGGACTCGTCGTGCCCAAGGTCACCCCCTAGTGTTGTAGTGTGAATGTTCGCCCCAAAATCAGCCTCCACCCAATCCCAGGTGTGGTTTTCGGTCTCCTCGGAAAGGAACTCTTGGGACTCTTGGCACTTGTCGCCTATCCTAGCCTTGTCGCGACAAGCAGCAGTTGGAGGTCCCGAATTATGTTTGGCCCACAGTACGGGGACAAGCGCCCGCATCTGTGGCGGGGCACAGCCCTGTGTGGCACAGCCCTGATGGCGTTCCAGTTCCGCCTACGAATTGGACTGTCTTGTGCCTTCTCCATCCACACCCCTTGGCCCCCTGAGTCAGGGTCACCAGAATCATTTTTCCTGGACGGGCCCAAAGTGTAGTCTCAGTCTTACAGTCTCTAAAGAGGGGCCCAGACACACGATGAGTCCCCTGGCCACAGCCTGGTTTCTGAGGCTAGATGTTCCCAAGGTCGGGTGGTGGGCAGGGTGTGGAATGCAGCTGAGAGGGAAAATGGCAACTGAAGCCACCTTTGGGTATCTCCCTTGCTCTCTGCTTCCAACGTCCAACCTGTGAGGGCCCAGTACTTTTTCAGGGCTCCTCAGAGGGAGCTAAATCTGGCTCCCCCAGGCAGTCTGACTGTCTAGCCTTTAGCCTCTCCCTGGGAAGCTGGCTCAGCCTGAGTTTGAATCCTGACTTTGCCCTTAATAATTTTGGATCCCAAAACAGTGAGCTGAGCAACGATCTCCTAATCTGTAAAATGCAAACGAAGGTTTCCATGCCCCCACTTTCTAGGCCCCTATCAAAATTAAGCAGTAAATGCTTCGTAAATAGTAGCTATTATCCTCTGTGTCTTGCTCCTGCTTAGGTAATACTGATAAAAAAATAACTGCCAAGCACTCTCCCAAGTACTTTATATCGGGTCATATGTCCTCATAACAGTCCTATGGGATGGATGCTATACATTATCTCCATTTTACGAATAAGTAAACTGATTCTGAGGGTAAACTCCCAAGCCTGTACTCTTGAGCACTACTGAAACCGAGCAGGACCCTGTAGGGCTCCTGGGCACAGAAGCCTTTCTGTGTCCCCTGTTTCTTGTTTGTAGGAAATAGGCTTCAGCCTCCATGACCTTCCTTGAGCTCCAAAGGGCAGGTTCAAACAGCTGCTAATCAGGGAAGGGAGGGGATGCGGAGACAAAGGGAGGAGCAGTCAAGAAAGAGTAGTGCAGCCTTGGAGCCGGGTCCTGGCTCCTCAAGGAATACACATAACAATATCTTTGAGCTCTTCTGCAGAACTAAAACCCCCAACAAATGGAAGATGTTAACTATTTGATGAAGCGTTCTTCATTCCAGAGAAGTGCATCAGGAGACCACCTGAGGCCAGATTAAAGAAGTGCAGGCCCTGCACACACCCTGATCCTTATCACCAACCCTGCCCTTGAACCACTGCTATTAAACTCCTCACCAAATCCCCCGGTTTGGGACACAGTTTTTGAGGCCATGAGCCTGTTGTGTCCCTGTTTGCCTGGCAAAGCAATAAAACTCTTCTTTTCTACTTCACCCAAAACTCCAAGATTTGATTTGGCACCAGTGCACAGAGGCTGAGTTTTCAGCATCGTTACCCTAACGCATTGACTCTTCAATAATATAATTAATATGATAATAGCTCAAATAACAAGCGCAACAGACAAAACCCCAGTCACAGCTATGCTTCCTGAAGGCTTGCTGGGGCTGCCACATAAGCCTTATCTATGAGGCAGGAACCAACAGGAGAGAAAATGGAATCTCTGAAGGCAGGGTCACTCGCCTGAGGTCACAGAGGGTGGCAGGACCAGGTCTGAACCTGGGCTTGGCTGTTGCCCAAAACTTTTGGTGATGACTAATCTGGATTCCCTTCTGACCACACCCCTCCCTGCCAGTCTGAGTAGCTTCCTTCTCTGCCCTCTCCGGAGCTCACTTGCTGACAGGCCTTTGCATGGGCTGTGCCCTCTATCTGGAACACTCCTTCTGCCTTTTTTGCCTGGTTTTTTAGCCACTCAGGTTTTGGTGTCAGCTCAGGAGTCACCTCTTCCAGGAAGCCCTCCCTGTCTAAACCTGAGACTGAAACTGAAGCTTGCAGTTACATGCTTGTAACATACTTTCTCATAACACTCACTGCCAATTACAATCATATTGTCATCTAGGTCTGGCTCCCTGACCTCTTAACCCTGGCCAGCTCTAAATCTTAGTCCTTCTCTCTAGTTTACTCATGCCATCATGGATCTCCCTCACATGCATGGCTAAAATTCTATCTCTAGGCAATTCCCTGGCGGTCCAGTGGTTAGGACTCCAAGCTTTCACTGCCAAGGGCACGGGTTCAATCCCTGGTGGGGAACTAGAATCCCCCAAGGTGTGCGGTGCAGCCAAAAAAAAAGAAATCCATCTCTAGGGTATCAACACCCAAGTTTCTATCTTCAGCCCAGATAGTTCTATCTTCAGGATCCTACATCCTGCATCCTACTCAATATCTCCATGGGGGTCTTAGAGATGTCTCAAGCTTGACACATCTTAAACTGAGCTCCTGACCTTCCTCCCAAACCTGCTCCCTCCCCACCTTCCCCATCTAGGTCAATGGCACCTCTATCCTTCCAGTGACTGAGACTAAATACCCTAGGTCCATCCTTGACCTCAGTTTCAGACCCACTCCAACTGTCAGCAAACCCTGGTGACTCTACCTACAGAATCTAAACTCTCCTCCCCTTCCCCTGCCCCCAACCTGGCCCAGCCCCCACCCTCTCCTGCCTGGACAGTTAGAGCAGCCTCCTCCCTGATCCCCCAGCTCCTGAGCCTGCCCTCCCAGTCTTTTCCCCAAACGCAGCCAGAGGGAGCCTGTGAACACCTGAGGCAGATCAGAAACCTACTGGCTGAGCCCTCCCTTGGCTGCATCTCACCACAGTAAGAGTCAAAATCCTCACAAGGCCACCAAGTCCCTAGTGATCTGCCCTGTCACCTCTCTGCCCTCATCTCCTCCCCCTTAAGAAAGTGAGGCTTCCCTGGTGGCGCAGTGGTTGAGAGTCCACCTGCCCGATGCAGGGAACGCGGGTTCGTGCCCCGGTCCGGGAGGATCCCACATGCCGCGGAGCTGCATGCTGGGCCCGTGAGCCATGGCCGCTGAACCTGTGCATCCGGAGACTGTGCTCCGCAATGGGAGAGGCCACCACAGTGAGAGGCCTGCGTACCGCAAAAAAAAAAAAAAAGAGAAGAAGCCCTACTGGCAGCTTGACCTGGATGTTCCCAGTTGAACGAAGACAAGACATAGACGAGGAGGCTCTGCAAATGCAGCAATATCCAAAGAGCTGTTTAACAGCCTTATTTTACTTTAATACACTCCATGAAGAATAAGCTCTGTGGTAGACTGATTGCAAAAATAGCTCTATTTTCCACCCTTCCGTGTATCCTTGCCCTGTACAATCTGACTTTGCAGTTTCTCACATCAAGGGGTAGAGTCTATTTCCTAACTCTTTGAAGCCAGATTGGCCTTGTCATTAACCAACAGAATGAGGTGGAAGGACAGTGTAATACTTCCCAGCCCAGGTCTCAAGGGGCCTTATGTTCTTTTCTCTCTCTCCCCGCGTGCTCTCAGACAATGCCATCATAACTGTCCAGGGCCGAGTTGACCCTCTAGCAAATGACAGATGCAAAAGTAAGCCCAACCAAAATCAGCCAAGCCTGGTCCAGATCAGCAGAACCATGCAGCTAATCCATACACTTTTTTTTTTAATGCAATGTTTTCTTTCATTAATATTTATTTATTTATTTTTGGCTGTGTTGGGTCTGAGCTGTGGCACGTGGGATCTTCATTGAGGTGCGCAGGCTTCTCTGTAGTTGTGGCGCGTGAGCTCAGTAGTTGTGGCATGCTGGCTTAGTTGCACTCGGGGCATGTCGGATCTTAGTTCCCTGACCAGGGATCAAACTTGTGTCCCCTGCATTACAAGGCGGATTCTTTACCACTGGACCACCAGGGAAGTCCCTAATCCATAGACTTGTGAGAATAATAAATGATTATTTATTATTTTTTAAATTTATTTTTTGCCTGCATTGGGTCTTCCTTGCTGTGTGTGGGCTTTCTCTAGCTGCGGCGAGCGGGGCTGCTCTTCGTTGCGGAACGTGGGCTCTAGGCGCGCAGGCTTCAGTAATCATGGCATGTGGGCTTAGTAGTTGTGGCTTGCAGGCTCAGTAGTTGTGGCTCACAGGCTTAGTTGCTCCGTGGAATGTGGGATCTTCCCAGGCCAGGGCTCGAACCCATGTCCCCTGCATTGGCAGGCGGATTCCTAACCACTGTGCAACCAGGGAAGCTCAACGACTATATTTTTGAGCCACTAAGTTTTGGTGTGGTTTGTCACATAGCAATAGCTATCTGATACAGGCTCCATGACCAAACAAATTCAGAAAATGATGCCTAGGAGATTCCCTCTTGTAGAGTTATCATGGACTCTAGCATGTTAATGAAAATTCCTGCAACAAAGCAGCTCATCTAACTTTGTTCAAGCCAGCAAAGCCCACATTTCTTTTATCAAGGAACCCTTTTATCTTTGAGTATTCATTAACATCTCCTCGGAAATTTGTGAAGCTTTTTTTTGCTTTGTTTTTTCTTGTTATAATAATACAAAAAAAAAAAAAAAAAAGGTGCCATGACAATCCTTTCACAAGACCTTACCCACTTCCCTGATTATTTCCAGGGGCCAAATTCCTAGAAACATTAATGATGGGTCAACAGACGTCCACATTTTCAGGCTTTGGACTCAGGCTACACAGTCATTCTCCAGAAAGGTGGTTGCCATTCATATCTCAACCATGGCGGATGGGTCCCTTGTTGCCCTGAACGGTCCTCAGCTTTGAGAAACCAAAATTTAAACATCTTTGCTGATATGAGACAAAAGGAGTTATCTCGGTATTTTAAGTGACATTTTTCAAATACTAGTGGGGGTAAACTGGGCTTTCATATTTAGTTGGCCATTAAGCTTTCTTCTATAAATTGTCTTCCTATTCTATGCTCATTTTTATTTATTAGCTTTTCATGTTAATTTCACATTACTTTATTAATATCTTCACTCCTTAAGGGTGTTAATCAAATTTCTATCATTTTTTTGTTGCAAATATACTTCTCTAATGCATATTTAATTCAATGTTGGCCATGCCTTTTTAAAAAAATTTATATCCGTTATCTTTTTTTAATTAATTAATTTAATTTTTATTTTATTTTTGGCTGCATTGGGTCTTCATTGCAGAGCATGGGCTTTTCTCTAGTTGCGGCAAGCAGGGGCTACTTTTCGTTGGGGTGCACGGGCTTCTCACTGCGGTGGCTTCTCTAGTTGTGGAGCACAGGCTCTAGACGCACGGGCTTCAGTAGTTGTGGCACGTGGGCTCAGTAGTTGTGGCGCACAGGCTTAGCTGCTCCGTGGCCTGTGGGATATTCCCGGACCAGGGCTCGAACCCGTGTCCCCTGCATTGGCAGGCGGATTCTTAACCACTGTGCCACCAGGGAAGCCCAGCCATGCCTTTTTTAGACATATAAAACATTCGGCTTTTTATACAGTCAAATTCATCTATCTTTTACTTGGTGGTTTGTTCCCCCACTATACTGAAGTTCTGAAAGTCTTTCCTCATACAGAGGTCATTTACTATTTGCTGGTGAAAATCTTTAGTTTTTCATGGTGTAATCCCCACCACCACCAAATAAAATACCTAAATGATATTTTTCCCTCAAAAGGTGAGGGATCAACCCAATTGGTATGACATGATGCTTCTATTCTATTATAAATTCTTACATTCTCCAGTCTGGCCAATGATTCTTTTATATTACCCAATAGATTGTTCTTACACTGAAACCACACTTTAAATTATGTAAGCTCCATGAAGACAGGAGTTTTGTCTGTTTTGGTCACTGTAGCCACAGAACCCAGAAAGGTGCCTGGCATGTGGCAGGATCTCAATAAATATCTGTTGAATGAGTGAGTGGATTGATGGGTGAATGAATACATATTCCAGGCCCTGTGCTGGTATGGTGATTGTCTTTATATTGTGAAAAACATGTTATCCCTTCTTCCGCAAACCCAGAAAACATTTCCTTAATCCTGTATCAGTTAGCTTTTGTTCCATAACAAACCATACCAAAATTAGTAGCCTAAAGGAACAATGATTTTTATTACTTTTCATGATTCTGTGGCTCAGGATTTAAACAGGCACAGCTTGGTCTTTAAGCAATATCTAAGACAGGAGCAGGAAGCTATCCGGTTGACAACCAATGTGTACATCAGGAAAGGGTCTGGGCTGGAGATAGGGCTGGGAATTGCATGTAGATGGTGATTAAAGTTACCAGAATAGATCAGAGGAGAATGTGTAGAATGAGGACAGAGAAGGACCCAATGCTTTAAAGAATGTTCTTTACAGAAAGGTGGGACTGTTTGAAAAACAACCACCAGGGCTTTGACATTCCTTGTAGCAAGAATTCAGATCTAGGGGGACTTCCTAGTGGTCCAGTGGTTAAGACTCCACGCTCCCAATGCAGGGGCCCAGGTTCAATCCCTGGTCAGGGAACTAGATGCCGCATGCCGCAACTAGAGATCCTGCACACTGCAACGAAGATCCTGCGTGTGGCAACTGAGACCCAGCGCAGCCAAATAAATAAATTAAAAGAAAAGAATTCAGGTCTATGTGGCCTCCTCTTGAATCTGGGTGGGTTTGTAATCACTTTGATCAATCGACAGAGGCACAAGTGATACTATGTGACTTCTGAGGCTGGGTCAGAAAAGGCCATGCAGTTTTTGCCTGGTTCTCCTAGAACGCTTGCTTTGGAGAAGCCAGCTATCATGTAAAAAGTCCAACTACCCTGGGACAGCCATTATGGAAAGAACATGTGATGTGCTCTATTTATCGTCCCCACTCAGCTCCCAGCCAATAGCCAGTGTCACTGGCAGCCAAGTTGCTGAGTCACTTTGGAAATCCTGCCTGGTCAAGCCTTGAGATGACTCCAGCCCCAGCCAACTTCTGATTCAAACACAGGAGAGATCTCAAGCCAAGCTCATCCCAAATTCCTGATCTACAAAACAGGAAAACAGGAAAAATAAAGTGGCTGTTTTAACTTGCTGAAGTTTAGATAAAATTTAATGCAGTGGGCTTCCCTGGTGGCACAATGGTTGAGAGTCCGCCTGCCGATGTAGGGGACGCAGGTTCATGCCCCGGTCCGGGAAGATCCCACATGCCGCGGAGCAGCTGGGCCCGTGAGCCATGGCCGCTGAGCCTGCGCGTCCGGAGCCTGTGCTCCGCAACGGGAGAGGCCACAACAGTGAGAGGCCCGCGTACGGCAAAAAAACAAAAACAAAAAAACCCATTTAATGCAGTTACAGATAACTGGAACACAGATGCATTAGGTAGTTATTGCTGCTAACAAATTAAAACCAAAATTTAATAGCTTAAAACAATATTTATTATCTCATATTTTCTATGGGTCAGGAACTCAAGAGTTCCCTATTCCTATTGGCCTACTCCTGGCCTATGCACAGGGCTGTTGGCAGGAGTTCTCAGTCAGTTCCTTGCTGACTTGTGGCAGGACTCAGTTTCTCATCTATAGGGATGCTTGAGTTTTATCACATATGGAAACCTGCCTTCTTGCAGAGCCAGTGATCCCAGAGAGAGAGCAGGATGAAGATACAATGCTTTTTATGACCTGATCTTAGAAGTCCCACACCATTACTTCTGTTATGTTCTATTCCTTAGAAGAAAGGCACTAAGTCCAACCCATACACAATTGGAGGGCTCTTAGAGAAGTGTCAAAGAATTTGTGGAAATACTTTTTTATTTATTTATTTGTTTATGTTCTCTTTTTTTAACTGAGTTGATGTACAATATTATGTTAGTTTTGGGTGCGTTGTGGACATATTTTAAAACCACCACCCATAATTCAAAAGGACACAGGTACCTCAATGTTCATTGCAGCACTATTTACAATATCCAGGACATGGAAACAACCTAAAAGTCCAACGATAGATGAATCGATAAAGAAGATGTGGTACATATATACAATGGAATATTACTCAGCCGTAAAAAGGAACGAAATTGGGTCATTTGTAGAGACCTGGATGGACTTAGAGTCTGTCATACAGAATGATGTAAGCCAGAAAGAGAAAAACAAATATCGTATATTAACGCATATGTGGAATCTAGAAAAATGGTACAGATGAACTTATTTTGTAGGGCAGGAATAGAGATGCAGACATAGAGAACAGACATGTGGACATGGTGGTGGGGGGAAGGGTAGGGTGGGACAAACTGGGAGATTAGGTTTGACATAAATATACTACCATGTGTGAAATAGATAGCTAGGGGGAACCTGCTGTATAGCACAGGGAGCTCAGCTCATGCTCTGTGATGACCTAGATGGGGGGGGGAAGGAGGGAGGGAGGTCCAAGAGGGAGGGGATATAGGCATACATACAGCTGATTCACTTCATTGTACAGCAGAAACTAGCACAACATTGTAAAGCAATTTTACTCCAATAAAAATAAATAAAACAATCACAACAGGGATTACAAAATTTTTTTTTTAATGTTTTGGCTGCACTGCCCATGGGATCTTGTTGGCCCCGACCAGGGAAGGAGCCTGCGCTCCCTACATTGGAAGTGAGGAGTCTTAACCACTGGACCACCAGGGAAGTCCCAGAGATCACAAATTTAACCTCTAAAACTCTAATCCTAAAGCAGCCAGACATGTCATGTAAATCAGTAAGCAGGGTCGGGGTCAAACAACAAGCCATGGTGGGAACCCCGGTGCAGAGGGGGTACCATGCTGTGCTGCTCTGGGCTGTATATATCCCATCTGTTCCTTGACCTCCCCTTTCTGTTCCAGGCCACAGTTCTCAGTCTCCCCTTCATCTAGACGCTCCTGGGGTTCTGCCAATGGGAAATGTGGGCAGGAGACCAGAAAGAGGGAGGAGCTCTAGCAGCTTCCTGCTGATCTAATTTCCCATTGGTTTACTGGCTCCTGTTTGGCCCCTCAGCTCCTCCAACGGCTGTATAACCATCTCCATGTGTTAATGTCCCTGTTTTTTCGAATAGGAGTGGTTTCTGTGTCCCAGTTAGGTCCTGACAGGTACGGCAGATCTAGTAGAGAAGCGGGCTGTGTGTTGTCAGATACCCCAGTGTGGAAGCCAGAAATCAGGATTGTCACGGGGAATGTTTGGATATTTCAAACACTGGGTACACCTGGGTGTCCTTGAGACCTTTTCAGGGGGTCTTTGAAGTTAAAACTACTTTCATAATAATACTATTATTATTATATACTAATATCCTTTTTTCCTTTTCCACTCGAATTCTGTCACGAGTGTACAGAGGAGTTTTCAGAGGTTATATGATAATATTCAATAGTTTGCATGCAAAAGCAGATATGAGAATCCAGCTATCTTCTCTTAAGCCTGACGTTAAAAAGGTTTTGTTTGTTTGACCGCGCGCGGCTTGCTGGATCTTTGTTCCCCCACCTGGCCCTCGGCGGTGAAAGCATGGAGTGCAAACCACTGGACCACGAGGGAATTCCCTAAAAAAGATTTTCAAAATGTAAAACCATGCCACTCTTCTTGCTAGTTTTTTCAAAAGTTACTTTTTATAAAAAATGAATAGTTAACATGTAATCGTTTATTACTTTTAAAAGAATGTTTAAACATTTTAATTTCCAAAGCGGTAAATAGCTACAGATATAAACCTCATAAACAAAAGCTCTTTTTTTTAAAAAAATTTATTTATTTTTGGCTGTGTTGGGTCTTCGTTTCTGTGTGTGGGCTTTTTCTAGTTGCGGCGAGCGGGGGCCACTCTTCATCGCGGTGCGCGGGCCTCTCACTGTCGAGACCTCTCTTGTTGCGGAGCACAAGCTCCAGACACGCAGGCTCAGTAGTTGTGGCTCACGGGCTCAGTTGCTCCGCGGCATGTGGGATCTTCCCAGACCAGGGCTCGAACCCGTGTCCCCTGCATTGGCAGGCAGATTCTCAACCACTGCGCCACCAGGGAAGCCCAACAAAAGCTCTTTGAGGCCTCAACGATTTTTAAGAATGTAAAGAAGTCCTGAGACACAAAAGCTTGAGAACCATAGATCTAAATGGCAGCTGTCATTGCAGGACCAGTAAGTTGAGGTGAAGAGCTGCCTCTTGAGTTTAGCAACAAGGAAGGGCTTTATTTTTTATTTATTTAAAAATTTATTTATTTATTTATGGCTGTGTTGGGTCTTCATTGCTGCGTGCAGGCTTTTCTCTAATTGTGGTGAGCAGGGGCTACTCTTCGTTGCAGTGTGCAGGCTTCTCATTGTGGTGGCTTCTCTTGTTGTGGAGCATGGGCTCTAAGGCACGCAGGCTTCAGTAGTTGTGGCACATACGCTCAGTAGCTGTGGCGCATGGCTTAGTTGCTCCGCGGAATGTGGAATCTTCCCAGATCAGGGCTCAAATCCATGTCCCCTGCATTGCCAGGCGGATTCTTAACCACTGCGCCATCAGGGAAGTCCCAAGGAAGGGCTTTAGCAATAGAAAGAGTTTAGTTTTTGTGGAGTTAGGAGAGGGTTGCAGTAAGGGCCATGTAGACACCTCTTTTCTGAAGTTTGGCTGTGGTTTTATAAGGGATGGATCAGGCCGACAACACAAAATCCAACATTGGATCTTAACATCACAAAAAGAGAGAACCTGATAGTATGTGCCTCCTGATGCAAAAACTCACCACCACCCATAAAGTGTATTTATCCTAAAATTGAACCTGGATCTGACCCAGCTTTTGGATCTACCAGTTTGCAGGATACACTGGGATAGAGGAATATATTAAAGGACATCAGGGGGGTACAACCAGCCAAATCAGACAGTGGGAGATCCCACAGGGAAGTTGTAGAATAGAAGACTTAGAGCTCTATCAGCCAAAGGCACTGCCTGAACCCTACTTGGATTCTGATTTGAACAGGCCAACAGTAAAAAGACATTTATGAAACAAATGGGGACTTTGTTTCATATATAATAACACTGACCATATATTAAATCATATTAAAGAATTATTGCAATTAGGTGTGACAAAGAACTCATACCTTTTAGAGACACATATAGAAACACATTTCTGGATGAGGTGATATGTTGCCTGAGATTTTTTAAATTATTAATTATTTATTTAGGCTGCACTGGGTCGCAGTTGCCACATGCGGGATCTTTTAGTTATGGCACGCTTACGGGATCTAGTTCCCCAACCAGGGATCGAACCCTGGCCCCCTGTATTGGCAGCGGAGTCTTACCCGCTGGACCACCAGGGAAGTCTCTGCTGAGATTTAATTACGGGAGAAATAGGGGGAGGTCAGAAAAACTGAACATGATTGGCCAAATGCTGACAATTACTGAAGTTGGGTGACAGGTAAGAGGGGAAAAGGGATATTTTTTCCTTTAAGATGGGCGCTCCTTGACCCAGCTTGAGAGTTAACCGAGACCCTTGAGAGTGACCGGTGGAGATGCAGGAAAGCGGGAGGGAAGACATTTGTTCTCGCTCTCTGATTAAACCATGGCCGGCTCGGCAGGCCTCCCGCACCTGCGCAGCCCCGTCCTCCGCGAGGGAGCCAAACCCCACAATTCCCTGCGCCGCAGGGCGGGAGCAAGACCTCCGCTTCCAGACGTGAGCAAGGTTAGGCCGAGGGTGTCGCATGCTTTTCTGGGAAATGTAGTTTGCGTGTTAGGTTGGGAGACGCCTGTCAATACCAGCGAGACTACATCCCACAATGCACCGCGCGCACGGTGCGCGGAGCAGTGCGCTGCTGTCCCCACGTGGCGACTGAGAGGTTATTGCCCGAGTCTGGGACAGTGCAGAGATTAGGGTTGCAGAGCCTGCAGGGACTTGGGAGGCGGGCGCTGTCCTGGGAACCCCTTTCGGGGAGGGTGACCCCAGAATTGGGCCAGGAAAGATGGGGTGGGGAGGTGAAAACGGTGAAGAAATTGGGGACAGGGCCCACTGTGAGGATTAAATGAAGCCAGCATTGTAACTGTTGACTGTATATAAGCATTTTTATTCCTATGGCTTATACAGCACTTACCTGCGTGCCTGGCTCTGAATTTAAGTGCTTTACATGTGCTAGCTCATTTAATGCTCACAAAATCGTTTGGTAGGTACTATTATCGGCTTCAATTAAGAAATGAAGCTGAGGGCTTCCCTGGTGGCGCAGTGGTTGAGAGTCCGCCTGCCGACGAGGGGACATGGGTTCGTGCCCCGGTCCGGGAAGATCCCACATGCCGCGGAGCGGCTGGGCCCGTGAGCCATGGCTGCTGAGCCTGCGCGTCCGGAGCCTGTGCTCCGCAACGGAAAGAAATGAGGCTGAAACCCTGGGAGAAGGACTTGTCCAGTGCCCAGCTGGTGACACAGCTGGGGTTTGAACCTAGGCTGTCTAGCTATTCCTAAGGTTGCACCACCTGTTAACCTACTGAATTATTCCAAGTTTGTAACTGGTACGTGAATGAACTCAAGTGGGCTATTAGCATATTGAGTTAGCAATTTAGCTCAGTTCCAGGACAAAGGTATTCAGCCTAAATTTAGCACTGGGATCAAGTTTCTGATCAGCCATGAATCACGGAAGGGATTACTTCAAGCCTACAAAGCCCAGTCCCCGTTTGTTCACATGACTCCTATTCAAGTCTCCTCCATCCCATCCCTTCCCTCGTACCAGCACCACCTGGCAAATTTAGTGATTTTATTCTCCCTTCCCCTACTGCCAGCAACCTTATTCATAATGAAATATCACAGTCAAAAAAAAAAAAAGATAAAAAAGAAGAAATGTTTGGTAATTATGTTTGTCTGCCTTCAACTCCCAAGCCAGTACTGTGTTCATTTCATGAGTGTGTTTCCAGCATCAAGCCTGACATACAGTGGGGATTGGGAGGACTCAAAAAATGTGGGGAAAGAGTGCTGGACATTCAGTGTCTTCCATCTGCACTGACCTGAGGATTAAGGGCAGCGTGGTGGATGCTGCAGGTCAGGCACAGGCAGCTGGTTGGGGGACAGGAGGATTTAATGGGCCTGGTGGATCCCATGGCCCTTTCCTGCCGCTTCCCCTGAGGTTATGGATCTGGGGACCTGGTAAAGGGTGGTCAATGCTGGAGCCGCCAAAACCCACGGTCCATTTTCATAGTAGTGGCTGGGAGGGAGCTGCTCAGCCCAGGAGTATGTTCCAAAGCCCACTCTGCATCTAGGGTGGCTGCATGACTGACACGTACTCATCAATACAATATGAGCAGAAATGGAACATGTAGAACATGTTTTTAAAGAAAATGGTGAAACATCCCCACACTGTCTTCTCCTATTTGCCACCTGGAAGCAGATAATTCCAGGCACATGAAGATGATGGAGCCCCAGTATGGAGTCTGGGTGTGTGAATCATGGAGATTGCTGTCAATCAACCAGAAACTCTGCACCGGACTGTGTGTGTAGGGGGATATTTGTTACAGCAGCTGGTATTGCCTTAACACATTGACTACTGTCCCCTTTCCTTTCTGGACCCCTTAAAGCTTAAGCACCAGGTCATTCTGTAAAATGTGCCTCCCCAATCCCTAACTGTGGTTGACTTTCACACAGCAAGTGTAGGTTTCCTAATTAGAAATTACCAGCATGATCCCTTCCATTGTCATCAAAAATTTTAATGTTTCCCATGTTCTGATGGGTACAGCTTCTTCCATGCTGACAGCTGGAAGGCATTAAAGCACACCCTGGAAGTCTGTGCTTAGATCTTCCACTGCAGCTTGACAGATCCTCTTATACACTGATGCTGTGACCCTTGCTTGGAGCTTGGAGGTATGACTTTGGGTGATCACTGTGTCCAGGAGAGCATGTGATCGTCTTCCTGCCCTTATTCTTTGGCCTCATCACATGGGGGTGCACACTGGGCCTGATCTTAAAGTGAGCCTCAGGTCCTCAATGCTGAGCTAATTCTGCTGAGCTCTGGCTGAACTAAGGTTGGTAGATTCTGGTTGAGAATTTGGGGACACCCCCTCTAATGCTCCTCACTCTGACAACTCCCTCATGTGGAAGGGATCTAAGCCTTGGAGTCCTTTTATAAAGTAACCAGTTTTGTTTTGTAGATCGACAACTTCATTGATATGTGTGTGTGCGTGTGTGTAGGTGTATGTCTATCCCAGATGGGTGTTTGATGTGAATCTGAGCGTATCCTGTAAGTGTGGCTCCCCTGTGTCGGGGGGACAGAATCTTTGTGCACTGACTGTATTTCTGTACATGTGACCTCTAGTGTCTGTGTTTCCGGTGTTTGAGTATGAGTCCAGGTGTGTGAATGTTCTGTGTATCTGAGTGGGTCCACGTACCTTACAGTGGGCATGAGAGGATGTATGCATCAGGCTGTATGTGCACGTGAGCAGCTTCCCCAAGGACCCCTTCAGCTCTCAAGCATTTCAACCTTATTCTGCTTACTGCGGTTGCTCCCACCAGTGCCAACTTCTTCTCCAGAAGCTATAATAAAGTCATTTTAACAATTAAGTAGAACCTCCCAAATAGTCATTCCATCAGGAATCCCTTCAAGGAGCTAATGAGGAGTCACTGCACATGCAGACACACACATGGTGGAACAGCCTCCCTAGAATGCCTGGGCTGCATGCACACGTCACATATCTGAGGGCGCAGACCTCTTTGCCCAGCTCTACGATGCTGTGAGGGGCCTCATGCTACTTCTAAAGACTTGAGATTTCTTTTTTCTTTTAAATATTAAGTGAACGGGTCCCCCACCCACAGGGACAGTGGTAGAACTACTTGTTGACCCCAATATCCCTTTTCCCCAGCTTCTGTAGCTGGAGGAACTTCTGATATTTGGCAAGGAAATGGCCACCCAGTATAAAAACTACATTTCCCAGCCACCTTTGCAACTACAAGTGGCCATGAGACAGAATTCTGGCCAATGAAATAGGAACAAGTTTCGAGTTGTATATACATATTCCTTAAAAACAAGGGGTAGGGCTTCCCTGGTGGCGCAGTGGTTGAGAGTCCGCCTGCCGATGCAGGGGACGCGGGTTCGTGCCCCGGTCCGGGAAGATCCCACATGCAGCGGAGCGGCTGGGCCCGTGAGCCGCGGCCGCTGAGCCTGCACGTCTGGAGCCTGTGCTCCACAATGGGAGAGGCCACAACAGTGAGAGGCCCACATACCGCAAAAAATAAAAAAAATTAAAAAAATTGAAAAAAAACAAGGGGTATCCCCTCTCCCTCCCCTCCCCTACCCAGCTGTCCCCAGCCCCCCCATAATCATTGAGTCTTCCAAACACTTCCCAGGTTTCCGGCAAATTTAATACATGTGTCTCAAAAGTCAATGGCGAGGGTCAAGTGAATAAAATAAAAATGGGGTCATGGGGAAAGGGCCATGGACACACACAGGGAAGGGCAATAGGTGAGTTAGCTGGAGCAGGGGGGTGCCCTTCCTTGGGCATCACATCTCGTCCAAACCGTAGTCCTCCTCGGGGAAGTCCCCCACTGTCACAACGGATGGCTTGACGAAGGCGCCGTACTTGGCCTGGCATTCAAAGTAGCGTTTCCCATTCACACTGCAGGGCATGATGGGGAAGGCAGTGTCAGAGGGCTCCTACTCCAGATGCCAGCATGGCTGGGCTCCCCCAGTAGTACATGTATGCACTTACACATAAATGCACACATACGCGCACAGAGGCACACACACAGACGCTACACGGGGGATCTCTACCTGCCATCGTTTTTCCCTAGCGGCTCATCATAGCGGACACCGATCCAGTAGCCAGGCTTGAAATCTGTAAGTCCTGCCCAGGGGAGAAATCCCAATGAAACCTCCTTAGGCAGTTCACCCCAGATTCGCACCTGCCCACTGAGTATAAAGCCTGTCCTGGCAAAAACCACTCCTTGCTACCACCCAGGACAACCACCACCTCCTGCCCACATCAATATGGTAGCCCCCTTCACTGGTCTCCCTGTTCCTACCCTGACCCCCATTCAATCAACACCCCCAGCCAAAGGGGGCTCTGTAAAAATCAAAGGGAAACAGCACCACTGCCTTGTCCCAAATTCCTCAAAAACTGCCCGTCTTGCTCAGCATAAAACCCACACTGCTTATGGCCAAATGATTTCTGACAAGGGTGCCAAGACAGTCCAATGAGGAGAGAACAGTCTTTCCAACAAATCATATTGGGTCAACTAGATATCCACATGCAAGAGAATGAAGTTGAACTCCTACCTCACACCATAACCCAAAATTAACTCAAAATGGGTCAAAGACCTAAATGTAATATGTAACACTATAACACCCTTAGAAGAAAACACAGGTTTAAATCTTTGTGACCTTCTATTAGGCATTGACCTCTTACATATAATGCCACATGCATAAGCAAAAAAAGAAAAAAAAATTGGACTTCATAAAAACCAAAAATGTTTGTGCTTCAAAGGACACTATCAAGACTGTAAAAAGACAACCAACCCACAGAATGGGAGAAAATATTTGCAGATCATATATCTGATAAAGGAATTGTATCTAGAATACATAAAGGACTCTTACAACTTGTTATGGGCTGTACCGTGTCCCCCGCAAGTTCACATGTTGAAGCCCTAACCCTCAGTAGCTGAGAATGTGACTGTATTTGGAGACAGGGCCTTTAAAGAGATAACTAAGTTAAAATAAGGCCGTTAGGGTGGGATCTAATCCAGGCTGACTGACATCCTCATAAGAGGTTATCTGGACAAAGACTCCAGGGATGTGCTAGCCCACAGAGGAAAGACCATGTGAGGACACACAGAGAGGGTGGCCATGTGCAAGCCAAGGAGAGAGGCCTAAGAAGAAATCAAACCTGCCAAAGCCTTAATCTTAGACTTCCCGCTTCCAGAACTGTGAGAAACAAATTTCTGTTTTTTAAGCCACCTGGTGTGTGGTACTTTGATACGGCAGCCCTAACACACCAATCAACAACAAAAAGACAAACCACCCAATTAAAAACTGGGCAAAAGATCTGAATAAGCCATCTCTCTAAAGAAGATCTACAAATGGCTGTTAAGCACCTGAAAAGAGGCTCAATATCATTGGCCATCACAGAAACGCAAATCAAAACCATAATGCTCTACCACTTCATACCCATTAGAATGACCGTAATCAAAAAGACAGGTAATAGTAATTGCTGATGAGGGCGTGGATTAACTGGAGCCCTCATTCATCGCTGGTGGGAATGTAAAATGGTGCAGCCATTGTGGAAACAGTGTGGCAGCTCCTCAAAAAGTGAAAGAGTTACTCTGTGACCCAGCAATTCCACTCCTAGGTACAAAGAAATAAAAACACATGTCCGCACAAAAACTTAAACAAGGATACTCAAAGCAACGTTATTTGTAATAGCCAAAAAGTGGGAAGGAGCCAAATGTTCTTCAACTGATGAATGAATAAATAAAATGTGGTGTTGCATACAATGCAATATTATTTGGTAATAAAAAGAAATGAAATACTGCCGCATACTACAACATTGATGATCCTTGAAATTATGGTTCTAGTGAAAGAAGCCAGTCTCAAAAGACCACGTATTATATGACTCCATTTAAATGAAACTTCCAGAATAGGCAAGTCTATAGAGACATAACATAGATTAGTAGCCAGCTATGTGGACTGGGGGCGCTGGGGTTTCAGAAATGGGGAGTAGCTGCTAATGGTTATAGCGTTTCCTTTTAGGGTGATGAAAATGTAAAACTGACTCTGGTGACGGTTGCACGATTCCTGTGAACTAAAAGCTAATGAATGATACTCTTTAAATGGGTGATTTTTTTTTTTGGCTGTGTGGCGCAGCTAGGAGGATCTTAGTTCCCCAACCAGAGACTGAATGTGGGCCCTTGGCAGTGATAGTGTGGAGTCCTAACCACTGGACCGCCAGGGAGTTCCCTAAATGGGTGAATTTTATGGTATATAAGTTTTATCTTAATAAAACTGTTATTAAAAAACCAAAAAAAACCCCACACTGCTCTCTCCTGTCTCCGAGGCCCAGCACAGTCCAGCCTTGCCCATGGCCCGGGTGTGCCCTGATCACTTCGGTCTGTGCTTCCCCTATCACAGGCCTAATAATTCTGCCTGTTTCCCCATCTCAGCTCTGACCACTGTGCCCCCAGGCTTTCACCTCAGAATTGATCCCTCTGGCCTCCACTTCCTCCATCACAATTCAGGTCATGTGGCCTCTGCTTCCCACTTCCCTGCCGTGAACATACCAGGCTGTCAGAGTTAGCCCCTGGGTCCGTCTCCCTTCCTGGACTGAGATCCCCTTGAGGGCTGGGTCCCCAGCACTGCCCACCTCAAGGCAGGACACGAGGCCCCGGTGAGCCACGTACCTACATACATGACGGTGCCCCGGCGAGGGGGCTGCCCAGGCGCCTGCACCTCACAGCGGCTGCCCACGGGGATGGCACTGGCCTGGGCCTCCTCCTCAGTAAGGCGCTGGGAGCTCTCGGCCTCCTGCTGTGCCCGCTCTTCTTCACTGTATCGACCTAGCTTGTTGCGCTTCAGGAAGGAGCGGACTGAGTCTGTGGGTGGGGTAGGGGGTGAGGGTCAGACATGGGAGACCACCTGGGAGACCTCTGGCCTAACGAGATAATCTGCCACCCGCACGGGGCCAACACTCCGAGGGAAACGCTTCCGTGCTGGGTGTTGAAGGGCTGTCACCCAAGCCCCCCAAGTCTCCCACCACAGCCCTGGCCTCTCCCCAGGACCCCTGGGCCTCCCCACAATCCCGAAACTAAAAGGAAGGTGCCTGCTTGCAGTCTTTCGCGGCACCCCATCCTCCCGTCCCTTCAGTATCATGCTTGCCTCCACCCAGGCTCGGAAACCTTCATCTTCCCCACCACACATTCTCACCTGTCCCCACATGCCCGCACCCCATTGTCCTGTCGGTTCCACGTATTCTACCATGCTCTGTCCCCTACACCGTGCCCCCAGCGTGACCCTGACCGCCCCCCTATCTGACCCCACATACACACCCCAGACCTTCCTCTCAGGCCCCCTCTACTTTCTCATGGCCCTGTCTGCCTGCCTGCACTCGGCCACACCCCCCAGCCTCCATTCACACCTCATGCCCGTCCACCCCTGACTGTTCTCCCATGAGCCGTCTGTCCCCACGCCAACCTCACCCCGCCCCCTCCACTCCCCCATGCTTGCCTGCCCCACTGCCCACACCACCGACTCGCCCTCAGTGTCCCCGTCTATCCTGTCTGCTCCCCACCCCCTCCCCTAGCCCCCAGCCCTCCTTGTGCACCCCGTACTTTGCCTCTGGTCGTAGGCTTCTTGTGAGATCTCGTATTTCTCCACCTTGGACATGTCCTCATACTCCCCAAGACGGGCACCGCTGTGGTCAATGACCTGTAGTGAGGGGAGGGAGGTCAGTGGGGATCAGGGTCTGGGCAGAGAGGCCTGGGATGCTGCGGGGGGCGAGTGTGGCTGCACGTTGGAGCGTTCCGTAGATTTAAGTCTCTCCTGTCTCGGAAAAACCACATTACTCTACCCTCACCTTTACCCCAGCCTTCTTGCCTGCCCTGAGCCCAGCCGAAGGGGTGAGAGCAGGTGTCTACAATGGCCATCTCCCTCTCTACCACCCATCCAAGGCCCTGGAGGCTGCATCTGCTTCCAGATGACCCCTACATACTGACATCCACATCACTGATGGCCCCAGGACACTGGAACCGAAGGGCAGAGCTCGGGCCTTGCTCATGAACCCTCCGGGCAGTGTGTCTATCCTCTCTGGACCTCTGGGACCCTCCTAGGCTGACCCCAACTTCCAGATCCTGGTGCATCTCTTCTGTACCACCCCCAACATTTATTCACTCATCACCTGATGAGCTCCTCCAAGGCACCCAGCTGGGCCCCGTGCTGGGTACTAGGGACACGGTACAAAAATAGATCAATCCCTGCCCTCAAGGAGTGCTCATTCTGCTGGGAGGCCAACCAGAAACAAATGCACAGAGATGGGTATTAAACACCAGATGACGACAAGGTTCTATGCAGACAAATACAACAAAGAGGCTTCTGGAAGGAGGGGATGTCTGAGACAGGCCTGAAGGAACAAGCACAAAGTCCCAGATGTAGAAATGTCTTTAGCTCCTTTGAGAAACAGCAGGGCCAGCACGGCGGCAGTGGAGTGAGCCAGGGGGAGAGTGGGAGACACAATAGATCACTGCAGACTTTGGCTTTTACCTAGAATGAGATGCAGCCAGGGAAGGGCTCAGCCAGGAAGGCTCTGATCTGACACAAGTGTTTACACGCTCCCTCAGCTGAGTGTGGGAAGCAGATGGAGGGGCACAGGGATGGGAGCAGGGAGACGGCTTGTGTGATGGTCCAGGAGGGAGAAGATGGAGGCTGGGCCAGGGTGGGGGCAGTGAGGGAGGAGAATCTGGATTCTGGATAGATTTTTGTGGGTGGAGCCCATGGATCTGCGCACAGATTAGATGTGGGTGTGAGGGAAAGACAAGGGTGAGGAACACCCTAAAGCGTTTGGCCTGAGTCACTAGGCAAAACTGAAACGGCCCTTATTTCTGGCTAACGATCACTAAGAATCTCCACTTTCTATATCAGGGGTTTTTCTAAGTCTGAGGTTGCTGTCATTCGTTGTTGCAAGAAATATGTGTGAGGGCTTCCCTGGTGGCACAGGGGTTAAGAATCTGCCTGCCAATGCAGGGGACACGGGTTTGAGCCCTGGTCCGGGAAGATCCCACATGCCGCAGGGCAACTAAGCCTGTGCACCACAACTACTGAGCCTGTGCTCTAGAGCACACGAGCCACAACTACTGAAGCCCGCGCGTCTAGAGCCTGTGCTCCGCAACAAGAGAAACCACCACAATAAGCCTGCTCACTGCAACAAAGAATAGCCCCCCGCTCGCCATAACTAGAGAAAGCCGCGTGCAGCAACGAAGACCCAACGCAGACAAAAATAAATAAATAAATTTAAAGAAAAGAAATATGGGTGATATTTATAAACAGAAAAAGAATTTTAGAAAAACTACAAATTCTCCAGAGGCTCCACCTCTGGGAAACTTTCCTTGTATGGCCTCAGAAGTCAGCACCCTGTCTATACCTGAATCCATGTGTGAAACCCTCCTGTTTGAGGACGCCACTGCCCTGCCTGACCCCCCAGCATCCCAAGGCTGAGACTGCCGAGGTCAGTCCAAAGTCAGTCCTATGGGCTCAGCACAGTCCCGACCTGCTCCCACAATGGTCCAGGACCCATAACCTCAACTGGACTATGGAAGCAGTCTCCTCCTTGGTCTCCCTACTCCTCTCTCCTCCACTGTCTGTTCCCCACATGCAATCAGAGGGAGCCTGTGAACACCTGAGTCAGACCAGGACCCTCCTGGCTCAGAGTCCTCCCCTGGCTTCCACTTCCCACCAAAACAGGACAGGTCACTCTTCAGCCCCTGTACCCCACTCTGCTCCCTCCCACCTCAGAGTGTTTGCACATGTTGTGCCCTCCTCCTGAAGCACGCTTTCCCCTTCTTCAGTTAACTTCAGGTCTCTGTTCAGGCAGCACCTCCTCCAGGAAGTCCTCCTGGATCTCATTGATGGGTCAGGCTCCCCAGTATAGGATCTCCCAGCTCTGTGATCTCCTCCTGCATGGCCCTCATCTCACTGACCCTTTACGTTTGTTCCTGTGAATATTTAGCTAACGCCTACCGCACTCACTGGACAGAGCTAAAACACAGACCTTCTCAGACTTGATTCACAGCTATATCCCTGGCATAATGTGGATGCTCAGTGAACAGTTATGAATAATTGAAAGAGACAAAAAAGACCCAGTTCTCTGGGTACACTAACTTCTGGAGCCATGCAGACTGAAGTAAAAATTCTAGCTATGTCTCTCCTCAGGAAAGTAAATTCCATACTGAAACTAAGTTTTCTCTTCCGCAAAATAGGGTTAATTATGCCATTTTCCAAGTATTATTTTATGCATTCAACTCATCATTCAACAATGTTTCACTGAGCATCCTCTCTGTGCCAGGCACTGTTCCAGGTATTGGAGAAAAATACACAGTATGCCACAGGTGATTAGTGAGAAGGACAAAAATCAAAGAAAGTGGGAAAGGGAGGAGGTTTAAATTTTATACTGAGGGCAATGAAGCCCTCACACCCGGAAGGTGACATTTAAGTAAAGACTGAAAGGAAGGAGTGAGCCATGTGGGCATAGAAAAAAGAAACATTCAGGCACAGAGAACAGTACATGCGAAGTTCACCTGGGATGCTAGGACGTCTGCAGAGTTTTGGGGGTGCGGGGAAGACTGAGGACAGAGAGGATGATGTGAGCTGATGCATGCAGAGGTCCTCTGTGTTCTGGCTTCTCCCAATATGTGAGCCTCTTTGCTCACCCTGACCCACCTCACACTCTGTTCCCTCTGCCTAGAATGCCCCTCCCGCCTCTTCTCTTAGGTCATCCTTCAGATCTCAACTCAGGCATCCCTAACTTCAGGAAGTCCCTTCTGATACCCCGAGGTGGGGTCAGGCACCTCTTCTGGAGGCCTCCAGTCCCCTAGGCTTTTCTCAGCCCAGTCCAGACCAATCTGGCTGCCAATGTCTGGTGATGGGTCTGTCTCTCGCACTGCTGGACTGGGAGCTCCATGCGGTTAGGGCCTATTTTGGTTATCACACAGCGCAAAGCACATCAAGCATCTACTGAATAAATAAATGAACGGAGAGGAGGGATCCCAGGTAGGGAGGCCTCACATGGATGCGACAGCCGTCATCTACGGGGTAAGAGCCCAGCAGTGCATCCTCCTGATCCAGCTTGCTGTAGAACTTGTCGTCAGGTCCATACAGCTCCAATTCCATGCAAGAAGCAGGGCTGCCCACAACCAGCTGTAGTTTACACTGTGGGGATAACAAGATGGGGAGGCGGGGACGAGGTGGAAGGCTGTCAGTGGCCCCACTCTCTGCCCTGAGGCTCCGCCCTTTGTATCAATAACCATCACCCATCCCTCGCTCCTCCAAGAGACCTACCATTTAGGACCCACCTGGTTATCCCTGGCCCCACCTCCTCTGGTCTTGCCCCCACTCCCTGCAACCTCTTTTTTTCTCTGGCCCCGCACCCATTCTCTGGAACCTCAGGTTCCCTCTGGCCCCGCCCCGCTGAGGTCCAGTCCAGAACCTCTGCAACCTCGGCCCCTTCCCTGCGCGGAGAAGACCCTCCATTTCTTCTTAACCCCGCCCCCTCAACACTAGCCCCGCCCATCAGGACCCCGCCCCCACGGCCACACCTTGAACTCAGCTATGGTGAGGCTGCGACTGTACCGCTTCTGGGAGCGAAAACTGTTGAGTGAGCTGCTGATGAAAATGTTCACTGTAGGCGCCGACAACCCCGTCACCTCCATCTCGCCGCGCCCTGCGGGGTCCAGCAACCCAGTCAGCCGCCTCACACCGGCTCCGCAGCCGCCGCCGCCGCCGCTTCTGGGATATCAGCCCCTCCCCCTGCTCCCGGACCTGGCCAATCCACGCCCTCCCGCCAGGGGGGTCCGCCAATCGCCGTGTCTCTTCGCCGCCGCCAGGAAGAAGTCCTGGGTAGGCCCAGCCAATCCTGAGAAGTCTCTCACGGTGCACAGTTCTTCCAATAGCGTCACGGGAAACGGCCTGGCGGGCGAAGACTGAAGCCGAGAGGAAGGACTGGCAAGAGGTACCCCTGTCCGCGCATGTGCACTGGCCTTCAACCTGCAAAGAGCCAAGGCCTCTCCATTTACACTCAGCACTTTGCGGGTTACGTGACGCATCATTTTTCCCAGTTCTCGTACCACACTATCCTGTAAACTGAGGAAGAAAGGCCCAGAAGTTGGAAGCCATATTCTAGGATATCAAAAGATTGAAGCAAGTAATTAATCAAACCTCCTATCAGCCAGCACAAAGCCACTGGGAACCATTACATGTGCGCAGCTCCTCCCCTCTTTTGGCGAAGCTAAGAGATCTGACCCTTCCCGCGACCTGTCGCGCGGCTGAGCAAGCGCTGAAGGCTAGGCGGGCAGTGAGTCGCCATGGAACCCGATGGGACCTACGAGCCGGGCTTCGTGGGTATTCGATTCTGCCAGGAATGGTGAGACCCGGCCAGCACTGTGGAAGGGGAGCAAGTAGTGGCCCCAGTACTGACCTCAGACCTCCCCCCTCCCCACAGTAACAACATGCTTTACCCCAAGGAGGACAAGGAGAACCGCATTCTGCTGTACGCGGTGAGCGCGAGCCAGCCGGGCGCCCCGGTGTTCCGTGACCGGCCCACAGGTTCCCAACGTGGCCCGGCCCTACTCCCAGTGCCGCCCCGTCCTGGTCTACCCTCCCAACTGTTCCCCTAGTGAACCCGACTTTCTCGTCTTGCCCATCCGCGAGGTGATTCTCGATTACACCCAATGATCCCAACCTCAATACTCCATCCCCTAGTCATCCCCTCGGGGGAAGGCCATACCCTCCCAGTCCCATCGGGGATCTCTCTGTGACCCCCTTCCCGCCACTCTCGCCCTCTCGCAGTGCCGGAATTGTGATTACCAGCAGGAAGCCGACAACAGCTGCATCTACGTCAACAAAATCACGCACGAAGTGGAGTGAGTGGCAGGGCCCGAACTCGGAGACGGGGTTGTTGGCTTGGGAGGCCCGGTCTAAGCATACTAATTCGCCCTTTATTCCCTCAGCGAACTGACCCAGATCATCGCTGACGTGTCCCAGGACCCCACGTTGCCGCGGACCGAAGACCACCCTTGCCAAAAGTGAGCGCGCAGCTGGTATTGGGGAGGGAAGGTGGCTCATCCTCACCGGACGGAGAAGGGAGGAGGGAAGGGTATGGCAGACTCTGAGTGGCTGACTGTCCCCTCAGGTGCGGCCACAAGGAGGCGGTGTTCTTCCAGTCACACAGTGCCCGGGCCGAGGTGAGTGGTGAGAGCAAGGCTTTCGGAGTGACCTGGGCCTGGTCCTTCCCAGGGGTGCGGGTACCAATATTGGGGAGATCCTGCCCTTCCAGGCATCTCGAGCTGGACCTTTAGTAGTGGGGAAAGCCCCCTAGTCTGTTCTTTTGGGGTGAGGCTTCTCTGGATGGAGGTTCGTGTTGTACCCAGCCCTGTGGATCCAGACCCTTCCTAACCGTACATCCTTTCTGCCAGGATGCCATGCGCTTGTATTACGTGTGCACAGCCCCACACTGCGGCCACCGCTGGACCGAGTGAACCACTCTCCCCCTTGTGTAATAAATGCTGTGTTCTATGCGTGCCTTTCCTCTGTTTATTTCCCTCTCACGGGTTGGACACAGGGTTCCCAGTCTCAAGCAGCGTGGTGCAGGGTGCGGTGCTGCGCGTAGGCGTCAGGCCTCGAGCTGGTGAAGCCGCAGTCCTCACACACATGTAACTTCTCACGGCACTCACGATAAGCGTAGCTGGCCAGCTGTCCAAGTGCCTTGGCAAGATGCACTTCAAGTGAGCAGCGCTGCGTGAATGCTTTCCCGCAAGCTCCGCAGCGGAATGGCCAGATCCCTGCGTAGGTGGGCCAGAGGGAGAGAGGACAGACAGGGCAATGGCCCCCAGACCAGCACCCTCCGACCTCGCCCTCCGTGAGCATTCCCCCTTTCCTACTCCAAGTTCGCCAGACCTCAGCCTGCTTCCCACCATCCGCTACCTCCACCCCGTGCAAATGTGGGAGCTGTGTGTCCCCACCCTCCTCACCAGGATGTTCCTTCCCCTGGAGGAGAAGGAAGGAGGATTTCCCTTGCACCCTTCAATACGGGACCTGAATCCTGTAACCAGTACCTGTTTTCTCTTTGTATCCCTCAGCAGGCCCCCACCTTGGCACCACCCCAACACCCACTGGCTGGGAGCTAAGGTGCATGGTATTCCCAGCCTCCTGAAGGCTGAGTCTCTGCCCCACTAACACATGCCCCACTTGTGCACGGAACTCGAGTGCACGGAAACTCCACATCCCATGCACCTCCCTCCATTTCGTTCCATCCCCCCCCAGCAGCGCCTCCCAGTCAGTCCCTGCCGCCGCTTACCCGTGTGAGTCCTCATGTGCCGCTTGAGGTCAGAGGCGTCGTGAAAGCCCTTGCCACAGCAGTGGCACACGTGGTGGTGGGCAGGGCTGTGGCACTTGAGGTGCCGGGTCAGCATGCGCTGCAACGGGAAGCCTTGGGGCAGAGGGGCCAGCCAAGCATCCCAGGGCCCCTAGGAGTGGCAGTCAGTGTGCCCTGGGAGGGCTGTGGGAGGGACATGGGAGTTAGGACCCCACCCCACCCCTCCACTGGACCAAATGGAGCACCTAGAACTGGGAACCAAGGAGGTCTGGGAAGGCTGGAGACTGCAGTTTGTGCGTGCTTATGCCACCCTCTCCCCAAGGCCTTCGCTGACCACCCTGCCCCCCATCGCCCTTTGTTTTCTATTTCTCCATAGTACATACCATCTTCCAACATAATATTTTTTTCCCTAATTTTATTATCTATACCTGCAGCTCCCACCAGATTATAAGCTTCAGGAAGGAATGAGTTTTTGTCTTACTCCTCAACACCCATTGCCTAGGACAGTTCTGGCTCCCAATAAAAACTGAAATAATCTCCAGCACATTTACATCCCGCCTAGGGCTTTCCTTCTTCCGGTGCACGCACAGCTGAGTATCCCTTCCGAGAGCTCCTCCCCCATCCCCCTTGCAGCCCCTGTCACCTTGTCTGATTCTCTGACATAATGCAAACCACCATCCATTATTGGTTTGAATCCTGTTCTTCTGCCCCACTGGGCAGAGAATCCCTGGGGGCAGGGGCTGTGGCTGCCCACCCTGGGGAAAGGGTACTTGGGGTGAGGGCTAACAGTGAGCCCACTACTAAAAAAGAAAAGGCATTTCCAGCAGAGAGGACAATGGGTGGGAAGGTCCCGAGGCTGGAGTGGCACGAGGGGGTAAGGGGCAGGCAGTTTCTCTTGCGGCTGAGAGCGGGCAGGGGTGAAACTGAGCAGGGTCTTGTGGGCCAGCTGCAGACTCACCGCTGCCCAAGAGTCCCGGAGGCCAGAAGACTGGTGTGTCAGTGGCACCCCCAGGCTGCTGCAGTCTGAGGAGAGAAGCCAGATGGTGATGCTTTGTGTCTCCCCTGCCCCTCACCTCTAGGCCCAGTGAGGGGCCCACCTGGGACATAGGCATGTCCCCGGAGCTGGTCAGGCAGGTGGCCCCAGTTGGGTGGCTGTGGACGCCGACTCCTGACCAGGAAGGCACGGGGCATCACCACCGGGAACAGCTCCCCCCCCACACAGGGCTGCTTCCTCCACCTGCTGTCAGACCTCAGGCCCAGGAGAACTATTCCAGGTGGGAAGGGAGGGGGAAGTCACAGAGAGGTCTCATTCTCTCCATGCAAATTTTGTGACAGGCCCAGGGGGCAGACTTAGCTGGCTCCAGTTACCTCTGCCTTGGGCCCTGCCATTCCTCCGCCTTCTCCTCTGCCAGGTTCCTGAGGGTACTCTCCAGCCTCCAGGGGAAGACAAGCACTAGGGCCCCCCGGGAGGTCAAGCAAGGGCAAAACTGGAACCTAAGCAGCCCTTGGGGGTGGAGAGAGGAAACAGAGACCCCAGTGGGGCTGAGTGTTTTTCCATATTACCAGCAGACCTGAGGGTCTGTTTGCCAAGCAAATCAGTCACTACCGGACATCCAGCAGCCTGCTTGGTTATTCAAATCACAGCAGCCGTCTGAGGAAGCAGGGGAGGGGGTGACTGTGATTGCTTGCTCCAGAGGGTGGAGAGACAGCAGGGTCCAATTCGTAAGGTCAAAGTGAGGATCCAGCCTGTGCATCTTCAGGCAGGAAACTCTACCTCTCTGATCCGCGGATGCCCAGAGCTGACGTTCAGCCGGAAGCACTGTTCAAGTGTATGGGGTATCACAATACTGGCTTGTTACTAGTGCAGCTCCTAGTAACTCCCTCACTCTCCTACGGTCCAGGAACTATAAGGGGTCACCTGACACAGCCAGGGGCTCCCAGGACCCTTACCCCAGCACTCTGGCCAGGCTCCGTTCTAGATTGGTCATTGGCTTCTTAGCCAGGGGTTAAGGATTTTGAATATTCCCCATGCAGTTACTTTCACTTATTCACCCAACGATTTTCTGATCTCCAACTATAGGCCTAGCCTAGCTCAGCACTGAAAATGACATAAAGGTCCATGGGGGAGACACACCAGTGACAGTCCAGAATGACCAAGGCTGTGATGGGGGAAGCACAGGCAGAGTGACCCAAGCTTCAATGGGGAAAAACCAGGGGGCTCAGGGGACCCAGAAGAGTCTCCTGATCCAGTCTAAGGGTTCAGGGATGACTTCCTAGGTGTGAGCCTTGAAGGAAGAAGAGGTTTCTGGTAAACAGGGAGTTTTCCAGGCAGAGGAACAGTCTATAAAAGGCTTGATGGTGCAAGAAGCAATACTTATTCATTTCTTCACATTCCCTGAGAGTCAGTCCAGCTAAATTCATTTGCGGAAGCAACAGAGGAAGCGCTGGAAGCCTGCTGGCCCAGAGCTTTGCCACTTTCTCTCTGCAGGACCTGGGGCAAGTCACATCTTGTCTTGCTGAGCCTGTTTCTTCATCTGGAAATGGGACTGAGTCTTCCTAGTTTGTGTTGAAAATCCATGTAGATCACCCAGGGAGAGGATCTGGCATGCAGCAGACATATAAATGCGGGTTGTTCAAAAGTCTTGAAGGGTGGGGTGGCTAGGCAAACATCTGAGTTTCAATCAGCCCATGTAAAATGGGATTTTTTTTTTTTTTTTTTTTGGCTTCACTGCACGGCTTGCGAGATCTTAGTTCCCTGACCAGGGATCGAACCTGTGCGCCCTGCAGTGGAAGGGTGGTGTCTCAACCTCTGGACTGCCAGGGATGTCCCTGTAAAGTGGGATTTTAAGTGTCTCCATCTCCCAATTGTTGGACTTAACGCAGCTGTGACTGGTGTGCCTGGCCTGGGTCGGCAGCCCAGTATCTAGGACCTGACCGACACAGGGCCAGATGCACTGGGGCCAGATGCACTGAAGAACAAGCCAGTGAGCAGGTTATGGGAGCCATTTTGTTTGTCTCAGGTGCCCAGTTCTCCATGCCCAACACCACATCTCTTGGGACAACTGGTTCCTGAGTTGTTGCTGAAAACACATTAGGGAAAAACCCTGGGGCCGGCTATCTTTACTTGCCCCCAGGTCCCTTTTCTGTCCTGCTCTATGTCCTGGGAAGCTGACCTGGGTGGTCAGTATCATTTGGGCTCCTGGGCCCTCTGGCTTCCAGTGGGGTTTAGACAATGGGGAGCCCGGCAGAAGATGGGGGAGGGGTTCCCCCAACTCCCTCCCTGTGGGGTTGCCAGGAACACAACTCCCCTCAGGGCAGCTGTCTCCAGGATTTGCTCTTCTGGGTTCCACTTTGCTCCCTTGTGCCTTGTGTGGGGTGTAACACCTCTCCTCTGTTACCAGTCTAGGGTCATGCACTGGCCCTGAGGTTTCCCTGTTCCCTGTCCACTTCTCTGCAAATGATCCCTCTGCTAAGCTCTCTTTCAAATATCCCACGTGAGCATGCTGTCCTCTTGCTGCTGGCGCACTGTCACATGCACACACATTCATCAGCTGTGGTTTCTTAACCAGTCGGTTTGTCTGAGGAAAGTCTGGTCCTTCCAGGGCTGAAGAGCTTGGCATTACGAGGTGGAGACTGGCAGACACACTGGATCCTACCAGCCCACCTTCCTTTTGTGCTGAGAGAACCCAATTTTGTTGCAACAGTAACAGGCCCAGGACAGGGGAGGTGGCTGGTCCAAGCAAATTAAAGTCATCTCCAATCCTGTTGCCTGCAACTGCTCTGAAAGCGGAGGCATCTAAGAAGGCTTTGCACTTTTTCCCCACTATCCTGGTGGCTGCCCTGCTTTGTGTCTTTGCTCCTGGTTGGGCGAAGGTGTACTGCTGGGAGCTATGGCAGCCATGTTGCCACCATGAGGGCCTAAGCTGGAGAGTGAAACTCAGACTCACAGAGGGTGAAATACAGCAGGAACAGAATCAAGAGTAACAAATGTCCCTTTAGCTTGGGGCCCCTTAAGCCAGGTGTTTGCTACCTGGAGTTGAAGAGTTAACTATGATACAGGGTGGGAGGAGGGGTAAAATCAATGAGGGACCGAGGCTCAAGGTGGTCCCCTGGGTGTCCAGGGTCCTGGAAACCAAACACCTCAGAGATCTTAGGCACCTGTGGCCGAGGCAGGCAGGGGCAGGTCAAGTGGGTCTCCAGTCTGCAGGGGTGGCCAGTGGGCCGGGGCAGGGAGAGGGAGCCTTGAGAAATAAACAATACTGGGCATCTTCCCAAACACCAAGATCAGGCATTTTATTTAGGGGAAAAAAACTGTATTGTGAATGTGTCTTGGACTTAAATGTCATGAAGCAACAAGGCCCTGCCCAGTGGGACCCATTCTTCCTCCCACCTCCTCTCCTACCCTCGCCCTGAGCTCACTCCATTCCAGCCTCCTGGCTTCACTGCTATTCCCTTCATGTACGTCTGAGCTTGCCATGGGGCCTTTGCACTGGCCTTTGTCTGCCTGGATACTTGCCCGAGTGTCCACACGGCCTGTGCCCTCTATCAAGCCTCAGCTCCAACATCACCTAAGAGAGTCCTGTAACCAGCACAGGGAATGCCCTCAGTTTACCTACAGTTAGACAGTTATTTTAATTTCTGTCGTGTTTCACTTTCTAGAAGGTGAATGCCACGAGGGCAGATGCTTTGCTTGTCCTGTTCCTTGATCTACCCCTACCGTGTAGAGCAGTGACAGCAGCTGGGACCAGCAATTCCTCGGGGCTGGTAGGATTTTTTTCAACAACTGCATGATTGGTTCAGTGTTTACAGGGCCAACAGAGAGCCACGTCCTCATGTTAAAGAGTCTGGCTCTACCACCAGGCAAGCCTCATTTGACTCTCAACTCTATGGGACCCGAGGCAAGGCACTGGATCTCTCTGAGCCTGTTTCTGGTGGGCCGTGATCACCAAACAGAGCAGTGAGGAACTCACAGGCAAGTGGGGGTTCAGGCCAAGCAGGCTGCACAGTACGACTGTGCTCTAGGAGAGTTCTGCTCCTGCCGGCTTCCTTTTTACAGACTTGGGACGGTGAGGGCTTTTGCTGTCACAAGAGTGTCCTTCTTAGCAGACATGCCACGTGGCTAGATGCCTGCTGCCTAGGGAAGCTGGTACCAGTGCTGGGAGCTCATGGGATGTTGAAGCTGGACACAGTCTTGCTGGGGAAGAAATTACTGGTCCCATCTGCTGGGTGGCCTAGGCACGCTCCCTGGATTTGTCCTTCCTCACTTTACCCTGCTGCAAATGGGAACAAAAGCCTGAAGCTCACAGGATCCAGCATGGGACCGGCCCAGGGGCCGCGAGCCAGTGTTGTGGCAGTATGTGAACTGGTGGCCAGGGTCTGGGACATGGTGATCACAGAGGCTCCAGTGGGTTCTTGCGCATCAGTAGGGGGCAGAGAAGAAGGGCTGGCCCCTCCCTAGAGTACAGCTGGGCCCCACTGAGCAAGGACCACACGTGACTCCACAGAAGCTCAGTGGGCTGGGGACAGGTGACGTGGGAGCCAGGTGCTGGGGTCATCATTATTGCAGTTCCCCAACAGTCCTGTGTTGCCCACGACAGAGTCCTGGAACAGGGCCTGGCACCGGGGCATCTGTGAGTTCCCTGGGCTCTCTACCCTCTCTCCCTGCATCCATCTGAAGGGGGCTTTGTGGATGCGCCAGAACAGGCACCAGGAACCACTCCTCCAAGCTGTCAGTTTATTTGCGTAAAGTAACTATTTCTTCAGAAGCAGCAGGGCTGCGGTGGAGGGGGCTGCTGGCTCTCAGTCCCCCCGTGCCTTCCTCCGCACGGCCTGCACCAGCAGCTCTGAGTAGTGTTCCAGCAGGGCACGCAAGTCTGGGCTGGCCAGGGGGCACAGTGTAGGTGGGGAGGGGGGGCCTGGGTTGGGCAGGGCCTGGGCTGGGGCCACATCGGTCCCAACCAGCCAGTCGTTGGCCTCTAACTGGCTGTGGATCCAAAGGAAAGTGGAGGCCAGCTCAGTCCGTGCCTGCCGCTGCTCGGCGCCCACCTCGTCACTGGAGACCATCTGCAAGGGGCGCCCATCTTGTTAGGGGCCACCTGGGCCAGGCAGTGCCAGGGAGCCCCTCAGTCCTTTCCCCTGACCCTGGGGCTTGGCTCACCAGGTGGTAAAGGTCCAGGGCTTCTTGGAAGGTAGTCTGCAGTCTGTGCACGACGGTCCCCACATTGCTCAGCTCAAGGGGATCTGGGGGCAGTACCCTGGCTGGCCCCCTCGGTTCCCCGCAGTGTCCAGGGCAGCCCTGGACTGGACTGAGCGCATCTGGGGGTGGAGGGGACGAAATGAGAAAGACACTTCTACTTTTTAGCTGGTCTAAAGAGGCCAGTGTTGCTGGGCCGACCACAATTGTTGTCCCTCTGCCTGGGATGCTTCCCTCAGTCCCCAAGGCTACCTTCCCACCCCTTCTGCAGGTCTCTGCTCAAATGCCACCTTCTCCCTGAAGCCTTTTCTCATCATCCTGTTTAAAACTAACCACTGCTCCCACCTGTCACTCCCTAAACCCTTTCTTTCTCTTTTTCTCAGCACACATCGCTTTGTGATACACTGAACACTTTCCTTACTAGATTTAGTCTGGGCGTCTCCCCCAGTTAAGGTGTCAATTCTCTGTAGTCTTGTTTACCACCAGGTCCCACGTCCCCAGGGCCCGGAACAAAGCCCAGCACAAGCGAGGCGCTCACTAAATATGCAAGGCAACGAATGAGTGAGTGGCACAGCGCCTGTGGCCAGGTCAAGTGCCCACTTTTGGAGCTGAGCCAGCTGTTACATGGGATGAGCTTAGGGGACAATCCCTTGTCCCAAGGATGGTACTCACCAAGGGTGGGCTCCAGGAGGGAGGTGATGCTGCCAGGGACCCCAGGCCTGGCCTCTGGAAGTGGGGGGCTGTTGGGATGGGAAGGGGTATTGAGGGACTCGGTGGCCAGGAACCTTGGGAGAAAGGTGGCGTTGTGGAGTCTTGGGGCACTCCCATCCACAGGGCTGGGGGCCAGGAAGCTGGCTGTTGTGACCATGACATTGGGCTGGATGGCCACAGGCTCCTGGGACCAGACACGCGTGGTGGGAGGCTCCAGTTGGGGTGGGGGCAACACGAGCCTGTCACAGATGCTTGGCAGGGTGAGTTTCAGGCTGGCGCGGGCCTCATGGTTGCCCCGGGAGGGCAGGGCAGCTTCTTGGCCCTCACTGTCAGAACTGGGTGTCACTGTGGTGGTAATGACTTGGAGCTCCTGGCCCAGGGAGGCCAGCTCCCCCAGGGACGAGGACCTGCACAGAGGCCTGGCCAGCTCAGCCAGGACAGGGTCCTCACTGTCCTCAATGGAAATGCTGTGTGGTATCCTGGCACAGGAACTGGCAGTGGCCTCCATGCAGGAGCGGGCGGCGGGGGTGTGGAAACCCTGAGCCAGGCCTGGAGTGGGTAGAGCTGCGGGTGTCGGAGGCTTCTTGTCTGTGGGCGGCACAGAGGAGGGCAGGATGCAGGGCGCCAGGCCTGTGAGGCAGGGGGCTAGAAAGGAAGAGGCAGCTTACTCTCACACCCCAGCTCAGAGCTGATGGACAGGGAGCCCCAGCCAGGGTGGCTGCAGGGTCTGAGTGGATCCTGTCCATCCCCACCATGGCTCAGCTAGGCACCCAGGGCCATTTGCTGAGAAGGCTAGGGCTTTTCACCTGGGGGTGGGGACACTCACTCAGTGGGGACCAGGCTTCCAGGGTCTCGAGGGGCTCCTCAGCCTTTCCCCCAGAGATGACCTGCAAGCATAGCCTTGAGGTGAGGATAAGGCCACCAGGCTCCCAGCCCTGTCTCGAGGGAAGCGGCCCCAGTACTCACATTGGTCCTGCCTGGGCAGGTGTAGCCAGTACCTGCTCTCAGGGGCTCTGCTCTGGGCGGGCTCCCCCTGAGATCCATGAGTTTGACCTCTGGGGATTTCACGAGGTGCAGGGGCAGCCGGGAAGGGAAGGTGTGGGTGAACCTGTAGGGGGGAAAACAGGTGGTTATGGCTGCCTTGGGGGCGCCTGAGGGCACACAGCCCCTTCCCGCGGGGAGACAGAGAGCTGGAAGGCGGGATGGGATTCACTAGTTCACCAGCTCCCACCTGGATGTCTTCTGGAGGCGGGAGAGGAACTGGCCTGAGATGCTCAGCCGGGGATTGAAGAAGTTGTCCTCGGCCTCAGAGGCCTTCAGGTCTCTCAGGGATCCGTGGAAGGGCTCTAGGGCAAGATGCCGAGGGCGCCCTCAGAATCCCTCCAGCCAGCCAGCCCTGGGCCCAGGCAGACCCACAGACCAGCAGACAATCCTCAGAAACCCCCATCAATAGACAACACACACTTTGGGAGCAAATGGAGCAGGCAGAGAAACCATACAGCTGGGCCCCCAAGTAAAACACACGCCCTCCCACCACCCTCGCCAGTCCTGCCAGGGAAAGCCTAGCCCCAGAGAAGCCCACACTGAGCTCAGCCCTGGATGCTGCCCAGGCACGGGTCAGAGAGGGGCATGGTCTACCCTCAGGGTGGGCGTCAGTAAGTGTCTCGAAGTGGTGGCGGAGGAACTTCTCTTGCTCAGGGGTCTGGGGCAGGGAGCCGTTGGATACGCTTGGCACCTCGGGCTGGGACAACTCTTCTGTGGTACCTGGGCATCCTGGGGAGAGGAGAAGGGGGTCTGGGAGAGGGAGTGGGCAGGAGAGAACCATCAACACCATGAATCATGGCAGATGCTCTGAAAAAGCCACTGGCCACTTAACAATGGAGAAAGCTGGACCTGCCCATCACACACCCTGTTGCCACCAGGCGGAGAAGGAAGGGCTAATGCGTCTGTCTTCCAGGGGAGGAAACTGGTGCTCAGTGGCCACCAAATGCAGGGTTGATGTTGGGCCAGTGGTTATCTATCGTGACCAGCCCCTGGCCAGGCCCACACACTGCCCTTCCCCACATCTGGCCCCTACTTACCTGGTGTAGGGGGCGTCACATCAAACTGAGGGTCTGGGTCTGGCTGTGCAGGGGAGGAATGGATGGTGGTAAAGCTGCACTCCAAGTCGGCCTCTGACTCCCCTGAGTCTGGAAAACAGGGTGGGAGGGGTCAGGAGTCCAAAGCTGGGCCCTGACTGACTCAGGTAAGGCGCTCTGGGTCTCAGGGCTTCAGTTTCCTCATCTGCAGAAAGGGGATGATAAGACCGCCCCCTATTTTTATGGACCAGCAAGGCTACACTTCGAGGAAGGTGCAGAGCTGGGCTCCCACTGGTGGGAAGTTGGGCTCCAGAATTCTAGAGTGACAATAGCAGGGACCATGCCTGTCTCTGTGACAGACTCTGGGCTTCAGAAAGGCTTGGTCAAGGTCACCATCAGTGCCCAGAAAGGGACCTGGCCACATGAACAGACTACTGCAGGGTGTACTGCCTGGTGCTCACTCACCCTCAGGTGGCCTCTGGTCCTTCGAGTCGATGGAGGGGGCCCTGAGGTAGGAGTCACCTTGCTGGTCTCCTGGCGCCCTCTCTACTTCTTCCGCACAGTACTTGCTGCAGTGCCCGTGGGCATGGGGTGAGGGAATGATAATGTACTGGTTAGTAAACAAGTGGCCCCCACCCAGAACGCCTAGACATCTGCACCTGCTCCTGCTGGGAGTACAGCCTCACCTCTCCTGCCGCCTCCAGGGGCCCCTGCACCTTCTCCTGGAACCAGGAAGACAGGCTGCAGCAGAGGCTGCAGGGCTGGGCTCCTGCACCATCCGGGCTTCACCCCCCGCCCGCGTCCCTCCCACAGGCCCACTGGGAGAGTGGTTCTTCCACGATGTGCCTACCAGCTGAGGCTTCCTCTCTCCAACTAAGGTTCCCATTGGTGCAAAAGACACCCACCTGTCTGTCCCTGTGACTGTCACCTCTGTCTCCAGGGGGTAGATGATGAGCTCGCTGGCCTCAGAAGACTCTCTCTGTAGGGGTGGTAAGGAGGGAGGCCCACAGCCATTGTCCTGGGGACTCTCTGACTGGGGGGTAAGATAGCACAGACATCAGAGGCAGCTGTGGCAATCAGGGCCCTCCCAAGCTGCTAGGTGTTCCGCCAACACCGACGGTAACGGTAAAGATGTAGGTAGTGATGGCAGCCCTCACTGCTGGATGCTCCCTGTGAGCCAGGGCCTGGGCTGGGGCCATGAGGAGCTCACTCTCTGCTGCCCCTGCATTATCATCAGCCCCTTTACAGATAAGGAATAGGTATGGTTCGAACCCACTAAGAGTCTATTCATATGAAATCCAAGAACAGGCAAACCAATCCATGGTGAAAGAGGTCAGAATGCTGGTTACCAGGGCTTCCCTGGTGGCTCAGTGATTAAGAATCCGCCTGCCAATGCAGGGGACACGGGTTATAGCCCTGGCCCGGGAAGATCCCCCGTGCCGCGGAGCAACTAAGCTGGGCGCCACAACTACTGAGCCTGCACTTTAGAGGCCGTGAGCCACAACTACTGAAGCCTGTGCGCGTAGAGCCCGTGCTCTGCAACAAGACAATCCACGGCAACGAGAAGCCTGTGCACCGCAACGAGGAGTAGCTCCCACTCGCCGAATCTAGAGAAAGCCCGCGTGCAGCAACGAAGACTCAATGCAGCCAAAAAAAAAAAAAAAAAAGAATGCTGGTTACCTCAGTGGGGTTACTGATTGGAAGAGACACAAGGCGGTCCTCCAAGATCCCCTTCCAAGAGGTAGAAAGTGCTCTATATTTTGACTTGGGTGGTGGATACATCGGTGTGTACACAGGTAGCAATTCATCAAACTATATATTTATGATTTATGCACATAACTATTTATATTATGCCACATAAGCAAACTTATATAATAGAATAAAAAAGAATTTTGTTTGAAAAATAATAGAATAAGAGCTAAAGTTGCTTCAGCACCTTTTAGGGCCCAGACCCTGTTTCTAGAACTGGATTACTGTAAAAGCCCCCTATGCACTTTTTTTTTATGACCATTTTTAAAAATGACCTTTTCTGAAATCTTCTGTCACCTTTTTTTTTTTTAAAATGGTTTTATTTATTTATTTATTTATTGCCGTACGCGGGCCTCTCACTGTTGTGGCCTCTCCCATTGCGGAGCACAGGCTCCAGATGCGCAGGCTCAGTGGCCATGGCTCACGGGCCCAGCCGCTCCACGGCATGTGGGATCCTCCCGGACCGGGGCACAAACCCGCGTCCCCTGCATCGGCAGGCGGACTCTCAACCGCTGCGCCACCAGGGAAGCCGCAGTCACCTTTCTCTTTAAAAAATATTTATTTATTTGGCTGCGCCGGGTCTTAGTTGCCGCGTGCAGGATCTGTAGTTGCAGCATGCAGGCTCTTAGTTGCGGCATGACCAGGGATCGAACCCAGGCTCCCTGCACTGGGAGCACGGAGTCTTAACCACTGGACCGTCAGGGAAGTCTCTCTCTCTCTTTTTTGTTTAAATGACCATATTTTTGAAAATCAAAGCCCAGAGAATCAAGCCTTGCTGCAGGTTACAGAGCCGGGAAGGTGTAGGACCAGGGCTCCACCTGCTCAAATGCCCCCAACTCAGGCACAGGCCTGCCCTCGGGCCCAAGCTCTTAACCCCCGAGCGACCCCATCTTCCCGCTTTCTGGTCTGCCCTGGGAAGTTTCACTGTGCACCAGGTCCGAGGCTCACCCTACTGCCCTCTACCATCACATGTAACCCTTTCGCACCCCCGCAGTGGGACAGTCAGCTTTATCTTTAGAACGAGAGCACTGAGGCCCCAGGTCCTGCGCCGGCAGTCATGGTGCAGGGGCTGTAGGCCGGGCTGGGGCAGGCAGTCTATACCTCGCTCAGCAGGCCCGCCAGTCTCTGCGGCTCCACTGTATCTAGAACAGAATCCTCTAGGCTCTCGGGCTTCATGGGGGTAAAGTAGCAATCCAGGTCCCGGGCATCCAGGATGGTCTTGAGAGGCTCCTGGTCAGCCCGCTCCGCCCAGCGGCCATGTGGCTGGTAGCTGCGCTTGGCGTGGAAGGCCGAGCTGTCTGCCACATCATCATCTCCTAGCTGAGGGTGACAGGGGACGGTCAGGCAGCTAGCCAAGTGCTCACCAACTCCAGTGAGGGCCCGGGACACTGCACGGACCTGCATCCAGCCTCGTGGCTTTAAACATCAATCAGAAACAACTTCCAGGTATTTGTTTCCAGCCTGAACCTTGTTCTTAAACTTTGGAAGTGCACATGCAACTGCTCCACATCTCCACATGGATGTTTAGTGATCTTTCAAAGCAAACATGTTGAAGACAACAACTGACCTTCCCCCTAAACCTATTCCTCCTAACGCCTTCCCTGTCTCAGTGATTCTTTGCAGCTGCTCAGGCCCCAAACCTTGAGGTTCTCCTTCATTCCTCTTATTCTGTCCCTCACACTTCCCATTGTATTTCTTCAACTCTGCCACCCAAACACATCCAAGATATGGCCACTTCTCTTCCACGGTCCCTAACCCTAACCCTGGTCCTGCCCACCACTGCCTCCTACCAAGACTTGCTTGAGAGACAGTGGAGGGTGGGTGCTTGACAACTTAGGCTCTGGAGCCAGCCTTCTAGGGTCGACCCCACCTCCCCTAATTCCTAGCTTGACCCCAGATAAGTTACTTAACCTCTCTGGGCCTCAGTTCCCTATCTGTGAAATAACAGGGGATATGAAAAGCCCGTACATCCAGGAGGATTAAACAATACATATAAAAGACTCAATAGAACCTGTACAGAGTAAGTGTTCTGTGAATATTTGTTGGATGTAACTCCAATTGTAATATGCACTGGTAAGGGAAAGCTTGGGGGCCTGAGAGAGCACAGCCACATGCCTGACCTGGTCAGCAGTGCAGGGGCTGATAACAGGAAGGATTTCCCTGAAGAGCTGACACTTAGGCTTTGATTTGAGGTCTGACATTGTTCCTGAAATAAACCCTTCAACCTGGGGTTTAGGATTCTGCTGCCAACTTCTAACCCACCAGCGCCTGGCCTGCCCCTCCCTCAATTAATGATCACTCATTCAATCCTACCTTCATCTTGGTCCCTCTCTTTCTCTCACATCCAGTTGTTTGGCTCCACTTTCAAAATCCATCCAGAATCCAACCACTTCTCCCCTCAGGTCCAGCCTCCAACCTCTCCTGTCAGGATTATCACAGCAGTCCCCTCCCTGGTCCCCCTGCTTGCCCCTCAAGGTCTGTTTTGCCCAGGCAGCCATAGGGACCTGTTAACACCTGAGTTAGAACACGACCTTCCTTGGCTCAGAGCTCTCCCTCCTGTCCATCTCACTCAGCACTACAGGGGAAGAAATAAGTGGAGAAGGACAATAAGGGGTGTTGAAGGGACGCAGCAAGCCCACACGGTTCCTCACCACCTGGCCCCCACTGCCTCTCCGAGCCCTTCTCCCCCATTCTGCCCTCATTCACCCTCGACCCAGGCATCGGGCCTCCCTGCACTTCCTGGAACACGCTAATAAGCATGATCCTGCCTCGCGGCCCTCACCCTTGCAGACTGGTCTCTCTGCCTGGAACATTCTTTCCCAGGATCTGTATTTCTCACTTGCTTTAATTCTGCTCAAATACGTGAAGTCCTCCTAGTGAAGCCTTTTCTTTTTACCCTAAAACTGTCACCACCCCCAACACTTTGTATTTTCCTTCTCAACTTTTTTGTCCTCCATAGCACTGATTATCAGTTCCCCAAACACTATATAATTTACCTGTTTAATGTGGCTATTGTCCACCTCCCGAAGTAGAGAATGAGCCTGTGAAGGCAGAGATTTCATCTGCCCTGCTGGTTGCTGTATCTAAGGGCCACAGCAAGGCCTAGCCCAGGGTAGGCACTCAGTAAATATGTGTTGCATGAAAGAAGGACTGTCTAAGCGGAGTGGAAGGATGACAGGGGTTCTCCAGGGAAAGGAGACATGTGGAGGGGAAAAGTGTTCCCAGAAGAATGAGGAACATGGAGGAGGGCACCCCTTCTTTGTCCGCTCCTAGGCGTCCCACTCTCCGGGCAGACTCACCAGCCGCTTTGCCCAGAGTGGCAGCTTGCCGTTGGTCAGCAGGCACCGAGGATCTGGAGAGACACATGGAAACCATGCAAAGATAATAAGCAACCCAAGAGACAACGGGTAACATAAACAGCAGTTCTCCAGAGACAACACAGGAAACGACAGACATCCAAAGATGGTCAACCTCACTAACTGTCAGGGAAGTGCGAATTTAAACAATGGGATATAATGTTTTACCCTAAGACTGACCAAAATTAAAATGCTTCAAGCTATCAAATGTTGGCAAAAGTGTGGGGAAACGGAGGGCTTAACACTGACTGCTGGGTGGGGCAGTAACTGGATTTGGAGGGCCGCTGGGGTTCTCTTTTAAAATAAAAAGTATATCCGACTTCCCTGGCAGTCCAGTGGTTAAGACTCTGTGCTCCCAATGCAGGAGGCATGGGTTCAATCCCTGGTTGGGGAATAAAAATCCCATATGCCACATGGCACGGCCAAAAAAAAAGTGTATTAACCCCAGGATCTAGCAATGCCAGTCCTCGGCCTGAGGCCGAGGAGTGGTCAGCACAGCCTCATTCACAACAGTGTAAAGTTAGAAAACACACAAGTGCCCACCCAGAGCAAAATCACTGGTTATGCTTCTGGTTAAAAGAGGGAGGCCTCTGTTTTGTATTCACCAACCTACAGGTCAGTAAGATAGTTTTGAGAAGAAAAAGATACAGAATGATATCTGCAGTATAATACGATTTGTGGACACAGATGTTTCCTATGGATATCCACATGTGTATATTAATGTTCAGGAAAAGGCCTATAAGGGTTCACACCAAACTCATCAAAGTGGCCACCTGGGAGAGGACGCTGGATTGGATGTGTGGGTGGTGACAAAGAGAATGAGCTTACTCTCTATTTGATTGTTTCCCAAGGCTGAATCCTCACACTGCTGTTGCCTACTAGTCAGCCATCCAGTTGGCCCCTGCCTGTTTCCTCCTTCTTGGCAGCCCACTACCCTCGCTAAGAGCACCCAGTGCTGGTCACTGTTCCCAGCCTCTCTCACAGCTGGAGCAATCATGGCCAATGGGACCTGTGAGAAGCCTGCAGGGGCTTCTGGGAAAGAGTTTCCTCTGTACAGGAGATTCCAGGAGGGAATGTCCTCTTTCAACCATGTCTCTGAGGACACAGTGGGGGAAGGGGAAGCTGGGACAAAGTGAGAGAGTAAAACTGACCTATATAAGCTACCAAATGTAAAATGGAAGGCTAGTGGGAAGCTGCTGCGTAGCACAGGGAGATCAGCTCAGTGCTTTGTGACCACCTAGAGGGGTGGGATAGGGAGGGTGGGAGGGAGGGAGGCTCAAGAGGGAGGGGATATGGGGATATATGTATACATATAGCTGATTCACTTTGTTGTACAGCAGAAACTAACACAACACTGTAAAGCAATTATACTCCAATAAAGACGTGAAAAAAAAATGTCTCTGATGCCTAGAACTTAAGCAGCCATCTTGTAACATGGGTCTAAGCCAAGGCAATATGCAGAGGGGCAGAAATTTATAGAGCGCCTGGCCTCTCATAAAGTCGCTTAGCTACTACTCTCCCTTCTGCCTGAACAAGAGAATCTGGTCTGTCCTCTGGTGAACATCACCCTGTTTTACCCCTGGGACACCCCCTTACACCCACCCCTCGCCTTTGGTCAGGTGGTTCAAGTGGAGCTGACTAAAGCCTCCTACCCTCAGGGATGACCACATAACTCAGGCCTGGCCAATCACAGTGACTCAGAAATGGGCAGGTGACTCACAGCAGGAACATGAGTCATGAACACAGGACTTTGAGCTATTAGGAAAGAAGTGCTCTCTTTTCTAGAATGTTATAACCTTGAGCTGCTGGGGATACTTTGCCCCTTGTACAGGGAGATTCTGCCTGAGAGCAAAGTCAACATGGAGAAAAGCAGAGCCAGGAGACAGAGATACATCTATTTCTTTAACATCACCTGACTACCTGGATCCAGCCATGCCTGAACCAATACTCTCAAATTTTCATTTACAAGAACCAATAAATTCTCTTTCCAAATTAAGCCAGTGAGAGAGTCTAGGTGCTATTACCCTGAAAAAGTCCTGACTGATATGATTACTGAGCTTCAATATGTGCTAGGCTGTGAAAACAGAGTAGTGGCCAAAACCCAGCAACGATCCCTACACTGAGAGGTCAAAATAGGGCCCCTTTCCTAACCTGGATCCAAACTCTCTTTTGATGGTGTCTTTAGTAACTCTTCAGGTTCACATTCTTCCTCCAGCTTATCCTCCGTCTGCTCTCCAGGGCTTAGGGAGCAAATCTCGTTGGGCATGGATGCATATGTCTCCTGCCTGAAGCCAGGAAAAAGGACAGCAAGGAGAGAAACATAGGTAAATGGGGTGGTAGAGGGGACCTGCCTAGGGCTGGGCCCTGTGCTGGGGTCCATGTGAACATACTCTTGGCTTCTGGTCAAGATGGTGCTGGAAGGTCTCACCTGCCACACCCCCTCTGCTAGAAACATACTGCCACAAAAAATGAGACGTAACAAAGGCTGGGCTCAAGAAATACGACAAACTCTTCAAGGGCCACAGCAATGGAACAAAAAGCAAAGCAGATGATAGTAGGGCATGAGTCCTGAGCTGCTGGCTTCTGTTCTAGGAAGTGGGGTTAGCAATGAGGTTTTAGCTCCACAAGCCAAAGAGCTGCCCACTCTCTTGGTGCCTAGATCTGCATTACCTCAAGATCACTGCAAAATAGATGGCCCATGTCAGGCCTGGTCCCCGTGGGGAAGCAATGCAAAGCCTCAAGACACAGAGAGAGAGATAGGGACAGCTCTGGAGGCGGAAGAGAAGAAAATTCAAAACCTCCCACTCCAACTGAAACTTCCAAACCAAAATCCCAAATCAAAAACCAGAACAGGAATTCACTCCAAATAAAACTGGTCTTGCAACATAAAGACTTAAGAAATATGTTTAGGAAACTCAAAGATATAAGTGAAGGAATAACTTACATTAAAAGATTAAGAAGGGCTTCCCTGGTGGCGCAGTGGTTGAGAATCTGCCTGCTAATGCAGGGGACACGGGTTCGAGCCCTGGTCTGGGAGGATCCCACATGCCGCGGAGCAACTAGGCCCGTGAGCCACAACTACTGAGCCTGCGTGTCTGGAGCCTGTGCTCCACAACAAGAGAGGCTGCGATAGTGAGAGGCCCGCGCACTGCGATGAAGAGTGGCTCCCGCATGCCACACTAGAGAAAGCCCTTGCACAGAAACGAAGACCCAACACAGCAAAAATAAATACATTAATTAATAAACTCCTACCCCCAACATCTTAAAAAAAAAAAAAAGATTAAGATAGGACTTCCCTGGTGGCACAGCGTTTAAGAATCTGCCTGCCAATGCTGGGGACATGGGTTCAAGCCCTGGTTCGGGAAGATCCCTCATACCGCAGAGCAACTAAGCCCGTGTGCCACAACTACTGAAGCCCGCACATCGAGAGCCCATGCTGTGCAACGAGAAGCCACCGCAGTGAGAAGCCCGCGCACTGCAACGATGAGTAGCCCCAGCTCGTCGCAACTAGAGAAAGCCCGTGTGCGGCAATGAAGACCCAACGCAGCCAAAGATTAAAAACAAACAAACAAAAAAACCTTAAAAAAAAAAGATTAAGAAGACATCTCTGCTCCACTGGACCCTTCTCTGATCTCCTCCCTCCCCACCACGGGCTGGGTGGGCTGGGTCTGGGGCCTCCTCTGGTCCCCACAGCCCCCTGGGGCTTCCCACCAGAGTGCTCATGGGCTCTCCAAGCACTTTTGCTTTTACACTTCAAAACCCTTCTCATATGCATTATTGTAACTTCCTATTCAAAGTACATCTCCCCTTCTAGGCCCCGAGGGCACAAAGGGCAGGGCCGGGGGCTGTCTGGGCCGTGGTTGCTTCCCTAGCCTCACTCCTCACGGGGCCCAGGGCAGGAAGACATCCCTCTGGTGAATGGACAGGTGGCTGCCAGGACCTGGGGTGGCTGCTCCAGTTCCTGCCCTTCGTGTTCTCCTGCTGCTGCTCACGGTGGTCAATCTCCAGCAAGTGCTGCTTCATGCAGCTGGTGATCTCCGGGCCCAAGTGCCAGATGAACACGCAGCTGCAGAGGCCAAGGAGGGATGTGGAAGAGGGAGGAACAGTGAATATGGAAGCCATCTGACCCCAGAGCCACCTGGTTCACCACTGACAAGACCTTATTTCCTGGCCCGGAAAACAACCCTCATCAGCTTAGCACAGGGCTCTGGACCAAGTCAGGTCTACACCCTGGGAGGGGTCCAGGGCATCCCAGCAAACCAAGGCTGCTCTGAAGACCCTGAGACCCAAGGAAGGGGGCTGTGAGGAAGGAGTGTAGTATTGATAAACTGAAGAGAGTGTCAAAAGGGACTTCCTTGGATACCAACCATGTGCTAAGGAACTTATATCATCTCATTTGACTCTCACCATACGATTTTCAAGGTAGATGGGGTCATCTCTCTTTTACAAAGTCAGAGAGGGGAAATATAAGTGGCAGAGCTAGGATTTGAACTCAGGGCTGGGCACACACTATCGGAGGAGAGTAAGCTGGCATGCTGAGAGAGCTCTCTGCACAGGCAGGCTGTGGGCATGGGGTTCCGGTGTCTGAGCCCTTGCTCTCCCAGCAGGATAGGTCCCACCCACTCCCAGAGGGAGGTCCAGCTGGGGCAGCCTCCAGGCCTTTCCCACCTGTCTCCGGATACTGTGATCAAGTGACGACAATCGTAGGTGAACTTCATGCCGGTGACGATTTCTGCAAGCAGAGCAGAGAAGCCGTGCTGGCCTTCTGAGCCAGAAGGCTGGGCTGGGGTAGGTGGGGAGGTGTCCCAAGCAAGGAGGCAAACCCACCTGAATGGCCAAACATCTTGGCAACGCACTCCCCGGAGTAAAAATCAATCACCGAGATGCTTTTGTCAGAGCAGCTTGTGGCCAGGAAGGTGCCTGAGGGGTCCACATGGACCTGCCGAGAAGAGGACCCACGTGACACTTGGGCTGCCTCCTTCTGGAATAGGCCTGGGTCTCAACACACAACCCCACTAACTGAGGAACGCCTTGTGCTGGGCGCTTGGCACATGGACTCAGGTAACCCTCACGACACACACCATGGTAGGCAGAAGCTCCTGCTCCCATTTCACAGGTGAAGAAATTACCAACCACAACAATGGTACTAATGGCAGCCAGGCCCTGTGCTAAGAGCTGTACGTGTGTGAACTTATTTCCCCCACAGAACCCTGTGATAGAGGCAATTTTTATTTGCATTTTACACATGATGAAACAGGTTCGAGAGGAGATGACATTTGCCCAAGGTCACAGTCAGCCCGAGGCAGAGCTGTAAGAGGGTCTGACCCTGGAGCCTGAGCTCATAACTCCCCTAGTCCAGAGGCTCTTGAGAAGGTCCCCACCTCATCCTGGATAACATAGACAGGGGCAAGCCTGGAGAGGCCTCTCTGATTCCTCCCACCACACTCTATTGCCACTCACAATGGAAGCCACTTAAATGTCCCCACGTGGGGAAGGATTCAGTAAATAAAGGTAGAGCAGTCAGGGCCAGCCCTGGCTCCCAAGCACCCTTGGGCAGCCAGGCCTGAGTAGATGCTGGCTGGCATGTGATCCTTTCATCCCTCTGATCAGGTGCCAAGGAGGACCCAGGTCTCCGGAGGCCCAGCAGGGCAGGAGACAGACAGGGGGGCCTTGTGTGTGGGTGTCTGTGTACGGTTTTCACCCGGGGCCCCAGCTCCTCACCTTCAGCAGGGACCCTTCATCACCCTGGGAGCCCTTGTAGCACTTCTTCTGCTTCCCGTTCATGGTGTTGTAGACTCTGGGAAGGAGAGAGCAGAAGTGGCTAACATGGCCCTGCCCACCGCCCTCTCTTGCTCCCTTGTTCCAACCTTACCTGCTGCCCTCCTCTCCCCTGGAAGCCCCCAGTACCTCCTATCCCCCACCCGATGCCTGGACTGAAACCCCGTATCAGGGAATGAGACCCTATCTTGGGCTGAGGTCACAGAGGTTACGTCTTGGGGTGTCCACTGAGCTAACATCCATCTCCCTGCCACACAGCGAGCTGAGTGCCTGGCACCCAACTTGAGTGAGCAAATGAAGGAGACGGAGAACCTCTCTGCACATGCTTATTCCCCCACATCCTTCCCAGTTTAAGCTCAGACGTCCCTTCCAGCGACCCCAGGTAGGGTCGGATGTCCTCCCAGGGCCCCCCAAAGCCCCTGGGCTCTCTGCATCCCAGCCCTGACCACTCTGTGCTGTCACTGTCTGGTCAGTCTGTCTTCTCCTCCACTGCACTGTGAGCTCCACGAAGGCAGGGCCTGTGACTCCCCCACTGTCCCTCCCAGACAGGAGCTCAGGGAACGAGGATGATTAGTTTATGAGCCACATCAGCAGCTCTCAGTTGCCCCACACAGGCTCCTGAGATCTAGGAGAACCCTCTGTTTGACCTGGAGACTAGGCCTGGGTGAACCCAGCTCCTAAGAAACACCCACTGGGTCCCACCACTCCACCCAGCTTCTCAGGGACCAGGTGAGCAGGGGGAGGAAAGCAGAGCGCTCATGAGAAGACAGACCCAACCAGGCCCCACTTAGTCTGGCTGACTAAGAGTGCAGGGCAGTTAGTTCCTCACCTTACGTTGCGGTCCTGGCAGGCCACAGCCACGTACTTCTGGGTAATGTCAATGTCCATGTCATACAAGGTGGTCTTCTCTGCCACGTGGTGGGTACGGACAAAGTGTAGTCCATCTGAGGCCTGGCAGGGCAGGCAGGGCCTTCAGAGGATACCCCTGACAAGCCCCCTACCCAGCTCCCAAGGAGGCTGCCCCACTCTACCTGCTGGGCACTGCGGAAGTAGATGCTCTTGTCTGCCCCACAGCTGATCATCTGGATGTCCTTGTGGCCTGGAGGAGGAAGCAGTGCCTTAGGCAGGGCTGGGCCACTGCTGGGCCCAACTGGGGCTGGGGATCCTAGCTAGGGAACTCTACTATAAGGGCACTCCGCTGGGGGTCAGAGAGGGTTTCCCGGAGGAGGTGAGGTGAGTGCTGGGTGCCAGTAGGACTCTATAAACTGTGAGCTCTGTGTGTGGGGGGGGACAGATGGTGCAGTGGGCAAGGCAGGAATCTGCAGAGCAAGAGCAGACAGGGAAACAGAAGCCAGGGACACAGCAGGGGCACCATGTTTAATTTGGGATTTGGAGAGGTGACTCTGGCCTCACAATGGAGGCGTCAGTGAAGCAGGGAGCAAGAGGAGACAGGCAGACCACTGGGAGGCTCACACCATCAAGAAGGATCAGAGTATCCACACAGGGGCTTCCCTGGCGGTCCAATGGTTAGGACTCTGCGCTTCCACTGCAGGGGGTACAGGCTCGATCCCGCAAGCCATGCGGTGCAGCCGAAATAAAAAGGAATATCCACACAGACTTCGGGCCAGGTCCTGTGCCACATGCCTCCCCTTCCTGTTACCAGCCACTTGTACAAATGTGAACCCAGGGGCTCAGAGTCACACAGTCCTTGTCCCAGGGTGCAGAGAGTCAAGATGGGGCCAGGGCTGGTCCCAGGCATTCTCTGGTTAAACACTGTGCTCTGAAGCCAGGCTTCCTCTCCGAGCCTCAGCTCCCGTCTGTTCAATAAGCCTGTATCAGCCACTGCCCCGTGGAGTGGTATGAAGCCCTTGGGACAGTGGCTGATACCTGGTAAGCACGATTGATGTTCTTACTTTTATTCTTCTTTCTTTATAGAATAAGAATAATCACAGCACAAATACCTTGCAGAGTTGTGGTGAGGATGAAGAGACAGAACAAATATAAAACATGTACAACCTTGGTACAATAGACACTGCTCCTTCATGACAGGACATTTGAGAGCACCCAGGCCCGACATACAAGTTAAGATGTTACTCGAGCAGAAGTCATTGGTTTATAGAAGGGAACGAGTCCTATGTTGGCGAGGAATCCAGAGAGGGCCTGCAAGTTACCTCTGGTAATGTTTTGCTTCTTAACCTGGGGTGGTGAGTCAAGTATTTAGCAATATTAGGACTAGGACCAATCAGAACAGTTGCTGGCTATAAACAATGGGTGTGTCTAGTTCAGACCTACTGACTATGAACCTTGATGTGGATATTCATTGTATTATTCTGTAAACTATTCACAGATTTTTCTGTTCACTTTTTTGGATATGTTTCATAGAAAAGAATTAAGAGACTGATTCATTCTTTAGCTGGATAGCTTCAGACAGTTTCCGACTGGCTGGTGCCCAGTTTATATGAACCATCAATGTTTTGAGTGTAACGCCCAGTTGAGTCAGCCCAGCCAGAGTAGGGCTCACAGGACTGGTTTTAGGATGTACATCCTCTCAGACCGGCTGGGGCTTTAACAGAGGCCCATGCCTTCAGAAGGTGACCTAAAGGACCGACTCCTGGGCCATCCCCTTGGCCAGTTATCACCTCTCCTGGATCCAGACCATTCATTAAAGGTGAGGTCACTGCTGGCCAAACTGCTAGATTTACCAATCTATTCTAACTACCTCTACCCTATGGAATGGGATGGTCTGAACAGTGTTTTACAGGTGTCTGAGAAGTTTGAGCTGATCAGCTTTTGTCAGGTCCTCATCAAGACATAGCAAACGTGTTAACCTGTTTTTGCCCAGCTCCCGACCACCTGAGTTAGACAGAGACAGGGCAGAAAGTGGGGAAGACCACGGACATTAATACATTCTCAGCCACAAGATTATATGTACAAAACACTTCATAGTCAAGAACTTGGAGTCAGTGGACGTATTCCATGAATGGATTCTTCTTGAATATAGTTTTGAACATGTTCTTGGGTTCTGATCAGTTAAACCCCCACAGGGCCTACTTCCCCTCTTCTTGGAATCCCTTAGGGCCAGGGATCTCTGTACTGGATCTTTCAAGTCTTGGAGGGATCCCTTCAACTGCCTGGTTGAGCGAGGGCTATAAAGAAGGACAACCTTATGCAAAATACCAGGCCTGCACCTACTGGCTGTGTGACTCTGGCTGTAAAGTACAGTAACTGCTGGGGCAGTGCAAGGATCACATCACCCAGCACAGAATTAGTCTCCAGCAATTGTCACCGTCATCTATTTTTCAGCCAAGGTCACCCAAACCCATTCCACCTTGGACTGGCATTCTGATTTCTTTCTGCGGACTAGCACTCACCTAATGTCAGTCCTCCTGGATCAGGGGTGGAGGCAGGTGGAGGCTGGGGGCACACGAGTCACACCCAGCCCAAGAGGATACTCCAAAGCTCTGGCACCAATAACTGTTCTGGAAAGGGCAGGTGCCTCAAGCCAGCACAAGGTAAGTCAGCTACCAATTTCTGCCAAAATTGACAGGAAGAGGGGAAATCTCTTTTCAGCGGCACAGTGACCACTGAGATCCTGCCCACGAGAGAAAGGCACAGCTGACAGAGGGAGAGAGTCCAGGTAACTTTAAAAAATTCAACTTTTGGGGACTTCCCTAGTGGTCCAGTGGTTAAGACTCTGTGCTTCCACTGCAGGGGGCACGGGCTCAATCCTTGGTCCGGGAACTAAGATCCTGCATGCCACGTGGAGCAGCCAAAATAAATGATACTCCAAAAGCATTAAAAAAAATTAGTCTAAAAAAGTTTTTTTTAATAAGTAAATAAATAAAAATGCAATCTTTGGATCCAGCTGTGCCTGAATCCAGAGCTTGCCTCTCCCTTTTCTCTCTAAGCTAAAGGTGGCTTTCGCTGTTACGTGCAGTCAAAGGAGCCCATCTAATGAGGCACAGGACGCAGAAGGAAAGGGCTCACCAGCAAACTTGATGGCTGTGATGGAGGAGGAATGGTCATCCAGGGTCTGCTCCAGGTTGTAGTTCTTCTCCACGTTCAGCACGTGGATCAGTCGGTCCCGACTGGCTGAGGCCAGCAAGCTCAACCCTGTGGATGGAAAGGGTGCCACTGGGTTTCTGGGAGGCTGCTTGATGGCCTGGTCTCCCAGAGAGCAGTGTGACCGAGCTTTCCTGGCCTTGAAGAAGGAGTTCGGTTTCTTAACTGCAGTCAACTTGCCACAAACCCGGAAAGGGGCCACTCCCCCACTCTGTGCAGTCTTTCCCCAGAGCCCCAAACCCTGGCATTTCACATCCCTTGCCACCAGCTCCTGCAGGATGAATCTTGATGCACACGTGGACACTCCTCCACTTGTGCCCACACCAGACATTCCAGCAGAGCCCAGCATTCCTCCCTACCAAGTCCAGCTACTTGGCAGCCACGTGAGACCCTGCCAACTTCTCAACCTCCCCAAAACACTGCCCCCTCACTCTCTGAGCTCTGGCTACACGAGCCTCATCTAGGCCCTACTGACCACATGCTGCCACCTTTCCTTCAGCCACTGGACCTTCGTGCTGGCCCCCTCAGACAGTGCCTAGCCTGGACACCTGCTATGTCTGAGCCCTAACACATGACCTGAGGTGGAGGGGAGCTCGGGAGAGGTGTACTGAATGAAAAGAAATTTAAAGAAAATTTGGTGGGGCAGAGGGTGTGGGGGAAGGAAGAGCATGGGAAAGAACATTAACATTATCAGGACATAACTCCACCTACATTATATTCCTGCCAAAAATGTATCATCGGAATCAAATCATGAGGAGAACAACAAACCCAAATTGAAGGAAATTCTAAAAAATGACTGATCTATATTCTGCAGAAAGCCAAAGTCATAAAGACAAATTAAATAAGGCTGTGGAAATATTCGAAAACAAAGGTGACAAGAGAGCCACAACAACTGAAGTGTGAACCTGGACTGGAAAAACAAAGGTGCTGTAAAGGACAGCATTGGGACAACTGGCAAAACGTGAATAAGAACCCCAGACAGATGACAGATTTGATAAGATGCACATTTGATAAGTGCACTGTGGTCATGTAAATAGACGTCCCCATTCCTAGGAAATGCTCACAGAAGCATTTAAGGGTGAAAGCGCAGCATGCCTGCAACTTACTCTCAAGTAGTTCAGCAAATAATAATAATAATAATATACACGCTTTAATAATAATAATGCACATGCTATTATTTTATTACAAGTGTATTAAAAGTGCGCAAATACATAGAAATGGAAAGAGGGGAAGCAGATAATTCTGTCACAGGTCAGACAGGATTTAAAAGAAAAAACTTGGGGAGCCTGGGTGAAGAGGCTACAGATATTCATTATAATATTCTTGCAATTTTTCTGTAAGTGTCAAACTTTTTCCAAAGAATATGTTTGACTACTGATCTATCTTTATCTTCTCCAGCAGAGGAGGAGCTCATTCATATATTCACTCATTCAACCTTCACCTCTTTAGCCTGAGCTCTGTTCGGGGCACTGGGGACCAGGGTAAACAAGTCGAGTCTTGCCCTGTCATTTACGGTCCCACCAGACACCAACTACTCCTCCCTGTGGTTCTGCCAGGCAGGCTGCTCCCCTGCCATGGGCTCACCTGTCTCAGGCTTGGAGTACTCCAGGCACAGCACCTCAGCATCATGGGCCTCCACCTTGACCAGCTCGTCCATGAAGTGCAGCTCGTGGATCCTGAGAGATACACACTGCCTGCTGTACCCTGCCTGGCGCCCCCACCCCTCAGCTCCAGGTGCTCTGCCACTACCAGAAAAGGTCAGAGCAGCCAGGTAGGTGACGTGGAGAACACCCTACCCTGGCCAAGTAGTCTACAGGTGCCCAACCAGTTTCTCATCTAAAAACCTGCCAAGCCTGCGAGAACCTCAGCGGGCACCCCGCCCCTTCTGGTTCCATGGGTAACACCTAGGATGGTCTTCTGGGGGAACAAAGGTTAGGATAGGGATATATCAGAGGTGATTCCTGGGGCTGGGGCAGGGGTCAGAGGTCATACTCAAGGATAGGACCCATGGGTGGGAACATTTGATTCTAATCTCTCATTCTTTTTTTTTTCTTTTTTCTGGTTGCACTCTGTGGCTTGTAGGATCTTAGTTCCCTGACCAGGAATTGAACCCAGGCCCTCAGCAGTGAAAGCGTGGAGTTCCTAACCACTGGACCCCCAGGGAACTCCCTCTCATTCTTAAAAAGTCTCAGATCCAGACTTTCCTCACATTCTTGCCAAATGAAATCAGACAACAGGTCATCCAGGACTGAAATAAGAAACAATAATTCCAGCTTCTCCACTCTCTACCCGTGTGACCTTAGCCAAGCCACTTGGCCTCTCTTTCCTCAGGGAACCCATCTGAAAGTGGAGTGAATAACAGCACCTACGCCAGAGGGTCGGTGAGAGGATTAAATCAGTCAATACCCATGGTACTCAGGCCAGCGGCCAGCCTGGGGGAAGATCGCTATGCCCACGTTACCTCTCCTCACTGTTTTCACCATTCACAGCCAAGTGCTGTCAACGGGAGCAGCCCCCTGACACGTTCAGTTTGCCTCATGCAGTGATTGACATCACAACAGTTGCCAACATTTAAAAACCATGGAACTTCACAGAAAAAGTCTGCACTTTATGTTCTTCTTAGACAATGGGAAGATCTGACAACTTGGAGGCTATACTACTGGTGCTGTGTGGTGGCTGCCCCGTTATGCGGCACATGCTCTCCAGTGCCCCAGTCCCTCCCATTCTGCAACAGCTCCACTACCCAGGGGGTCATAGCTGACATTCGCCACCTTAAACCTGATCCCTGTGACAGGACTCATATTCTGTCAGCACCTATTGGGCCTGTCACATCTTGAAAAACCTCTGCAGGGTGGTAAGCAGCCCGAGCCCTCAGATGTCCCATCCTCTGGTCCCTCTCTCAGGGCCACCAGAAATGCCAAGCTCCAGCTGGCATCTTCTCTGATGGTTCAGCAGTGGTACCATGTGGCTGAGAAGGTGTCACCATGCCCGAGAGTCATGCAAGTTTGCCTGTCCACCCTGCAGGCAGAGTTCACATGGCCCAGCTGCTGAGGCCCCAGTAGCTACCCTGATCTACCCTGAGCTAGCCCTTCTGGAAGCCCCTTCTCAGCTTATGTTCCCAGGGGTGGCTGGCTACCAGATTGCTACTCACAGTCCCTCATTCCCAACAGGCAGCTGGAGGTGCCAAGGCCAGGGCTCCTCCCCACTGCCCTTAGTACCTGAGCCCAAGCTGGGAGATGTACACTAGACAACGCCAGGGCCCACTTGCCTCAGATTTCCACTTCGGTCGCCTGAAGCCAAGTGTTGGCCATCAGGACTGACCTGCATGACTCGTACCCCAGCTTTCATGTCCACAGGCATCCCATTCTCACTCCCCCGGTCTGGGAAGTGTGACATGTTCTGCAGGTGCTGGATGTCATTCTCCACATACACAACCTTCAGCAGGGTCTGCAAGCGGGAAAGGACTTAGGTCAGTGCTATGAGAAGCTCTGGAGCACCTCTGCAATTTTTTCTCCTGATAGTCTCCCATTCTTCATTAGTAACAGAATTCCAATTTTGACCTGGGAGCTTCACCACTCAGAATAATAACTATGTTTCCCAGACTCCCTTGCATCTAAATGAAGCTGTGTCAATAAATTCTGGTCAATGAGGTGTAAAGCAAGTGAAAACTCTTCTGCTTCTTTCCCACTATCCTGCTGCCTGGAACTTGGATGTGATGACTGGAGCACCAGCAGCCATCCTGGACCACGATGACAAGGGCTCCTTCAAAATGGGCAGAGTGGAGAGCTGGACAGCTCTTGGGTCTCTAAGGGCTTCCTACAGCTGCCAAAACAGCCTGGACTAGTTACCTCTAGACTATTTTTACAAGTCAGAAAATCAAACTTTTACCTCGCTTCGGGTTTTTCTATTGTGTGCAACCAAATATAACATGGTTATCACAGATGCAGAAGAGAAGATGGTAGTATGGCAGGGGGACGTGGGGCGCTGGTGAGGGGAGTCGTAAGGAGCATTTGCTATACACACCCTGCATTAAGAGCTTTTTTTGTTCCAGCCACACTAACCTCTTTTGGGTTTTCCAACTCATCAAGCTCTTTGCAGCCATAAGGCCTTTGTCCCTTGGTGTAGAACACTCTCTCCTCCCCTCTTTACTCCTCCCAATCCTCCATATCTCAGTTCAGTTATCTCCTCCTCCAGGAGGCTGCCCCTAATGCCACAGATAAAATCAGATGACTGACTTTAGATATATCTTACTCATACCTTACAACTTTCTTTCATGGTGCTTATTATGCTTGTGATTATATCATAATTTGTGCAGTTATTGGCTGGCTGCCTCCCCCTACTAGACTGTAGGTGTCACGGGGCCAGGAGAAGGGTCTGCCTTAGTCACTGATGTGTCCCCAGCATGCAGCACAGCACCTAGCACTGACCTTAATAACTATCTGTAGAATCAGTGAATGCATGATTCAGGCCTCAGCTCCTCAGAGAAGCTCCTTCACTGACCTAGCAACACCAACCATTTCTTCAGTAAAGTGTTTCTCCCCAGCCTCTCATCATGGCTCTCTTTGGGATCCTGCCAGCACCTCCACCTCAGGCTTCACTGCGTGGCAGCTAGCTAGACAGGAGACACCCCTGCCTGGTTTGGCCCATCAGGTGCTCTCCCAGGGAGTTTTAACTCAAGACTTGGGCAGCAATTTCTTCTTTGTTGAGTATGTCGGGTTGCCTGGAGTGGCTGTGTCCACACACACTGAGACAGCAGGAGCTGAGTGGTAAAGAAAAGCAGAGAGGACCACAACCAAGACCCGACACAGCCAAAAATAAAATAAATAAATAAATAAATATATATATATATATTTTAAAAAAAGCAGACAGGAAAGACCATGTCACCTAGAAAGAAAGAGAGGGAGAGAGAGAGAAATGAGATAGGAGACAGAGAGTGACCAGCCTTGGTTCCTGGTTCCTGTCCCTAGTGAAGCTTAACACTGAGGTTCCATAAAACTCCCTCCTACCCCCCTATCCTAGATTCAAGTAGGCCTTTGTTCCTCCTAAAAGATGGTTCACAATGAAGCCCCTTACATTACTGAAGATGTTCTTCTGCCAGTGAGAGTCAGGGCTGCCGTCCATGTTCCAGAAGCGGATGGTATTGTCTGAGGAACAAGTCAGAAAAGATCCTGATGGCAGACAAGCTCTCTGATCTTCAAACTCAGGATACACCTACAGTCCCCAGAGAACAAGGCAAAGGAGATTCATTACAAGCACTTCAATGCCAGCACTATGATATACTATTGCATGGTGAAATAAAAGTACGTTGCAGATAAACAGCCTTAGTGTAACGCCTTGCAAGAAAAAAAAGACACAAAATGCTACCATATATTACCATGCCCCATCTTCAGTCCAGTCCATAAAACATCCCCACAAATCAATTTCTAAGGAAAATGGGTAGTGCAAATCACTAAGCACAAAAGGAAACAAGGTACCACGAGCAAGAAGCAGCAGAAACAACAGAGTCTAGCTTCAAATACTGGAATTATCTAACAGACTCTAAAATAACTATGTTTACTATGTTTAAAGAAATAAAAGAACTTTGACAAGATTAAAAGTATGAGTAGCCAACCAGAAACTATAAAGAACAACCAAGCAGAGCTGAAAAGGAACAAAATAGAACTACTCCTAGAAATGAAAAATAAAACATATTAAAAACCAAAGATTTGACACAGTTGAAAAGAAAATTAACTGAATTGAAAGATAGAACTAAAGACGTTATTCAGAATGCAACTCAGAGAGACAAAGAGATAACATATAAAGAAATTTCAAAATATGGAAGCCTGGATTCTGAGATGATGATGACAGCAGCATCACAGATTTTTAATTCAGAATTCCCACGTGAAAAAGAGAAACCTGAAAGCAAAACCAAAACCCCATGGACAATATTTATAACAAAAGTAGGTGAACAATATATTCTCATAACTCCCCCAAATACAAGCAGGTAGGAACAAACTACCTCCAGTCATAAGACCTACATGTTCTCAACATGTATATGGGAGAAAGCAGAGAGGAGCAATGAGGTATTCTAACCTCAAAGTAGCCAGCAGGTATTCACTGGAAAGCACAACTGGCCAAACTGAACAGTAGTTGAACTTGGCAGGGTGGGGGTGGGGGGTCATCCACTCCAATAGTGGTTGAGTGCTGGGCTCAGCAGTAAGGCCTGAAGGGGCTGGAGAAATCAAGGCCTGGTGAGCTCTCAAAACTAACCTACCAGGGCTCCTTTCAGGACAAAGGCCTATACTGAGGAGAAACTGCTGGGAATGGAAACAAAATTGATCAGGATAGGGACAAGAGAGACAAAGTAGAGAAGTACAGATAAAAGTAAGGACATAACAGGGCTTCCCTGGTAGCGCAGTGGTTGAGAGTCCACCTGCCGATGCAGGGGACATGGGTTCGTGCCCCGGTCCGGGAAGATCCCACATGCCGCGGAGTGGCTGGGCCCATGAGCCATGGCCGCTGAGCCTGCGCGTCCGGAGCCTGTGCTCCGCAACAGGAGAGGCCACAGCAGTGAGAGGCCCGTGTACCGCCAAAAAAAAAAAAAAAAAAAATCCAACTATATATTGCCCACAAGAGATTCACTTTACATCCAAATATACATACAGGTTGAAAGTGAAGGTATGGAAAGATATTCCATACAAATAGTAACCAAAAGGGAGCTTTGCATGTCTACAGTAATGCCAGACAAAATAGACTTTAAGTAAAAAATTATTACAAGTGACAAAAAAGGGTCAATTATAAAGAAGATATAACAAATACAAACATACAACTAACATAGAGACCCAAAATATATGAAGAAAAAGTTGACAGAATTGAAGGAGGAAATATACAGTTCTACATAATAGTTGGGGACTTCAATATTCCATTTTCAATAAAAGATAGATCTAGGGGACTTCCCTGGTGGTCCAGGGGTTAAGAATCCACCTTCCAATGCAGGGGACGTGGGTTCGATCCCTGGTCGGGGAACTAAGATCCCACATGCCATGGGGCAACTAAGCCTGTGTGCTCTAGAGCCTGTGCACCACAACTAGAGAGCCCACACGCCACAACTAGAGAGCCCATGTATCGCAACTACTGAGCCCACGTGCCACACCTATAGAGCCCACATGCTACAACTACTAAGCCCGTGCACCACAAGAGAGAAGCCCGTGTGCCACAACAAAGAGTCCACACGCTTCAACGCAAGATCCCACGTGCCGCAACTAGGACCCCACACAGCCAAATAATAAATAAATAAATAAATAAAATGAATGACTGCTTCAGCTTAAAAAAAAAAAGATAGATCTAGAGAGATAAAGAACATCCAGTAACAGCAGAACACATTTTTCTCAAATGAACATAGAACATTCTCCAGAATAGACCACATATAGGCCACAACATAAGTCTCAATAAACTTAAAAGGCTTTAATCATATAAACAATCTTCTCCAACCACAGTGGAATGAAATTACAAATGAATAACAGAGGAAATATGGAGAATTAACAAATATGTGGATATTAACACAACCTTACATAACCAATGGGTCAAAGTAGAAATCAAAAAAGAAATTAGAAAATACTTTGAGACCAATAAAAATGAAAATACAGTATACCAAAGCTTATGGGATGCAGCAAAAGCAATGCTCAGAGGGAAATTTACAGTTGTACATGCCTACAAAAAAAGAAGATCTCAAATCAATTAACTTCTCACCTTAAGGAACTAGGAAAAGAAGAGAAAACTAAACCAAAAGCTAGCAGAAGAAAGGAAAATATAAAGATTACAACGGACGTAAACAGTCTTTTTTGCAGAAATGGAAAAGCTGATCCTAAAATTCATATAGAATTGCAAAGGATCCCCAAATAGTCAAACCAAATCACTACAAAACTATAGTAATCAAAGCAATGTGGTACTGGCATAAACATAGACATATATCAGTAGAATAAAATTGAGAATCCAAAACTAAACCCATACATCTATGGCCAGTTGATTTTCAACAAGTGTGCCAAGATCACCCAAGGAGGAAAGAACACTCTGCTCAACAAGTGGTGCTGGGATTATCCATCCACATGCAAAATAATGAATTTGGACCCTTACTTCACGATATACAAAAATTAACTCAAAAGAGATCAAATACCTAAGTGGAAGAGCTAAAATAATAAAACTCTTAGAAGAAAACATAGGAGTAAATCTTCATGACTAGGAATTTGGCAATTTTTTTTTTTTCTTGCGGTACGTGGGCCTCTCACTGTTGTGGCCTCTCCCGTTGGGGAGCACAGGCTCCAGATGCGCAGGCTCAGTGGCCCTGGCTCACGGGCCTAGCCGCTCCACGGCATGTGGGATCTTCCCGGACCAGGGCACGAACCCGTGTCCCCTGCATTGCCAGGCAGACTCTCAACCACTGCGCCACCAGGGAAGTCTGGCAATGGTTTTTTAGATATGACACCAAAGGCACAAGCAACAAAACAAAAAATAGAGAAATTGGACTTCATCAAAATTAAAAACCTTTGTTCATCAAAGGACACTATCAAGAAAGTGAAAAGACGACATAAAGAATGGAAGAAGGGCTTCCCTGGTGGTGCAGTGGTTGAGAATCCACCTGCCAATGCAGGGGACACGGGTTTGAGCCCTGGTCTGGGAGGATTCCACATGCTGTGGAGTGGCTGAGCCTGTGTGCCACAAGTGCTGAAGCCCATGCGCCTGGAGCCCGTGCTCCACAACAGGAGAGGCCATCACAATGAGAGGCCTGTGCACTGCAGCGAAGAGTGGCCCCCGCTTGACGCAACTGGAGAGAGCTGGCACACAGCGAAGAAGACCGAACACAGCCATAAATTAAATAAATAAATAAAACTATAAAACTTCTAAAAAAAAAGAATGGAAGAAAATATTTGCAACTTATATACCTGTTAAGGGTCTAGTATCCAGGATATATAAAGAACTCTTACAACTCAAAAGCAAAAAGACAAACTGCCCAATTAAGAAATAGGGAGGGGGAGGGGATATGGGGATATATGTATACATATTGCTGATTCACTTTGTTATACAGCAGAAACTAACAACACTGTAAAGCAACTATACTCCAATAAAGATGTTAAAAAAAACACCAAAAAAAACAGGCAGGAATTCCCTGGTGGCGCAGTGGTTAAGAATCCGCCTGCCAATGCAGGGGACATGGGTTTAATCCCTGGTCCGGGAAGATCCTACATGCTGTGGAGCAACCTAGCCCATGCGCCACAACTACTTAGCCTGCACTCTAGAGCCCATGAGCCACAACTACTGAGCCCAAGCGCCACAACTACTGAAGACCATGTTCTCTAGGGCCCACATGCCACAACTACTGAGCTCGTGTGCTGCAACTACTGAAGTCCGTGCGCCTAGAGTCCGTGCTCCACAACAAGAGAAGCCACCGCAAAGAGAAGCCCACACATCACAATGAAGAGTAGCCCCCGCCCGCCACAGCTAGAGAAAGCCCGTGCACAGCAGCGAAGACCCAATGCAGCCAAGAATAAATTTTTAAAAATTAATTAATTAAAATAAAAAAAGCAATAGGCAAAAATCTTGAATAGACATTTCTCCAAAGAGGATATACAAATGACCAACAAGCACATGAAAAGAGGCTCAAAATTATTAATCATTAAGGAAATACAAGTCAAAACCACAATACCTTGCAAATACTAAGATAGTTATAATTTTTAAAAAACCAAACAGAAAAATAACCAGTGCTGGCAAGGATGTGGAGAAATTGGAACTCTCATACATTGCTGGTGGGAAAGTAAAATGATGCAGCTGCCATGGAAAAGTCCGGTGGTGGTTCTTCAAAAACTTAAACATAGAATTACCACATGACCAGTAATTCCACTGCTGGGTATACACCCGAAAGAAGTGAAAACAGGTGTTCAAACAAAGCTTTTACACAATAGCACTATTCACAATAGCCACAATGTTATTTTGGCTATTATTAATAGGGAATAAACCAAAAAGTAACAACTCAAATGTCCATGAACTGATAAATGCATAACAAAATGTATTATCCATATGATGGAATAGTATTATTCAACCTTAAAAAGGAATAAAGTACTGAAACATGCTACAACATAGATGAACCTTGAAAACATTGTTAAATGAAAGACATCAGACACGAAGTCCACATATTCTGTGATTTCATTTATATGAAACATTCAGAACAAGCAAACCCATAGCAACAGAAAGCAGATTAACTGTTGCTATGGGCTGGGAAGAGTAGGAATGGAAAGTGATTGCTTAATGGGTACAGAGTTTCCTTTTGGGGTGATGAGAAAGTTCCAGACCTAGACAGTAGTGATGGTTGTACAACACTGTGAATGTCCTAAATAACACTGAATTGTATATTTAAAATGATTTAAGTGGTAAGTTTTATGTTATGTATATTTTGCCATAATATATATGTACACTTATACTCCCCTCAAATAAATGGGGTCAAAAGGGAGAGAATATAGTATATAATGACTATATGATCAGATCATATAGATACAGAATAATTAATCTAAAAATTAGGGGAGAATGGGGAGAACATTTGCAAAAAAAATTGTTTTAACTGTTTTCAGAATTGAATTATCATTCTTAGGCTGTTGTATTATAATGTGGGAACAAGGAAATGATTAACTGGGGATACTCTAATTCCATCATCCCCCTATGTCTTTGAGAACTAGGATTCTGGAAGGATCAATCCAACAGCTATAAGCATCCCCAGCACCCAGACTGTGACTCTGACATACCAGTTCAAAGTGAAAAAACAAAACAAAACAGAAAACAGGGCTTCTTCAAGAAATGGCTGATTCCAGGTTTGGGGCAAGAAATGCACAAGATGAGGCTAGGACACCTTGTCATCCCTTGTCATTAGCAAGGTAGCTAATCAAAGACTACTGGCATCATGTCCAAAGGACTCAGGAGCCAACCTGAAGAGGCTTCCACTGGCCAAAGATGGGACAATTTGAGCTCCAATAATGTTAATAATTGCAGTCAATTAAAATATATCCAATATATTCAAATACGTGAATTAATAATGATATTAAATAAAAACAACTAGTTACCTTTAGAGAACAAGGAACCAATTCATTATCTTGGAAACTGGTAATTAAAGGGAAAGAATCAAGCATTTATCCTGCCTTTCCTATAGGAAGTGTACCACTGGGTGACCAAATGGTAGATGAAGGGAAGTTTCTCTTCATATAAGCAGTCCAACTAATAAAAAGAAATGATAGAATTAGAATATCACCATATTGCAACCCCAATGAATAAAGGGATCTAGGCCTCGAGTGTCAACAGCTGCTAACAATAATCAATCAACTGCACATTTCTTTCGTGTGGTTTTCTAGATCTCTGTTTTATTGAAAAAAAATATGAAGGATAGAAAAAGACAGCAAATTAGAGTAACAGAAAAAGAGAGAATGGGGTAGAGGCAACTCTTAAATCCATATTGGCTGAGAACTTTCCAGAACTGATTAAAAGATCTACCCACAGATATTTCTGTTGAGAATATATATATAAATAATCAGCAGATGCAAAGAAAATGAATTGAAAAAAAAACACATAATCAACTGATAACAAGAGTGAGGGTGAGAGAGCCAGCAAGAGTGGGGGCTGGGGAGGTGATCAAAAAAGACTTTAGCTTGATCTGTAATATCTCACCTTTTTTTAAGGATAATATATTTATATATAAATTTCAAAAGTTATTTAAAAAACATTCTTGTTAAGTGAGAAAAGTGCTATCAACAGAAATGTCAGATCCATGAAAGGAGATGTATTCAAGCAAAGGGCTGAATAATGCCTATTCAAAAGGATAAAGTTATTTCTCACAATCCTGAACTGGGCCACTGAAAACATAATTTCTCTAGAACAAACATTCCTAATAATAAGAAATTTTCAGGAAAAAAAAAAAGCAGACTACAATTCTTTCTCTACCTTATCTTATCTACAAGTCTTATCTGCAAGAAGTATTATACTTAGAACAGCTTCAGAATGAAAAATCCCCACAGATTCATTCTCAGAAAATAAAGGCTTTTTCAACACTTAAATAAAAAAGGCCTTCCCTGGTGGCACAGTGGTTAAGAATCCACCTGCCAATGCAGGGGACACGGGTTCTATCCCTGGTCCGGGAAGATCCCACATGCCATGGCGCAACTAAGCCCATGCGCCACAGCTACTGAGCCCACGCGCCACAACTACTGAAGCCTGCGCGCCTAGAGCCCGTGCTCCACAACAAGAGAAACCACCACAATGAGAAGACCACGCACTGCAACGAAGAGTGGCCCCCACTCGCCGCAACTAGAGAAAGCCCGCGCGCAGCCATGGAGACCCAACACAGCCAATCAATCAATCAATCAATTAAAAAAAAAAGCCGTGAACTACGCAAACGCCCTCGACAGAAAGCTCCCTGGGGTACACACGCTGCTGCTGAAGGACCTTTGCACTTGCCGTACCCACAATGGTGGCGCGCCTCACCCCTGACTTCCTGCAGGTCCCCCACTCGAATGTCACATCTTCAGAGAGGCTTGCCCTGACCACTCTCCTTTCTAGAATAGCACTCTTGAACCCCCCTTCCCCTAGGCGGCTTCGTTTTTCTTCAGAGAAGTATTGTACTTGGCACGTTCCATATTGATATGTTTACAGGTTTACTCTACCACCCGGATGTGAGCTCCAGGAGATCAGGACTTGTGTCAGTTTCCTGCCCAGCTGTGTCCCCAGCACCCAGAACGGCACCTGGCACATAGTAGGGGTCCATGAGTATCTTTTGCATGTATGGCTGAATGGGCTCCCCAAACTCTGCAGAAGCTTCCTCAGCTGAGCCCCAGCTGGGGGCTAAGCAGGGGGAGGGGGAGGGAGAGAGGGGCTCACCTCCACATTCCAGACGTAGGAGCTGTGGAAGAGCTCTGACCACACCTTGCCTACTTTGTTGATGTCTTTGACATCCCAGATGTAGATGCTGTGGTCCTTATACACACAGGACAGCCACTGGTGGATGGGGTCGAAGATCAGCGCCACTGTATCCGGGTAGATGGCTTCTGCCTTCCTGCTGAAAAGGAAGCTGACAAGGCCACGTGAGTCATCAGTGACCATCAATGTCACTGTGAGTAGTAACAGCTGCCTCTGGTGATGCTTGAGCTGCCTCCTGCCTGGCAATGCCATCCCTTATGATCTTTGTGGTGACCCATCTCTCCTACTCCAACTCCACTTCTCACTCCTCCACCTTCTTTCTTTGCTTTGCTTCTAATACAGAGACTGTAAACTGGAAGCTTCTGCCTAGCCCCTAAGAGTGTTTGAATTTTCGACTCCTGTTAACATTTCTCTCCCCTCTTTTCACTCGGCCCAAGCTCCATCCTCTCTCTCTGAGCATAGGATAATGGGCACAAAGATCAGGCCCTCTCTCTCTCAGCCTCACAAACACATGATCAAAATTCCCTGTGTAAGGGGGCTGGTGAGCCGTCCCCTGGCTTGGGGCCTTCCTACCAAGGCTACAGTTGACTGAGCACTTACTGTGTGCCGAGCCGAGAGCTGTAGCTGTGCTGAATTCCCACAGTCTCCATGAGAGGTAGGTACTGTATTTTACAGACGAGGAAACTGAAGCACTCGTTGATACAGTGACCTGCCCAAGGCCACACAGCACACAGCAGAAGGTGGCAGAGCTGGGCGCCCCGGCCACTACAACACACTACTGTCTGTGGGTTGCTCACCCACCTTCTCTTTCCTTTGCGACATCCAGTAAGCCCCTCCACGCGCTCTCTTAGAAAAGGCACACCCAGGAGGTACTGTCCAGCAACCTACGAAGAGGCAGCCCCAGGCACCCCGAACTCTCTGGTTAGGTAGCCCCCCAACCCTCACAAAACAGACTTACTACAAAAGGGAAGATATACCACAGCTCAGCCCCTCCACCCACTCTCAACATGGCAGCCAGAGGAGCTACTACTCAAGGCCTGACCCAGTAACACCAGTGCCTAAGGTCCCAGTGGCTGCCCAGTGACCTCAGAATAGGCTCCAAGCTCCTCTCAGCAGCTTCCATCAATGCTTACACCTGTCTCCTACCACCCTCCCCACAGCACACTGGGCTCCAGCCACACAGCCCCCAGCCGTTCCTGTGACACACGGAGCCCACTGTGCTGTCCCCTTAAGGCCTCTGCATTTGCTGTCAGGACCCAGCTCTCCACACAGCTGGCTTGTTCTCACCAGAGGGCCTCCCCTGGCCACCCAGTCAACAGCCCCACTCCCAGACACTCTCCTTCTTGAGTCCCTGCTTTATTTCACCAAAGCATTTACGACTATCTGAAATGATCTTGTTTATGCACTCATTTATCATCCAGCACCCTCACTAGACTGCAGACTTCACGAGATCCTGCTGCCTCCTTACAGCCTGTATCCTGCTTCCAGCCCAAGGCTGGCCAGTAGGTAGATGGATCTGGAAGCATGGATGGATACCAGAAGACAGACTCTAGGTAGGCCCCTCTCCCTCCCCGTGCCAGGCAGTACCTGGGCTCCAGGCCCTGGGCCACATCCACTCCAAGGTAGTGCGGCTTGGGCAGGTTGGCGAGGTATTGCAGGCTGTGGGCTTGGAATATGCGGACTATCCCATCTGTGCAACCGCAGAAGATGAGCTCCTGGCTGACACAGAGGCAGGAAGACAGCGAGACCTGTGGGGGCAAAGGGGACCCAAGTGGACTTCGTGTTTTGTGTGGCCCAGTTCAGGGATATGGGGGCTGACAGAACAGCCTTGGGCCTCCAGAAAAGCCTTACAGCTTTGGGGTCTAAGAAACCCATTTTTGCAAATGTTAAGATTTTTGAAATCAGGATATAGTGCTCAGTCACTATTGAAGGAAATGGGGGCAGCAGGCAGACAGAGGCACAAACTGGGACAGAGTTATCATTGTTATAGAGGAACTCAGCTGTGTGTGGAAAATATCTCAGCCGATTGTGACTTCAGATACGTTGCTTGCAGTAGCAGCGTTGAATTTTAGGCTTAAATTAAATTTTAGGCTTTATTCCTTATTGCTTAAAAATACCTTCATAGAGATTATACTTTAAAGCAGCACGGAAAAAAGTTATTATATATAGGAAGGACTGTCTCTTCTGCCAGGGCATGCAGATAGAAGGGGCAGGAACTGCCAGACCTCTGGATAGAGCTTAGAGGAGCTTTTCCAAATCTAGAGGGACTAAGTTTATGGGTCATTTAAGACACCTGCTCAGGGGCTAAACATCTATCCATCCAAAGCTTCTGACTTGCTTAAAAGCTGCATGAGTTCTAGCAAGAGGATTCAAGTGAGAGAAATAAATGATGTTTAACCAACTAGGAAAGACAGATAAAGCTCGGAATTCTTCCACACACCTCTTGCCATGCCATTAACCCTAAAGCTGAGCTCCAGAGGGGAGTCATAAGAGCAGGAATAGGACAAGGAGGACAACTGTGATGCTCCTGCTAACAGCCAAACATTCCTTCCTTCCAGGATAGGAAGACAGCTTGGATTCAGACCCTCAGATCCCGAAGAAAAGTGGTTCTGTAATTTATTGATATGTCACCTTTTAGTTTAAAATTTTATGTATTTTATATAGTCTTTAATGATAAAAGTAATATAAAAGTTATTACGTCAATGATACCTTAGATTAAAAAAGAAAAAAAAAGCGGTCCTCCCACCAGCCAAGAGTGCCCAGTGAAGAAAAGTAACGTGAACTGGGTCAAATGGTGATGGAAAAGCAATTGTAACCCTGACCCCCATTATAGGGGAACCAGGCACTGTGCTAAGTGCCTTACATATATTATCTCGCATGACTCCCCTGTCAACTCTGCGAGGTAGGCAGCAGTAATTCCATTTTACAGATAAGAAAACTGAGGCTCAGAGAGGGAAAGTCACTCTCCCAGAGTTGTACAAGCAGAACAGGAAGTCAGACCCAGAGCTGTTGTGACCAACTATCACGCAGGGGGACTGCTGAGTGTCCCTGTAGACACATGTCATGGGGAGTGTTTCCCCTACTGAGAGCAGAGAGGGAGGCTGGGGTACCTTTAGGTTGATCCACTTCTCCAGCACCCTTTTCTCGTTGAACTGGCAGAGGAGGCCCGAGTAGGACACACAGAAAGTACTGCCTGTCATCTGGCCCCGGCCACAAGCCACACCACAGAAGACGTTGTTGTGCAGCTCACCCAGGATGCCTGAGCGCCCCACGAGGGGCACTGTGCTCGTCACCTGGAGGCAGAGCAGGGCACAGTGAGACACTGTCCACATGGCCCAGCCCCCAGCAAGGTCACGGCGGGCCTCTCATGACCAGTGGATACAACACAGCTAAACAGGAGAACTCTCAGAAACTCCTCCAAATGGAGAAGGGAAGAACAAAGAGAACACACACTTCCAGGCACAGTGGCTTGAGGCAGCAGGCCAGGGATGAAGTCTGGCCCCAGGGTCCAGCAGGGGAGGTTACCCAGCAGGGCCTACCAGTCAGTCAGCACCTGGAGAGCAGGCCCAGAAGCAGAAGGCAGACCCCTGAGAGGCTAGACAGCCTCTGAGACCACTGCCCCTGAATCTCAGGTAGAACCAGGAGTCCCTACTGCCCCTGACAGTTCCTCCCCTGGGCCCGGATGAGGTGGCAGGGACAGCAACTCACCTTTGCCTCAGTGGAGACTTCCAAGAACCAGAACCTCACATGCCGATTCCCAACAGTGACAAAATAGCTGCTGTCCTCGGAGAAGGAGAGGGCGATGACCCTGCATGATACCTTGTTGGAGGCCACCACGATGTCTTTCTGGAAGAATCGGTGCAGAGAAGTTCACGCCAGCACCCACCTCATCAGACTCTTTGAGCCTTTGCCCTCAGCCCTGCGTCTTTCCACCCTCCCCTGCTCCAAGTCTGTCTTTCTTGGGCCCTCCTTTTTGGGGAAACCTACGTGTGACACTCTTAGCATTCCCAACACAGAGGAGACTGAGGCCTGGAAAGGTTCCCACGTGAGAGTAAGTTCCAGAGCTCTCCTCAAGAGGCCAAGCCCTGCAGCCCACACATGGTGTTGAGGACAGCCACAGCTGGAAGGTAAGGACAACACGACCCATGCTGCCGGATATTGGGCTCTTACTCTGGGCCCTGCTGAGCCCTTCACAGGATAACTCGTGGAATCCCCTCAGCAGTCCTACAAGGGAAGTGCATCTCCCCACCACCCTGTCATGCTCAGAGGGGGCTGTCACATGCTCAAGGTCACACAGCAGGTCATGAACAGAGGCAGGACTTGATACCCACTTCTCCCGACTCCAAGTCCTCCCCAAGCTGTTCCAAAGTCCAGCCTTCCAGCACATATCAACTCACTGAATTCTCACAACTCAACAAAGCAGATACTATTATACCCATTTTACAGATGAGGAAACAGACTCACAGAGAGGTTAGGTCCCTTGCTCAAGGTCACAGCTGGTCAATATAAAAAGAATTGTATGTTCCCTGGGTTGACAACTTGTCACATGCCCTGCAACAAGCGCCTAGAACCGGCATTGGCATGTAGTAGATGCTCAATAAATATTTGCTGGTTAAACACTTTACCAAGTTACCTTATTTAGTTCTCCCAATGCCCAAGACTCAGGGTGTTCTGGCAGCTGGCTGCCTGTCGCATACCTACCAGTCAGCTCTTACCTTCCAGTCCCAGACGTTGAGTACCATGTCGTGCTGGTAGCCCATGGACACAATGTGCTTCATACTGGGAGAGAAGGCCACACAGGCCACACCGTACTTGTGGCCCAGCATCTCCGCCACCTGACTCTTCTCTTCCACGTCCCAGATGCGCACAGCAGGCCTGTGCCCGTTCTGGGGAAGATGGGGCCATTTACTGCTGCCGGGTTCTGTACCCAGGTGGGGCTTGAGGGGCTTGAGGGTCTGAAGTTGGCATTGCCCCAGAGTGCGCCCGAAAGCCACCACCCCCATCTGTCACGGGGCTTTTCTAGCCCAGGAAGGAGCTATTCCAGGGATTCCTCAGGCCTCCTGGGGGTAGAAGGAATGGCCCCAAGGCCCCTCCCCACCCACTCAGTCACGATCACGACTCACCTCCCCCGTCACTATGTACTTTCCATCAGGGGAGAAGGCCAGGGCACTCAGAGACTTCCTGGGGGCAAGGAAAGGGGTTGATTACTGATTCCACTGAGGGTGGGCAGCCAGACTCCAGCCTGGCTGTGCTCACAGCACTCGGCCCACTCCTCACTCCCAAGAGGCCGGGAGAGGTGAGCGCCTGCAGCTCCCAGAGAGCGAGTGCTACGTCCTTGCCCAGAATAGCACCCAGTGCATTCCTTCCTGCTGGAAGAAGTGGGGGCAGCGGCACAGGGAAATGGGGTTTTGTAAAAGCAAAGGCCCCTTCCTCCCCAAAACCCCAAACCCTGACGGGGTGGATGCTGTATGGAAACCCTCCTTCCCTCTCCCTCTGACAGGGTGGGCTCCCTAAGACCCCATGTACCCTGTAACCCTGAGAAATTTAGATGCAGGAAATGGTACAGATCTGGCCTAACTATGCAGGTGGTACTGATGGAGGATCCTGGCAGACATCACACTGAGACAGCCTGCAGCCTGTGCTCCACTGCTAAACGCTGAAGGTGTCCTGGAAAACCCATAAACAACCAACACATTTCTCTTCGACACTCCCAGCTAGCCTGCAAGAACCCTGAATGATCAGTCTAGTTTGCATGTTTTGTGGCAGCAAGTTTCACTGCTCCCAGACTGTGTTGTTTTTTCTCTCCTCTCTCTCTTTTAATCCTGCTTTTACCTCTGTTCCCTAGCAGTCTAGTAATTGTCCACCTCGAATGAGTAAACTGCTGTGCAGATAACTAAGTCGAGGCCTCTAAGTGAGTCACTGAGAATCTCATAGAACATTTATCTTCATCAACTCAACCCTCTGCAGCTTCCACTGCTCCTTAAGGTAGCAGCCAAGGTGTGCTGCCCATCCAATATCCACTCGCCTCTCTTTCCTCACGAAGGGAAGCCCAGTTTTCATGGGGATGGCAATGGCCCCAGCTGGAGTACATCTCCTCACCTCTCCTGCAGCCACACAGGCACAGCTACATGACGCAGTCTGGCCAATGAGAGGTAAGCTGAAGTGTTGTGTGGGACTTCCAGAAAAGCTTCTCAAAGGGAACTCTTCGCCCTGCTCCCCACTTGCTCCCACATGACAACCAGAATTTCACCTTGGGCCAGGAGGTGATCTTAAGCCTCCCAATAAGCATGATGAACAGAAAAACAGAAGGAGTGGGGCCCCTGATGCTGGCAGAGACACCAGCCCCCTAAGTGCCCACTTCCTGGTTTTGTCTGTGCAGGAAGAGCACACCCTTGTGTTTTAAGCCATGCCTGTTGGGGGTGGGGAAGAGGGCAGGTCTGCCGTCTGCAGCTGCCCCTAGCCTACTGCACGCCTGAGCCTGCGCCTGGCCCTCTGCCAAATGGGCCCACGCTACTCTGATTCCTCACGCACACTCCATGCAGTCAAGACCCTTCCTAGCCAGTTTTGAGATGAGGAGACCTCAACACAAGGAAGTCGTACCAAGGTTACCTAACCAGACAGGGCAGATGAGAATTCCCCAGGGAGCTTTTGAAAAATATCAAAGCCATGCTAAAACTAGTGAGTAAAAGTTTGGTAAGGAACAGGGTAGTATCTGCATAGTTTCAGAGAAGCTCCCCTCAAGATACTCACTAATCACAAAGGGGAAAAGGGAGGCTTCCCAGTGGAGAAGCCCGGCAGACACCACCTTAACCAAGGGCTCAAGGTGATCACCACGAGCCACAGGAGAGAACGACATCACGCACCTCCTGACAGAATGCACTGAGCAGAACGCAGCATTCCTTCGGAGGTGGTCCTGCAGAACCTAACTCTACCTATGAGGAAACAGCACACAAACCCAAACGCTGGGATATTCTACACAACACCTGGCCTGCAATCCTCAAAGGTGTCAAGGTCATGAAAGTCAAGAAAAGATGGAGGAAACCTGTTTAGATTGAAGGAGACTGAAGAGACAACTAAAGGCAATGCGTGATGCTGGACAGAATCCTTTTTGCTGTAAAGGACATTCTTGGGACAAATGGTGAAGGCTGAATGAGGAGCAGATGGTAGTGATGTACCAACTTTAATTTCCTGACTTTGCTCAATCTTTGTGGTTTTGAAAGGTCATACTTTTTTTTTGCAGTAAATTCACACTTAAGTATTTAGAGGTACAGGGGTATCAGGTATGCAACTTACTTTCAGATGGTTCAGAAAAAAATTACTATGTATATAGACAAAGAATCAGAGAATGATACTTTTTTTTTGGGGGGGGGCGCACAGTGCAGCTTGCGAGATCTTAGTTCCCCAACCAGAGATTGAACCTGGGCCCTCGGCAGTGAAAGGACAGAGTCCTAACCACTGGACTGCCAGGGAATTCCCATAGACAGAGAATGATAAAGCAAATGTGGTAAAATGTTAGCATTTGGGAAATATGGGTGAAAGGTGTACAGGTGCTCTTTGTACTATTCTTGTAGGTCTGAAATTATTTCAATATAAAAAGTTTAAAAATTGGCAGTGCTTAGGTCTTACTCCAGACTAACTTATTCAGCCTTCTCTGGGGATGAAGCCTGGGATCAGGTGACTCTGAAATGCAGGCACAATGAACACCTCTACTCTGGCCACACTGCCTCCTAAGACAGACCCATCTGTGACTGAGAGTGGATACTTCTATGCTATCTGCTTCGGATCAAGGTTACCTACTCTACCGCCTACAGGACTCAGGGAGGCAACAGGGAGGATGAGAAGAATTGGGCAAGGGGCATTGTGACAAATGCCACCAAGCTCCAGCCCATTCATGCCATAGGAGAATGTGGGCCCCAGAGATCTGAATCTCTCACATTTCTAAAACGAGAGGGCATCTGAATTTTTGTGTAGAAAACTTTAAACGTTGTCAAGTAAGTCCGATATTTAAAACATACTGTCAGACAAGTCTGTGGGCCCCTAGTCTGTGATTATTGACAAGAAGTATTTCACCTGAGATCACATAGTGAATAAACACTTAAGTCTGGGTTGGAACCCCTCTCTGCCCTCACCACCAGTGACAGAACCCACAGTCAGAGTCAAGGGTCCAAGAAGCCCCTTCTGAGAGGGAATCTGTATCTACCAAACCGTATCTTAGGGGCCTTGCCTTAGGGATCGTAAGGGAAGAAGAAAACCCACAACTTATCCGTCCACCTGGAGAGCCCGGCCAAAGGAGCTAAGCTTGAGCTATTTGTGCAGTATTTGTGGAATAAAAAGTTGCAGTGAGGTGCCTCCCAAAGGTCACAACCCGGTTGGGACCAAAGCCCCAGGATGACACAGTGTTCAATCAGCCCCAAGGCAGACCCGGGCATCATCCTGGGCCTGCTCAAAGCCAAGGGCCTTCCTCAATAAACTGGCAGCTGGAGAGATCTTTCTAAAACCCAAATCACACTCATTCACTCAGGAAACGATAAGTGTTATCAATGTGTTAGACACTGACCCAAGGTATAGGGACACAGAAATTAACTAAGAGAAAGTCCCTGCCGTCAGAGAGCTCACACTGTGAAAAGAGACAGTAAATACCATCGCTGAGGAAATCAGACAGCATATCAAAAAGGAGTGCATTTTGTGGAAAAAAGTAAAGCAAGGAAGGGAGATAGAGTGTACTGGAGGGCTGGGGTACGTGAAGTATATCCTTAGCCTGCAAATGCCCTCTCGTGGCTTTTCTTTGCAATCAGCATGAGAGCCAACCCCTCCCAAGGCCCCTGTGATGTGGCTTCTGCTGGTTCCAGCCCCACCTCCCCCTCACCCATGGAACCCTGACTGCTCCTCAAACATCCTGAGATTCTTAACCACTGCAGGTCCTTTGCTCTTGCTGTCCCCTCTGCCTGGAATGCTCTCCCCACACCTTCACATGGGTCACCCCCTCACTTTCTTCAGCTCTCAGCCTCAGGGAGGCTCTGATAAGACTCTGACGAGAGTCCTTTGCCTGCGAACCTGCCCTAACACATCCTCGTCATTTCCTCCATAGCAACAGTCATGGTCTCACGGTCGGCTAGGCATTGCCAACTAGTTTAGTCTGTCCCTCCCCCCACCACCCAAGCTGTCAGCTCTACGAGAGCAGATTCTCATCTCTTTTGTTAACTTCCATGTCCCCAGCACCTGGAACAGTACCTAGCACTGAGCAGACCCTTGGTGAATGTCACTGAACCACCAGGTGAATGAATGAGTCACCCACCCACAGCACTTCCAGGCAGTGTGGGGAAGGAGGGATGTGCCAGGACCCTGGTCCCACCCCTACCCATGCCCGCGTCCCAGCTTACCTGGCTGTATTAAAAATGTGCTGCTGCTTGTTCTCCTTGGGGTTCAAAATCACCACCACACAGCTGGGGAGAAAGAGGAAAATGTGCCCAAACTAAGGGGAGTATTGGGGTCCAGGGATGATTCTATTCCCAACACAAGAGCCCACATATAAACAAGGCTCTTTCTGAACAGATGCTTCTCTCTTCAGTCTCCTTCTCCCCCATTATCTATGCTGAGGATTCTGGGCACTTAACATTATTATTATTGTTATTATTTTAAACATTTATTTATTTATTTATTTTTGGCTGTGTTGGGTCTTCGTTGCTGCATGCAGGCTTTCTCTAGTTGCAGCGAGCAGGGGCTACTCTTCATTGTGGTGCGTGGGCTTCTCATTGCGGTGGCTTCTCTTGCTGCGGAGTGCAGGCTCTAGGAGCACGGGCTTCAGTAGTTGTGGCACGCAGGCTCAGTAGTTGTGGCTCGTGCGCTCTAGAGCACAGGCTCAATAGCTGTGGCACATGGGCCTAGTTGCTCCGCGGCATGTGGGATCTTCCCGGACCAGGGATTGAACCCGTGTCCCCTGCATTTGCAGGCGGATTCTTAACCACTGCGCCACCAGGGAAGTCCCAACATTATTATTAATATCAATATAATCTTAAATAGAAGCCAACACTTCCTCTGTGGTAACTGTTAGGTTCTGGGCTAATAAAGACATACTGTGCACAATCTCTTTAAATCCTCACAACCGCCAGATGAGGTCAGGAATCTTCGTCGCTTTTCATAGATGATGAAACTGAAGCCCTTTACAGAGAGGGAAGTCCTTTACCCAAGACTCCCCAGCAGGTTGGGGACAGGGTGGGTAAGTGAATCCACACCTGTCAGATTCAAGAGCCCAACCCTGTCCTCTATTCTGGCTGCTTCCCAGAGACTCAGTAACAGATACTGTTCATCAGGAATTACTATGGCCCTGCTCTGCCCTGCCCTGTGGGGGTGAGGGGTCCTTTCGGTGCCTAGAAGAGTGCCAGGTTAGACCAGTATTTGTGGAATAAACAGTTGCAAATGTCCTTCAGTCCTCTCAACTAACTACCCAAGAGGAGGGTATCACTAGCTCTGTTTTACAGAAGCAGAGGCTTGGAGAAGGGCACACACGGTAGAGCTGGGACACAAATCCAGATGGCTGACACCAACCATGGCTTGGATCTTAACCACCTACCTTTCCCAGAATCACTGCCACCTCCCGCCTGCAGTCACAATAAGGCTTTCTTAGCACTCACGCATGCCAGGTACTGTTCTATACACAGAAGGGCCCATGGAATCCTTCCCACAGCCCTCAGAGGTAGGCAGCATTATACATTCTACAGACGGAAAAGGCGAGGCCCAGAGAGATTCATTGAAGACTTCAGGCTCTGAACTCAGGATCAGTGATCAGAGGCCGAGGCCCACCCACTCACTCACCCTGCCAGGTAGGCCACATGGCCTGTGCTGGGGTCACAGGTTAGGCCATTGCTGTTCTGGGCTGTGATGCCAAGCACCTTCTCAAGTGATACCTGCAGGGAAAAGGCCCAAATTAGAAGCAGCTGCCCCAGCAGGCCCCACGTGGCACAGTCACCTCAGCCACCCATTCAATCCCTGTCACTCCAACACATTCACTGAGCGTCTAGTCATCTACCAGCAACTAAAGCTTGTCCTCCTCAAATGCTGCTTTGATAAATACAGTGCTAGGTGAAGGGCACAGAATGGTGAGGAAGATAGACAAAAAAAATCCCTGTCCTCCTTGAGCTCCCATTCTGGGGGTGATGGGATGGTGGACATCGAAAATGAACAGAACAAATATGTAAAATAGATGTCAGGTGACGATGGGAGCATTAGAGAAAAATTAAGCAAGGAAGGAGATTGAGAGTACAGAGGAAGGGGAGAAGGCCTCACTGAGAAGGTGAATAAGACTCTAAGTATTTTATATGAATGAAAGACTTGACAGCCCACAACACTGCAAAGAAGGTGCTATTATCACCACTATTTTACAGATGAGGACAGAGGCCCAAGGTCCCACCCCCGTGGAGTGGCAAGGTTGGGATACAAACCCAGGTAGTCTCTGGCTTCAAAGCCAGCACTTTGTGCAGCACTTTGCTTACAGCAGTGAACAAAAGTGGACACTGTCCATTCCCTCAATAAATTCACAGTCTAGAGGTTCAACGAGTAAAGAAACAAGTGAACTTGAACAATCGCATTTAAAATTTTAAAATTCTCTAAGCAAGATAAGTCAAATAAGCCAGTCCCCATCATGGCTGATTAAACAATTTAGAGGATGAACTAACAAACTGTGGTATTTTCATATTCTGAAGAGACTAGTTTCTAATTATTATAAAGTAAAACATTCTCAAGCAAGGTGGTGGGCCTCAGAAATGAAAGGCAAATATAAGATAGTAATAACTAACATTTATTGAGCATCTAACCAGGAGACAGGCACTGTTTAAATACCTATAACTGTATTAACTTATTTAATGCTCACAACAACCCTGTGATGTGGTCACTATCATCATCATCATCTCTACCTTACAGATGAGGAAACAGAGCCCCATGAGGGTAATCCATCTGGAAGGAGCAGTGCCAGGACTAACCCAGGCAACCAGGCAATGGCAGTCACGTTTTTTTAATCTGTTAATCAGCATTACTGGGCATTAGCATAGCTGGTAATTTTTAGACTAGGTCTTTCGCAAGCTGGATGGACCCCTACACCACCAAACAAGAAAAATAAATGACATCAATCACCCAAAATATTGAATACACAATCACAGCAGTAACTAACACCAAGAGAGTACTTACAGTGTGCCAGCTGTTGTTCTAAGTACTTAAGATATGTGAGCTTACTTAAGATATGTGAGCTTACTTAATCTTCACCAGTACCCTATAAGGGAACACTTATATTATTATCCTCATTTTACAGATGAGGAAACTGAGGCACAGAAAAGATCAGGAAAGGAAGAACAGAACTAAGGTTAAAGCCTAGGCAGTCTGGGTTCAGAGGCGGTGCTCTTAACCACCTTGTTATACTGCATCTCTGAAATTACTATTGTTATTCCTCTCCTTTATACACTTTAGAGCCCACAAGGCACTTTCAGGAACATACAAGATAAGGGCTATGAAGTACAGGGTTCTGGGTGAGAGACTTAGGTGGGGGTCTGCTTTAGGCTGGGGTTCAAGAAGGCCTTTCAGGGTAGGGATATTCAGGCTGAGACTCGAGGGATAGGAGCCAGCCAGGTAGACTGCAGCAAAAAGCCCAGAGAGAGGACTCACCAAACACAAAGGCTAAGAGGCGGAAAAGAGATTGGAGCCTCAGGAAAACAGAAAGCAGGCCAGTGTGACTGAACCTTCATGAAAGGGAGGCCAAGGGAAGTATGGTGAGAGAAGTGGGCAGAGGCCACTTGCCTAGCGCCTTGCACCCAGGAGTGGGTGATATAATCAGAGTGTAGCAGAAAGCCACGGAGGAGGAACAAGAGCCACAGCAGCTACCAAGTACTGACCCTCTACCTGGACTTTGTGCCAAGTAGGTCATATTCACAATCTTGTCGCATCTCCCTGCAACACCATGGTTATCGTTATCTCCATTTTATAAAAACAGACTTTGCAGCTCAGGGAGTTGGAAAACGATTTTTTAAATTGCTGCTGTGCTACTGGAATTTCTTCTACCTACTCTAAAATCTTTGTTTCTGTGTCTCAGGATTTAAGGAACTGTTCCACACGCCGTCTCCCTAACTCCGGCAGTGCTGCTGAGATTTTACAAATATTACTCACATCCCGTCCATAATTTAGGGTGGCAATATGGACTAAGAATCCCACCTTGGTAAAGGAGAAGGAAAGAGAAGGCAGCGGATGAAGGAACGCAGGCTAGAGCTGAGGAAGAGTTGGAACAAGTAGGACTCGGGACTGAACCCCGGTAGGGACCCTAAAGACCAAGAGGGGGGTGAGGTCAACAAAAGTGGAAGGATACAAAAGTGGCCCAGAGATACGTCTAAAGGTAACTAAAGGGATAAACAGAACTAGGAGGTGATTAGCAAAACTAAAATGCGATCCAAGGTACAAGGCCAGGGAGGAACCCCGGCAACGCTCCAAGGGCTAAGGGTGGGGCCAGGGTTTGAGAAGTGGGAGTAGGAACGACGGGCACTACCCGAGAGAGGAGGAGACAGGGCAGTGGGATGAGCCTTGGCTAAGGGGGCGGGGTTTAGAGGACTAGTCGGGTCAGAGAGCAACTAGAGGGGGTACCAACTGGGGGCTGAGAGGCGGGGCCAAAGATCTAAGGGCGGGACCAAGGGAGATCCAGGGGAACCTGGAACTGAGATGGGCAAGGCAAGCAGCTCCTCACCCGGTTCTGCACCGTGTCCTCGGGCGCCGCCGAGAGTCTCGTCCGCCGCCGGAGGCAGAGCGGTAGAACGGGGGGCGGGGAGGACTGGGCCCTCCGCGCCGGAACTCCCGCCATGATGGATGGCAACTTCTCGACTGCATCGTTCCGCGCGTAGCCTCCGGGCCCCAAGGCCGCCATCGTCACTCCGGAGCCCGGCGACCGTTACACTCCTCAACTGCCACCGAACAGCGAACGGCCGCGGGAAAGCCGGCGCCGCCGCCCATTGGACGCGGCCGGCTGCCGGTCTGGCCAATCTCAGGGTTTCCAGGCGGCGCTTTTGACCAATAAGAGCTAAGAGTCGGAGCGGAGGGTCTGGCAGGGTGGAGCCACGGCTCCTCAGCTTGATACGTGATCGAGCGTTGTGGAGTTTTTTTTAAATCCCGTCTGTGTTTTCATCTTTCAATAAATATCAGGTTTTAACTTTTACGAAGCTAATGCCAAAGCCTCCTCGCCTCGCTTTTTGCTGCCCCCCCACCCTCACCCAAGGGCGACTATCCGCGCAGTGGCAGTCGCCCGGATGTAAGCGTAGGGTGGAACCGAAAAAGACTGAAGAGTTGGCGCAGACTCAGAAACGCCTTGACGCCACCTCTCCCCCATCATGTGATGAGGTCCGGGTGGCTAAGAGCCGGCTTTGCGCAGACATTCTCGCTTGTCTCCATTTGCCACGTGATGAGGGCGTAGCTGTGGTAACACGGCCTGGCGCGCAGTACGCAGGTACGTGACGCGGCCCCTTACGTCAGGCACGCTGCAAGCGTGCGGGCGGGGCGGGGTTCGGCGGCGCCCGGCGAGGACCAAAGTGCGTCTTCAGACCGGGCAAAACCCAGTTGGGTTGGACAGCCATGCCCAAGTACTGCCGGGCTCCGAACTGCTCCAACAATGCGGGCCAACTGGGCGCGGACAACCGCCCGGTGAGCTTCTACAAGTGAGCACAAGCGAGGGGCGGGCCTTGCAGGGAGGCGGGGCCCTGTGGGGGCGGGCCCGAGGGTAAATGCAGCAGTGCGGGGGACCTAGTCCATCTTGCCGGTGTCTGGAAACAGGGTTAGCAGGTTGAAGAGACCGTGTTCCCAGTGTTTCACTAACAGTAGACACCGCACATGTAAAGGTGCAGATGTGTGAAACAGCAGGGGTAGACGATAGGTAGTGAACGGGGCGAGCGGAGGAATGGGAGGGCCGTGTAGACAGAAGTGAGGTTGGTCCAGGCTCAGAAAGAGCCTACAGTTGCCCACTCGCCATCCCCACGGATTTGAGGCATCTCAAACTCAAAATATCCGAAACCAAGCTCCTGATTTTGTCTCTCCTAAAACCTCCCATATCCTTTATTATCCTAGTTAATAGCTTTCCATCCTTACCGTCTTTCAGGCTAGAAACCCTTAGAGTCATCTTTACTTCTTCTCTTTTCTCACACTTGAGAAAGTAAAAATTAGCTTGAACTGTAAAACAAAAAAAACCCAATAACAAAAAACCTGCTCTCTTATTTATTTGGCTGGAATGACAGACACGGGAAAAGCTAGCTGAAGAGTTAATAGGAAAAAAAATTTCTATATTTTTCTCAGGGACGTGTTGCAGATGTAAAGTGACAAAACTCCCCTTCTTTTTTTTTTTTTTTTTTTTTTTTGCGGTACGCGGGCCTCTCATTGTTGTGGCCTCTCCCGTTGCGGAGCACAGGCTCCGGACGCGCAGGCTCAGCGGCCATGGCTCACGGGCCCAGCCGCTTCGCAGCATGTGGGATCCTCCCGGACCGGTGCACGAACCCGTGTCCCCTGCATCGGCAGGGGGACTCTCAACCACTGCGCCACCAGGGAAGCCCAAAACTCCCCTTCTTTTGAGTGACTGCTGCTTTCTTACTAGGAAGCTTTGTTCTCTAAAATCGTAGGCCATCACAAATTGCTGTTTGAAATTACATCAGTAAGAATGAAACATCTTACTTAATTAAGGTTTGGAGAAGTTGAGTCACTTTGACACAGAGAAGCAACCTTGATTTACAGTCCAGGTGCAGAGCTTCAGGTAAGGGGTTTCTGGACACAGTATTCCACATCTATCCAAACTTTATTGCTTCCAAGGAGACGGACCCTGGGTCCACTTTGTAATTCAGGTCTGATATTGATCCCTTTACACACAGTTCTGCTTTGCTTTGAGCCTATCCAAACACTGTTTCACTTACATTTCACCTAAATTTCACCTATTCACCAAACCCAAATAATAATTATTTTCCTCTGTTTGATGAAACTCCCCACAGTATCTCTGGTGTACAGTTCCCTTATTGCTGTGGTAAATAAACCTGACTTCCCTAGACTACATGTTTGTCCCTGGTGGCCTTAGTCTAAGTTGGCCAGGACACATTTCCTCATCCAGTCCATTAGCAAATCCTGTTGGCTCTCCCTTCAAAGTCTATCAAGAATTTACCACTTCTAACCCCCTTCCTTGCCCCCACCCTGGTGTTGGCCAGTGTCACCTCCTGACTGCATGACTGCACTATTTTAGTAGCCTCTCCATTTGTCAACCTGCTCCCACAGTCTGTTCAGGGCTCAGATCCCCTCCCCAGCTCCCACCTGACTCTGTAAAGACAAGAAGGTGAGGCTGGAGCAGGCAGAGAACAGGCCTACAAAGCCCTACAGGAGCTGGATCCCCACTTTCTGTCTGACCTCATCTCCTCCCTCCTGCCCCTTACTTAACTCCGCTCCAGTGTCACTGGCTTATTCGATGTTCCTCTAGCATGCCAGGCACAGTGTTGCCCCAGGGCCTTTCCCTGTTCTGAACAGCCTGTGCTGTTCCCTCTGCCTGGAAAGATCTTCCCTTTATGACCACCACTCTGTAAAATGATAACCCTCTCCCGTACATACATATTCTCCCTATTCACCTCCTGCTTTATTTTTCCCTTTAACATTTACCACTTTCTGGCATACCACATATTTGATATATTCATTTATTGGCTCCTCCACTAGAATGTCAGCTCCATGAAGGCAGGGATTTTTTTCTGTCTTATTCCCTGTTGTGTCCCCACCACCTAGAACAGTGCCTGGCATGTAGTGGGTGCTCAGTAAATATTTGTTGGATGAATTCGATGAATGCATTTCAGGTGGGCTCCTCAGGAAACTCAGAATGCCATGTCCCAGCTATCCCTTGAGGGACCCTGGTTCAGGGGAGGAGGAGGGCAGAGGAGTCTTTGAACCTAAATCAGTATGTCCAGACTTGCTTTTTAATATATATCACTCTGACATCGTTTATTAAGTCAGCAACTCCGAGTGTCTCCTGTAGTAAGTAAGCTCCTGCTGGACACAAAGGACCCTGACAGATCTTGTTCCTGCCCTGACAGAGCTCATGGATAGGTGCGGGGTCAATCATTGAAGAACTGAGGACACAAGTTGATCCTTTCTCTTCTTCAGCACCACTGCCCCTAATCTAGTCCATTAATCCATCCTTTGACTCTACCCTCCAAAACAGTCCCATCCTGCAGCAATCACAACAAAAGCCCTAACTCCTTGGCAATACAGTTATAAATGCAAATGGCAGAATCCTCACTAAACTATTAAGAAATAAGGAAAGAAAGAAAACCCACCACATTCCTAGTCTGACCACTTCTTATCACCTCTGCTGTCACAGCATAGCCCAGGCTGCCATCATTTCTTTCTTTCTTTCTTTCTTTTTTAATATTTCTTTCTTTCTTTATTTATTTTGGCTGTGCTGGGTCTTAGTTGCAGCATGCAGGATATTTAGTTGTGGCATGCGGACTTCTTAGTTGCAGCATGTGGACTTCCTAATTGTGGCATGCATGTGGGATCTAGTTCCCTGACCAGGGGTCGAACCCGGGCCCCCTGCATTGGGAGCGCGGAGTCTTACCCGTTGGACCGCCAGGGAAGTCCCCATCATTTCTTAATGAGACGCTGTGATAGATGCTTGCTGGTCTCCCTACTTCTACACTTGCTTCCCTTACAGCAATGACAATAATAACTTGGTTAAAGAGCACTTACTGTATGCCAGGTAAGTGTTCTAAGTGCTTCACACATAATAATAAGGAGAACAGTGAGAACTGTGCATAGCAGCCAGGCGACCGTATAAAAATCAGTTCATGCCTGTGTTGTTTAAATCCCACCAGTGGCTGCCGGGCTGTTCCTCACACAGGCTGACCCATTCCCACCTCAAGGTCCATCCCTGAGTCACTCTTGAAGAAGCCATTTAGCTAAGAGTTTGGTGAGGAGCAGTCTCCAAAGGAGATTCAAGAGAGGGCATGGATGCTAGGAAGGAACAAGGTGAAACACTGAGGGAAGTGGCTGCTAGGAAGTAACTCAAAATTCCTGCCTGGGTGCCAAAGGAAACATTCATTAGTTGTGATTTAGGCCCTTTCAGGAACAAATGACAGTCATCTCTCACGGCAGGGGGAGGTGTCTCACAGGTAGGAATTGCATCTGTCTGGCAGTAACAAAGTCCTGAAATAATAGTGGCTTTACCAAATTACGGGGTCTGTAGGAATCAGCGTGGTTAGGTTATGCTACAGTAACAAATTCACAGAATCTCAGTGGCTTACCACAACAAAGGTTTATTCCTCACTCACGCTAATGTCCTTTGTCGGCCATTTGTGGCCCTTGTCTACTGTATCTTAATTGGGGATTCAGGCTGAAGGAGCCTCCCCTACCTGGAATATTGGTGGTCTTGTGGGAGGGGGGGAAAGAGAAAGTGGGGAGAATCACCCAATGGCTCCTGGTAAATTGCATACTTAGAAGTGGCCCATATCACTTTTACTTCTTTGGCCACAGCAAGACTATGGCAAGCGTCAGGTCAGTAGAGTGGAAATGTGTATCTTCGTGTGGGGAAGGGCAGCAAATGTCTTGAACAATAATACAGTCTACCACAAGGTTTATTTTTCTCTCACATGAAGCAAGTATAGAGGTTGGCAGATGAGCACTGGTGTGGCAGTTCCACAGTCATCAGGGATGAGGGTCCCATCTTTCATATCCATCCAGTGGCTGCCAAGTACCTCAGCCATCATGCCCAACCATTTCTGGTAGGGAGAAAAGAGAAGGGATGAAGAGCAAAAGAGACACAACTCTAAACTGAGCTGGTCCCCTTTACAAAGCCTCAGAAATCCCACCCAACGGTAGGTTCTTCATCATTGGTCACCCCTCCAAAAAACTGCAAAGGAGCCTGGGAAATGTAGTCTTTTGATGGGCAGTTAACCACCCTGAAGACATTCTGAGTTATGTTAGTAAGGAAGAAAAGAAGAACTCTTAGCAGTGCTGTAGATAGAATGGCCAACAAGACTAAAATATTCTATAAAAAAAGGAGGACACTGGCTGTGCACTTAAGGTTGAATTTTAGAGAGGGACATTTCCTATCATAAATGTTGCCATCTAGAGGAACAAAAGAGAATAAAACCAAGACCAAATTAGGAAGAGGTTTTCTGATATTACTTTCCTCCTTTGCGCCTTGAGCTGCTTCTGATTCCATTTGATAACCCTCTCACATTTAAGGTACCATCCTAGATGTATCACCCAACATGGCCAGAACTTAGTTACGTGGCCCATCTACTGCAAAGGAACCTGGGAGACAGTCGTCTAACAGGGCACATTATGGCCTCAAAAAAGTTGGAGTTTGTTAGGAAGAAGAAGAGAGTGGACGTGGAGTAATCAGTTGGCAGTCTCTGCCCAGGAGTAGGTGGGAAGTGCTGGTACAAGGGATTTCATGTTCGTGTCCAGGCAGAAGGAGGCTGGTGAGAACATTTGGATCTCAGTTTGAGGGTGAAGGAACGCATCGGCCAGAGTTCCTGGCTCTGTGCCCTGAGGTTCTGCTCTTTGGATGCCACGCTCTCCTCTGAGTCAGCCCTTCTGTCCTCATTCACCAGCTATCCCCCACTTCCCTCTCTGTCTGCCTTTCGCCTGAGAAGCCTTCCTTTGCTCCCCACCAACAACCTCTGTCCATCCCATCCACCTCCTACCCACTGGTGGCCTCTTTACTTTCTTATGTGTCTTTCCCAGTGTTTCTTTATGCAAATGCAAGCAAATCTGAACATATGTTCTTGTTTCCCCCTTTATTACTTTGTTAGTTTCCTATGGCTGCTGTTACAAACTCCTGGTGGCTTAAAACAATAGGAATTATTCTCTCACAATCCAGATCGGTTTTACTGGGCCAAAAATCAAGGTGTCAGCAGGGCTGCATTCCCCAGGAGGCTCTAGGAGAAAATCTGTTCCTTGCATCTTCCAGTTTCTGGTGTCCGCAGGCATTCCTTGGCTTTTGGCCACATCACTCCAATCTCTGCTTCTGTCATCACATTGCGTCTCCTCTTTTATCTGTGGTAATATGTTCTTCTGCTTCCCTCTTAAAAGAATACTTGCAACTGCTTTTAGGGCCAACCCGGATGATGTAGAGGATAATTTTACCCATCTCAAGATCCTTAACTTAATCACATCTTTTGTCATGAAATGCAATATTCACAGGCTCCGGGGATTAGGACATGGATGTCTTTTGGGGGACCGTTATTCAGGCTGCCACAATTACGAAAAGCTGATATACTCTATTTGGAACCTTGCTTTTTTCACATAATGTATGCCTGACAATATCATATCAGTTCATACAGTGCCTTCAGCCTATTTTAGAGCTGCATGGTATTCTTTGTGTGCATATGCCTGAGTTTATTTGTCCTGTCTCCTATGGATGGGATTGTCCCCCACCCTCTAACACTCCTTACTCTTCCTTTTTAACAAAGAGAGAGCAGGCCTTAAAGCCCTCAGCAAGTAAAGGTATCAGGTGTTTTTATGGTTAACTCCTATTTATGGAATTGATACTGGTATTCCATTTTCAATTGTGGTTTAAAGTTTCTCTTTTAGGTATCTTCATTTAATACTTAAGTTGGTCAATTTTAAGAAAAATATTAAGTAAATAATGTCACAGGGCTTCCCTGGTGGCGCAGTGGTTGAGAGTCCTCCTGCCGATGCAGGGGACACGGGTTCGTGCCCTGGTCCGGGAAGATACCACATGCCGCGGAGTGGCTGGGCCCGTGAGCCATGGCCGCTGAGCTTGCGCGTCCGGAGCCTGTGCTCCGCAGCGGGAGAGGCCACAACGGTGAGAGGCCCGCGTACCGCAAAAAAAAAAAAAAAAAAGTCACAGATATGGAAGACATTGTGAAGGTGGGATGTGGATGACTGACTGTATTAGTTACCTAATGCTCCATGACAAACTATCCCAACATTTAGCAGCTTAAAATAAACCTTTAATGTTTCACAGTTTCTGGCAGCTCCCACAGAACAAACTGGCCAGAACTTAATCATGTGGCCACCTCTAGCTGCAAATGAAGCTGGGAAATGAGGTCTTTATTGTGGACAGTCTTGAACCAAGGTCCAAATAGAAAGTGAATTGCTATAAAAGAGGGCAAAAAGAGACGTTGGGGACAGTGGCACCAGTTAACGGGTGGCACTACTTCTTATGGACACAGAAGTAGTTGGGCGCCTGTAGAGGGTGCCTTATCAGATAATCCCTATCCACTCCCACTGGGAAAGCTTTTATTTAATTCATTAAAAAAAAAACTTTAAAATTAAAAAAATTTTTAATTGTGGTAAAATACACATAACATAAAATCTCCCCTCTTAACCATCTTTAAATTCAGTAGTATTGAGCATGTTCACATTGTTGAGCAACCAATCTCCAGAACTTTTTCTTTCTTTTTTTTAAAAATATTTATTTATTTATTTTTGGCTGCATTGGGTCTTCATTGCCATGCGCAGGATTTCCCTAGCTGCCATGCGCAGGATTTCCCTAGCTTCTCTTGTTGCAGAGCACGGGCTCTAGGCACACGGACTTCAGTAGTTGTAGCACACAGGCTCAGTAGTTGTGGCTCGTGGGCTCTAGAGTGCAGGCTCAGTAGCTGTGGCGCACGCGCTTAGTTGCTCTGTGGCATGTGGGATCTTCCTGGACCAGGGATTGAACCCATGTCCCCTGCGTCGGTAGGCAGATTCTTAACCACTGCACCACCAGGGAAGTCCCTCCAGAACTTCTCCATCTTGCCAAACTGAAACTCTATACCCATTGAACAAGAACTCCCAATTTCCCTCCCCTCCCCCCAGCCCCTGGCAACCACCATTCTACTTTCTGTTTCTCTGAATTTGACTACTTTAGATACCCCATATAAGTGGAATCATACAGTATTTGGGTTTTTTGTGACTGGTTTATTTCACTTACCGTAATGTACTCAAGAGTCATCCATGTTATAGTATGTGTCAGAATTTCTTTCCTTTTTAAGGCTGAATAATATTTCATTGTATGTATATACTGCCTTTTGCTAATCCATTTGTTGATGGACCCTTGGGTTTCTTCCCACTTTTGGCTATTGTAAATAATGCTATTATGCACATGAGTATGCTCATATCTCTTCGAGACTCTGCTTTCAATTTTTAGGGGGTGTGTATCCAGAAGAGGGATTGTTGGATCATACGGTAATTCTATTTTCAATTTTTTGAGGAACAGCCATACATAGAGGCTGCTCCATTTTACATTCCCACCAGCTGCGCACAGGGTTCCAGTTTCTGCTCGTCCTTGCCAACACTTGTTATTTTGTGTTTGTTTGTTTTTGTATAGTCGTCATTCTAATGGTTATGAGGTGATATCTTGTGGTTTTGTTTGGCATTTTCCTGATGATAAATGATGTTGAGCATCTTTTCATATGCTGGTTGGCCATTTGCATCTTCTTTGGAGAAATGTCTATTCAAGTCCTTTGCCCATTTTTTAATCGGGTTATTTGTTGTTGTTAAGTTGTTTAAAAACTTTTTAACATGTTTTCAAGCATACACAAAAAATAGAGTTGTTTAAATGAATCCTCGTGCATCTATCACTCATTTACACCAGTTGTCAACATTTTGCTAATGTTTTTCATCCACCTTCCTCCCATGTACATCTTTAATGCAGTATTTTAAAGTAAATTCCAGACATTAGGTCTTTTATCCATAAATATTTCAGAATATTTTTCCAACAGATGACTATTTAGAAGGTTAAACCAATATAATTATCACACCTAGCAAAATTAACTTCTTACAATCATCTAATACCCAATTCATGCTCAGTTTCCCCCAATTGTATTAAAATGTCTTTTTACAGAATGGCTTGTTGCAGACAAAGTCCACATCTGCCTTTGGACTGATGTTTCTTAAATCTCTTTTAATCTATAATCCCACCCCTACCCCCATGAATATGGGATCTCCCACATTCTAGATTTGTCCAATTCTGTAAACTGCCTCCTGAGATTCATATGGAGGAACAGACTGGAGGGGAAGGGAGAGTGACAGTGGGTAAAGAGACCAGGAAGGAGACTGTTGCAAAAACCCAGCCAGGGGAGGCTGGAGGCTGGATGCGAGGGTCAGCGGAGGTGGGAGAGGTGGGCTGATGCTGGGTGTTTAAAAGGTGGAGCCTGAAGAACTGGATGTGAGTAGAAGGTTGAGAGCCTGGTTGGGAGGCAGGGCCAGATTCTGGCCCAGGGGAGGCAGAGGTTTGGAGCTCAGGGACCTCTGGGTGTGCGTATCCTCATGGAGGGGTGGGGTTGGACCTGATCTCGCTGACCCCGCCCCCCGGCAGGTTCCCCCTGAAGGATGGTCCCCGGCTGCAGGCCTGGCTGAGGCACATGGGGTGTGAGCACTGGGTGCCTAGCTGCCACCAGCACCTGTGCAGCGAGCACTTCGCCCCCTCTTGCTTCCAGTGGCGCTGGGGCGTGCGCTACCTGCGGCCGGATGCTGTGCCCTCCATCTTCTCCGGAGCGCCGCCCGCCAAGGTGAGCTCAGGAGAGTCCCATTGCTGGAGTCTGGTCCCCCGCCCTCCCCTCTGAGGGAGGTCCCTCCTGCAGGCTGACTCTCAGCCCTCCACTCCTGAGGAATTTTCCTTGGAGTCCGGCCCTGATGTCCTCGATCCCCCATCCCTTGCCTTGTCTTCCAGAGGCAGACGAATTCCCGAAGCACCGAGAAACCAGTCGTGCCTCCAACTCCGCAGGAGGCCACGTCCCTGTCCCCTGGTCCAGCCGTCCCGGCCCCTGGCCCCGTACAGCTTGTGGTGTTGGGACCAGCATCCGGGGGCCCCGAGGTCCCAGCCACAGTGTTCCTGACTCCCCTGCCGCTTCCGCCGGTTCCCACTGGGCCGCGCCCTGGAGTGTCGGCCCAGCACCCCTGGCCCGGGCTGGGCGCGGCGCTGGGAGCGCTGCAGCGGCGGGTGCGGAGGCTCCAGCGGCGCCACGAGCGGCACCAGGCGCGGCTGCGGGCTCTGGAACAGCTGGCGAAGCAGCTGCGCGCGGAGAGCCTACTGGCGCCGGCGCACCGGGGCCGGCTGCGCGCGGTGAGTGCCCTGCCTGGCCCACACAGTGGGTGTGCTTTCAGCCTAGAGTCCAGAGTTGAAAGTCAGAACATTTCACCCGTGTTTCCAAATTTCTGGCTTGAAAAAAATCAGTATGGCAATGCCAAGCAACTATCGGTGGGAGCTGAGTAGTGGCTGCTCCATTTATTAATAATATTATAATATTTAAGCAGCCCTTACTCTCTTCTAGACACAGAGTAAATAACTTATTGAAAACTCACTATGACCTTGATATTGAAACTGCTCTTGTCCCCATTTTCCATATGAAAAAACTGAAGCACAGAGTGGTCCAGTAACTTGCCCAAAGCCAGGCAGTCAGTAAGTTGCAGAGCCAGGATTCAAACCCAGGTGTCTGGCCCCAGAGGAGGCCTGTGCTCCTCTGTGGGAGAGCTCCCTGCCTGGCCCCTATAGAGCTTGAGTTTGCAACTCTATACTAGAGTATCCCAGGCCCTATCTAAGGCCCTTTTGCCCCTATGTTTTACTGCTGAGTATCTTCTGGCGTGGGGAGTGGAGGGGATCATGTCTTTTTTTATTTGGCCACACCACGCGGCTTGTGAGGTCTTAGTTCCCCAACCAGGGATCGAATCCATGCCCCCTGCAGTGGAAGCACAGAGTCCTAACCACTGCACCACCAAGGAATTCCTAAGGGGACCATGTCTTTAAAAATCAAAATTTGACCAGGCCTTTTTCCTGCTTAAAACCCCAGGGTCAAGCTTGAGGTCCCAGGGCCCTTGTTCCTGCCTGGACAAGGGAGGTGGGAGGGGGTTTCAGAAAGCCCCTGAGGTACCTCTGTAGCTAAGGTGTCTCAACCTGACAGCCAGTGGGTTGGGCCTGACCCACAGATGTTATTCTTTTGGCCTCAGTAATGCTGTAAAATATTTTCTGGTCTTTCCTGAAGGCTCAGCAAATCTAGCAGCACTGGGTTCGCATCCCCAGATAGTAGCAGTCAGCTAGAGCTGCAGTGGCTGTCCCCGGAGGCTTCATGTTTGAGACTGTGGCCTGAACCATGCGGGAGCACAAGAGGGACATACGAGGGGGTGGGGGTGGGGGCAAGGACATAACTCAGACTCAGGCCTGCGGCTCTTCATGGAGCCTGCCAGGGCCCCTGGGCTGACAGTGTCTCTCTCTGCCTCCCCTGTCCCCATTCTATCCCTGTCTCTCAACCTCTTCCTTTCTCTCCCACATTCATCTTTGTCTTTCTGCCCCCTATGTCTCTGTCATCCCATCTATCTCCCCACTTCCCATGTCTCTCTTCTCTCCCACATTCATCTTTGTCTTTCTGCCCCCATGTCTCTGTCATCACATCTATCTCCCCACTTCCCATGTCTCTCTTCATCTGCATCTTTATCCCCCATATCCATATCCCTGTCTCCCTGCCCCTACATTTCTCCCACCCCCCATATCTGTCTCTCCGTGTCTCTCTTCCCCCACATCTCTCTCCCTGTTTCCCCATACCTCTTTATACCCTCATGAATGTCTCTCTGGTTCTCACATCTCTCTCCTCACATCTCTCTCTGCCCATATCTCTCTCTGTCTCCTGACACCTCCCTCCCACCTCTACCTCCCTGTTCCTCACCATTTCTCCCCCTGCCCCCACTTTTTCCTTCCCTCCTTCCCTCCCCTCACTCCCCTCATTCCCCTGTGTCCTCCATCTCTACTACTTCTTTGCCTTGGATGGCCCAGCTCCCTGGACCTGAGGAGTCCCAAGCCTTCACCATCATCTGTGGAGGGCCTGACATAGCTGTGGTCCTCGCCCAAGGTCCTGCACCTCCCACCCTGGACGCCAAGCCTGAGCTCCTGGACACTCAGACTCCCAGTGCATAAGGACCAGGACAGATGACAGAAGACAGAGGAAGAGAGATGCATCAAACGTGGGTTTGGCCCAGCCCCATGACCCATGCCTGGGGCATAGCAGTGCCTCCCTCAGGGCCCTGGCTCCCACCACCTCCTCCTAGGGACCCCTTGAACCTTAGGGCTGACCTGGGCCCAAGACCCCTGTCAGCAGTGATTACCCTGGGAACCAGGTCCCAACCCCACCTTCAATCTTTGCGGTCAGTAAAACATTCTCAGAGCAGAGCAAGGGTTGTTCGTTTGGAGAGAGTTGTGCCTGGTTCTGAAGAGCCCCTTGTACCCTTTGCCAAGGCTGGTGCCAAGCTGGGGATACAGCAGTGAACACAGCTGACAAAAGTCCTGTCCTCGTGGTGCTCACTTTCTGCTTGAGCAGAAGATGAACTAGTAAATTAATAAACAGTATAATTTCAGGTTGTGATAAGTGCCATAAAGACTGAATGAAAATGTAATGGGCTGGGTGGGAGGGAGGACTCTCTAAGGAGACAGTGTTTGAGCAGACACCTGATGATGAGAAGGAGCTGGCCTGGAAGGCACGTGGACTGGATGTTCCAGGGAGAAGAACGGCCTCTGCGCATACCCTACCATCTAAGGTATAAGCCGGAGGAAGACAGTGTTGCTATGGCGAACACTGAAGCAGGGAAGGGAGTGAGTGTTTGTGTGTGAGGAGGGTGGGGTTGGGACGCAATGTTAGATAGAGCAGAAAAGGTCTCATTGGAAAGGTACCAATAAGCGAAAGCCTAAAAGAGAGGAGTAAGGGAACCAGGTATCTGGGGAAAGAGCATTCCAGGCAGAAGGAGCGCCAGTGCAGAGGTCCTGGGGTGAGGAGGAACAAGGAGGCCAGGGTGGTTAGAGTGGAGTGACTGAGGGGGAGAGTGAGAGGAGGTGAGATTGGAGAGATGACAGGGACGTTCACACAGGGACTTGTGGGTTGTGGTTGAGACATTGGCTGTTACCTGCAGTGAGGTGCAGCAAGCAGATGCCTTTAGGAAGGTCCTGATGTGATAGGTGTGGGTTTTTGTTTTTGTTTTTTTTTTGCGGTACGTGGGCCTCTCACTGTTGTGGCCTCTCCCATTGCGGAGCACAGGCTCTGGACGCACAGGCTCAGCGGCCATGGCTCACGGGTCTAGCCGCTCCACGGCATGTGGGGTCTTCCCGGACCGGGGCACGAACCCGTGTCCCCTGCATCGGCAGGCGGACTCTCAACCACTGCGCCACCAGGGAAGCCCTGATAGGTGTTAATAGGTCCCTCTGGCTGCATATTGGAGTGTTGTGGGGAGCTGCCATAGTCCAGGTGGGAGAGGATGAAGGATGGACCAGGATTAGGGCCTGGGACTGGGGTGAGGGATGAAATTCTGGAAATATCTTAATGGAGCTACTGGGCCTGCACATTAGAAGGATGAGAGGTGGAAGGCAAAGTCAGCTAGCCCTGTTCAGGCTGGGATGATTGTGGACAGTGCAGGCCACAGCCAGTCAGGTGTGACAGCCCAGCCAGGATGATGGGGCCGGGAAGGCCTCATCCCTGGGCTGGCTCCTGGAGGCCTTTCTGGGGGGAGGAGTCCATTGGCAGATCTATCCCCTAGGCACTGCCAAAGCCATGTAGCACGGTGATTAAAAGCCCAGGCGCTATAGCCAGGCCACTGGGATTCAAGTCTTAGCTCCATTACCTGTTTGCTGTATGCCCTTGGGTAAATGGCTTACCTTCTCTGGGTAAATGCTGTGTGCGCACTATGCGATAATGACAATGACAGTGATTATAGGAGTCTCCACAAAGTCATCCCTCTGAGACATCCCTTGTCTAGGGTGGACGTGGAGTAGAGGTCAGGTCTGATATGTCAGAGAGAGACAACACCCACCACTACCACACAACGAGACCCCTGCCCAGACTGGTCTGGTTTGCAGGCCTTCGCAAAGGCGCTATCACAGCGGGATGGACAAAAATCCATGTGCCCGTTTTCCCATCCCTGTCTTTTTGCCCTTGTCCCTGCTTCATCTGTCTCCTGTCTCCATGCCTCACATCCTTCTTCGTGGCCATTTCTTCTACTCCCCGTCCTCGGTGTCTATACCCTTCCCACCGCTGCCTCCAGCCTTTTCATCAATGCAAGCAGCCTCGCAGTGTCTCCGCCCCCGCGCCTGGTTGGGGGTGACAGCGCATGCGCCGTCAGCGCCCCTCCCTCTCCACCCCCATCCCCCGTCGGCGTCCGGGCCTCGTCCCCTTCTCTCTGTCTTCTTCTCCCCCATCACTTCCCCAGACACTGGCACCCCATTACTCCAGTTTCCCCGGTTTCAGCTTTGGTCTCCAGCCCCAGACACCCGAGGTAAGATGGGTAGAGGGGAGGCCCGCGGAGAAGGGGAGGGGCAAAGCATCCTGCATCCTGAGATAAACAAACCGGGGGAGGGGGCGGCCTAGACTGAGGGCCCTGACGCGGGAGGAGAAGAATGGGGGACTGGCCTGGGGGAAGTGGTAGGCGTTGGGCCCACAAACCAGCGTCCCCTGATGGGTGACTGGCGTCCCTATGATTGCCCAAAATCCAGAGCTGGGGGCGTGGGAGCCACCCGGAGCCCGGTGAGCGTCTGGGGGGCTCAGATTCCAGAGACTGGGGCACCCTCTTTAGCTGACCTCTGCCCCCAGGATTTGCCTGAAGGCCACCTCCAACTCTGCACCTGCCCACTGAGGGCCACCAAGGACCATGACTAAGACAGATCCCGCCCCGATGGCCCCGCCGCTCAGGGCGCAGGGAGAAGAGGAGGAGGAGGAGGATGAGCCTGTCCCAGAGCCCCCCAGCCCCACCCAGGAGCGCCGGCAGAAGCCTGTTGTGCACCCCTCGGCACCTGCCCCCCTCCCCAAGGACTACGGTAACCACCCTCCCCACTCAGCAATATGGCCTGGAGCCTTGGGTTGCCAGGGAGGTTTGGCTGAACTCTGCTGGTGGAGATGGTGGGAGGAATCTGGAGGATCTGAAGGTGTTCTGGAGGAGTCGTGGCCCTTGGATTCCCCCCCCCTCATTAATTCATTCACCCATTGGAGAATGGAATTGGGATAATCGTAATATTTGATTCATGACAAATCATTCAGTCATTTAGTCATTAAACAAGCATTTTTGGAAAGCCTGCTATGGACCTAGGAACTGGGGGCACAGCATGGAGCAAGACAGATCTAGTCTTTGCCTAAGAGAACTCACAGGCCTCAATGACAACCACACAAATAAGTATAAAAATATAAGTACATAATTACAAGCCTTGATGAGAATTGTGTTTGCTAAGAACCGAATTCTGCAAGAGCTTTTTAAGATACGCTTTCCCTGAGGAAGGAACATTTGAGGGAGACTGAAGGATGAATTGAGGGTTAACAAGGGAAAAGATTAGGGGAAGGGGGTCCCAGGCAAGGTAACCACAGGAGTAAAGGCTCTGAGGTAGGAAGATGTGGAGCTGAGAGGGTGGCCTCTTGGAGAAAAGGAAAGTGTCTGCTCATTCACCAAGCACTGTTTATCCATCACTACTACTCTGTGACAAGCCTTGTGCTAGGAGATGAAGATTTAATGGTGAGCAATCCAGGCATGATCCCTGCTCTCAGGAGAGAAGGCAAAACTAAGCAAGTAACAGGTATATAAATTGGATAAGTTCAGATTGGAGTGGATGCTATGAAAGAAATAAAAGATGGAGATATAATAGAGAATGGCTAGGGGGCAGCACCTTGAGACAGAGTGGTCAGGGTGGGTCTTTGACGAGGTGGCATTTAGGCTGAGACGCAGAGCTTGAGGAGGAATCAGCCATAGGAGAGCTGGAGAAAGAGTGTTACAGGCTGTAAGCAGCAAGTACAAAAACCCTGAGGCAGGACTGAGCTTGGAGCAGAAGGAAAATCTTGATGTTGCTGTTAGGGAGTGATTGGAGCTGAGATGAGAGGTTGGCAATGGCTAGATCTGGAAGGGCCTTAAAGGCTACTGTGAGAACTTTGGATATATTCTAAGTGTGATGGCGGGGGAGAGCAGTTTGTGGGGGGGCAGGTCTGATTTATATTTTTAAAAGCTCCCTCTGGCTACTGGGTAGAGAGGGTGGAGCTCAGCCAGAATTAGATATAGGAGGAGGCTTTTAAAAGATGTTGGCTGGGAATCCCCGGCAGCTGTAAGTTCGGAAATGAGGTTCCAAGTTCAGAGAGTAGGTGTCATCAGGATAGGGCAGGAGGGGTGGCATCTGTGGACATGTCACCCACTAGAGGTGGGTCAGAGAGGCCATAAGTTGCCCTCAGTCTGATAGAAAAATAAGAAAGTTATCTGGGTGTCTAGGGCCGGGTATCCACCCTGGGAAACTGGAAAATCTCCACTGGAAATGTGGCTGGATGTGGCTGGGACCTGTGGCCTGCTGGGAAGTCAGAGAGTCTAGGGTATCTGCCTCCCGTCCCCAGGAATCCTGCCTGTAGAACGAGGAGGGTTTGGTCACAGAATGTGAAGGAATCTGAAAATGCAGTCTAGGACAGAGAGAGGGCTAAGGTGGACTCCAAGAGAAACTCGTGTATTTATTAAATTTGTACATTAATTCAGCGAGACTGACAGAGCGCCTCCTGCATGGATAGGGGAGTGAACAAGGCAGCCTGGAAACGTCCTAGTGAGGGGGACAAGCAAGAAAGGAAGAGAATGAGGAAGAAGAGAAAGAGAGGAAAAGAGGGAGGGAGGAAGGAGTAAACAAGTAATGTTAAGTAGTGATTTTTTTCTTCTTTTTTTTCTTTTGGCCATGCCGCGTGGCATATGGGGATCTTAGTTCCTTGACCAGGGATCGAACCCAGGCCCCCTGCATAGGAAGCACAGTGTCTTAACCGCTGGACCACCAGGGAAGTCCCTAAGTAGTGATATTTTTAAAGAAATGAAAAAGGGCAAGAGATAAAGAAGGGCAGAGGTGCTGATTTAGCCAGGGTGGTCTGGGGAGGCCTCTCTGAAGCCTTAGGAAGATCTCAGGGAAGACGGGCCCAGGCAAGAAGAACAGCAAGCACAAAGCCCTGAGAGAGGAATTTGCCTGGCGAGTTGGAAGGACAGAAGGAGGTCAGTGTGGCTGGAGGGGAGCGAGTGAGGGGGAGAGGGCAGAGAACAGATGAGGCCAGTTTGTTTAGGGCCTGTGGGCCAGGCTGAGGATTTGGGTCTGTACTCTGAGTGTGATGGAAGCCAGGGCAGGCTTAGCCAGGGAGAGCTGTGCTGTGACTGGGGTTTTAAAAAGAGCACACAGGCTGCTTCCGGGAGACACCTTCTATGCGGTACGTCCCTGGGCTCTGTGTCATCTGGTCATTCGTTTGCTCATCCATTCAACACGCACTGGGCTCCTGCCTTGTGCCAGCCCTGTGCTGCGTGCTGACGTTACTACAGGGCAACACTCTAAAGGGGGGAGATGGAAGTTCCTCTGGGCACCCCCTGGCTGGCCACAGGTTGGGTCCTGCCCATGGATCCATTTTATGTGGACTGCACAGTAATTGAAATTCGGGGAGATTTTTCTTAAAAACCGTGACTTCTGCCTTTTTAATTTTCTTTACCCTGGAGATTTGGCTAAAGCATGCCCCGACAGGGCGACATGCGCTAGAGCAGTAGCAGCCCCCTTGGGCATGCAGACTCCTTACCACTCTTGTTTCATGGGGTGGAGTTTGCTGCTATATGATCTTCCAGTTTTTCAAGACACACCAGGCATCCACATTTTTATGTGAGACCTGATTTTGAAACCTCACGCTGGCCACACAGAAAATGCCTGTGGCCCATGTGCCACCAGTTTGAGACTCTGTATTAGAAGGTTTTAAAGGTCTAGAGCTCCTCTGCCTTAGGATGGAAGGAGGGGGGGGTCAGTCCACAGTTTGCCTGGGGTGATCTTGGACCTCTCACCACCCCAGCCTTCACCTTCTTCGACCCCAACGACCCTGCCTGCCAGGAGATTCTGTTTGACCCGCAGACCACCATCCCTGAGCTGTTCGCCATTGTGCGCCAGTGGGTGCCCCAAGTCCAGCACAAGATTGATGTCATTGGCAATGAGGTGAGAGCGCTGGGGAAGCGAGGGAGGAGAGGAAGGGCTTCCTCACGTGTTTGGGTAACCCTCCCTGGTCCCCTGGTACTCCCAGATTCTGCGTCGAGGCTGCCACGTGAATGATCGTGATGGGCTGACCGACATGACACTGCTCCATTATGCGTGCAAGGCGGGGGCCCACGGAGTCGGTGAGGGTCCAAACCCCCAAACCTAACTGCCACGCCCAACACTCTCAGAACCCCGGCCCTCAGACCTCCATCCTGGACCCCACAGCCTAAGATCCCAAAGTGCAGTCCCTAAAGCCCTGGGCCTTCCCCATGCTCTGGGCCCACACTCTGGAGGAGGGAACCCAAGCTGACCTGGGCTGTCGCGCAGGGGACCCCGCGGCGGCTGTACGCCTCTCGCAGCAGCTGCTGGCACTGGGCGCAGACGTGACCCTGCGCAGCCGCTGGACCAACATGAACGCGCTTCACTACGCGGCATATTTTGACGTGCCGGATCTCGTGCGCGTGCTACTGAAGGGTGCACGGCCCAGAGGTAAGGAGGAAGGGCCGGGCTGGGAGGGGCAGGACCTAGGCGAGGAAGGAGGGCTGGAAGCAGAAGGAGGGTACCCAGGTGTGGGGGGAGGAGACGAGTGAGAAGGCAGGGAAGGCGACTGATGGGGCCTGGCGTGGGAGGCCAGGGTGGGAGGCCAGGGTGGGAGGCGGGAGGCGGGAGGTGCGGGAGAAGGAGTTCAGGGGTCCAAAATGTCAGGGCCTGGCGGGAGCTGGTTGGGAGGGGGGTGGCCGAGGAGGGGCGGGGCTCTGTGTCAGAGGCTGCCGTGGGGTGGTGGGGCCTGGGGCCTGCGGGTTAAGAGATGGATGAAGAGGTGGACTTCGGAGGCTGGAAGGCAGCGGGAGGGCTGGGGTGCTGAGGGCGCTCACCCGGAACCCTCCTCTCACCCACTTCCCAGTGGTGAATTCCACGTGCAGTGACTTCAACCATGGCTCAGCCCTGCACATCGCTGCCTCCAACCTGTGCCTGGGTGCGGCCAAATGTTTGCTGGAACACGGTGCCAACCCGGCGCTTCGGGTACTGCCACCCTGGCCCAGTCCTGTTACCTTCCTTCTCCTTCCTCCCCAACCGCTTTCTGGCCAGCAGGCCTCTGCAGAGGATGGGAGCGGGGGAGGGGACGGGGCAGGACCACTTGAGTTTCTTGAAACTCTCATTCCCCATTGGCCCAGTTGGATCCTTAACCCGGTACCACAGGAGCCCATTTTCAGTGTTTGTCCTTCACATGGCCCCATTCCGGGCTTGGGGTCTTGGCCCTGAGGGCATGACCTACAGCACTGAAGTGGGACCTTCATTCCCTATTGGCTCCATACTTGACATCTCCAGCCTGAGGTCTCAGAGGTGGACTTCCCTGGGGATCGTGGGCTGTACCTTAATGCCCCACCCCTTCCTCTTTCCAAGTTGGCCCAGGGTATGACCTACTCCCACCTCTGCCTCACCTCGACCCGGGGTCTCTGGGGGCATGGGCTCAGTGGGGGTGCAGCCTATGCCGCTGAGTCTTTGCTCCCTCTCTTCCTGTTGGCCCCCAGAACCGAAAGGGACAGGTGCCAGCGGAGGTGGTCCCAGACCCCATGGACATGTCCCTGGACAAGGCAGAGGCGGCGCTGGTGGCCAAGGAGCTGCGGACGCTACTGGAGGAGGCTGTGCCGCTCTCCTGCGCCCTCCCCAAGGTTACGCTACCCAACTATGACAACGTCCCAGGCAATCTCATGCTCAGTGCACTGGGCCTGCGCCTGGGAGACCGCGTGCTACTGGATGGCCAGAAGGTCAGGGACTGGAGCAGGGAAGGGTGGGCAGGACTCAGCCCTCATCCCTCAGAGCTGGGTCTTTGGGCAGAGTGCAGACTCTCCCCTTTGCCTGCCCACCCTCCCAGTCATGCACACAGTATTCATTTTGTCTAACAGTTGTTCTGTGAGTGCCTCCTTTGTGCCCCACCCAAGCTGAACTCTCAGTCCAAGGGGGAAGACAGATCCATCTCCTGACAGTGACAGCCCAGAGCTGTCATGGCTCACGAGGAAGCACATGCAGAGTGATCAGTGCAACTCTGCCCCATTTGGGTCCCCCTGGGCCTTGTGGTTCCCATCCAGGGGCCACTTGTGTTCCCAGAGTGGTCAATACTTTGCTCACTTGAAGATGCTGAGGAATGAGCCAGGAGAAGAAAGGGAGAAGGGGGCCCTAGGGAGGGGGAGCAGGTATAAAGTCCCAGAGGACAGAGAGATCTTTATTCATTCAATCATTCCAAGTTTGATTCATTTACCTGGTGTCCCTCAGGCTCCATGCTGGACCCAGCCTGTCCTTGGGGATGAAGGCCTGTGTTAGCCCCAGACCTGCTCTCATAGAACTCCATTTCTATTGAGGAAGAGACAGTCAATAAAGTATACCCATAGTTAAGATAATTTCCAGTAGCAACAAAGGCTTTGAAAACCATTAAATGCTTGCATTTAATAAATTGGCCCTAGCTGAGGGCCGAGGTGGTTTTAGCTAAGGTCTTCTGAGAAGGCTTCTCTGAGGAGGTGATATCTGAGCTGAGAGGGGAAGGAGCTCACCTTGCAAAAATATGGAGACAGAGGAGATCGCAGGTACAAAATCCCAGAGGAGGGGAGGGGTAGTGTGACTGGAGGGGAGTTATCTAGGGAGGGTGAAGTGGCGACGTTAGCAGGGGCTGGATCTCACCAGACCTGCAGGCCACTGGAGTGAATTTGAATTTTGTTTCTTTGTACAGTGAGAAGCCATAAAAGTCACATTTTGTTTCGTAATCAAGAGTTTTGCATGCATCAGCCCCACCTGGAAAGTTTCTGTACATGATTTAATCAAATCAGTGTGACAATTTTGAAAGCAGGATGGGTTGATTCTCTCCATTTTACAATATAGAAGACTGTAAGAAGCCCAAGAGGTGAAACTCTTTGTCTGAAGACATGTAATAACAATCTCTGCCTGTAGAGAAGCAGCATAGCACAGTGGTTATGAACTCAGGCTCAGGGATTTGCTCAGGCAAATCTCAGCTTTGCCACTTACCAGCTGTGGGGCCAGTGATTTCACCTCTCTGGGCATCAGCTTCTTCATCTGTAAAATGGAGCTGATAGTACCCACTTGAGGGGGGTTGTTTGAGGTTTATTTTATTTTATTTTATTTTTTTAAATGAATTTGTATTGGCATATAGTTGATTTACAATGTTGTGTTAGTTTCTGCTGAACAGCAAAGTGAATCAGTTATGTATATATCCACTCTCTTTTAAGATTATTTTCGAGGTTTAAACTAGTTAAAATGTGTAAAGCCCTTAGAATAGGGTTTGGCTCTGTGTGCCAGGCACTGTTCTGATCCCCACACCAGCTCTCCAAAGTAGGCGCTATTATTTAGCCCATTTTATAGATGAGGAACTGAGGCTTAGAGCAGTGAAGAAGCCTCACACAAATGATAATAACCACACTCACTGCAGCTAAGCAACTTCACATATGTTAAAAATGTTTCCACCGGATAACCAGCCTCTGAGGTGGACTGTGATCCCCATTTTCCAAATGAAACTGAGGCCCCGTGAGGTCCCTTTACCAAAGTTACAGGATAATAATAGGCAACACTTACTGATCCCTTACTCAGCACGAGGCCCTGTTCTGAGGGCTTTTATGTCTCTATAGCATTCATGTCCAGTAGACCTTTTTGTGAGATTGGAAATGTTCTATGTCTGTGTAGTCCAGTGAACTAGCCATGAGCCACATGTGGATATTAAGCACTTGAAGTGTGGCTAGTGTGATTGGAGAAATGATATTTTAATTTAATTTTAGTTAATTTAAATTGTCATATGTGGCTAGTGGCCGTGTACTGCGTCGGACAGCGCAGCTCTGTAACAATCCTGTAAGGTGGGTGAGATTTCTGTTCCCATTTCGCAGATGAGGACATCGAGGCACAGTTAAGTTATACAACCAGTGAATGGTGATGTCCAAGCTGAGATTTAAGCCTGGGGCTCCCTCGTCCATCCCACCATGCTACCTGTGTGCCGGTGATCTTATCGGCCTCTCAAGGTGCACCCAAGCCATTTCCTCCCTTGTTTCCTCAGACGGGCACACTGCGGTTCTGCGGGACCACGGAGTTCGCCAGCGGCCAGTGGGTGGGCGTGGAACTGGATGAACCTGAGGGCAAGAATGATGGCAGTGTTGGGGGTGTCCGGTACTTCATCTGCCCTCCCAAGCAGGGTCAGTCCCACTGGGGCCCAGAAGGTGATGGTGGGGTCCACTCAGTAGTTCTGCTGCTGAGTGCTGGGGTTGGGAGGTGATGAGGGGGGTCAGAGGGCAGAGGCTTGGACAACTCCCAGCCCAGGCTCTGTCCCCCCAGGTCTCTTTGCCTCTGTGTCCAAGATCTCCAAGGCAGTGGATGCACCTCCCTCATCTGTCACCTCCACACCGCGGACTCCCCGGATGGACTTCTCCCGTGTCACAGGCAAAGGCCGCAGGGAACACAAAGGTCAGAGGGGGAGCCCTAGGGGTGACGAGAGCCATTCTTGAGGATATTCTGTGGATAGCCCAGCTTCTGTGACTCAGTTTCTCCTCAGGCTCAAACTCCCATTTTAGAGGATGACCTCTGAGTTCCTGACTTTTGTGCCTCAGTTTCTCCTTTGACTCAGTACTGGTCCCACCCAGTTCTTGCAAGGACCTGTGTGTTCCCTGCCCCCCATGACTTAGTTTCCCCTTAGAGCCAAAGGTTTTCTCCCAGTTTTAGGGAAGAATCTATGGGGTTCCTGGCTTTAGTGACTTGATTTATTCTCAGACCTAACTCCCCCCTTCATTTTAAAAGGACAGTTTCTGGGTTTCTGACTTCTGAGACTCAGTTTTCCCCTTGGCCCAAATATCTTCAACTTTGAGAAAGAGTTTTGAGGTTCTGTAGGTTCTTGACTTAGTTGTCCCTCAGGCCCAAAGCCCCCACCCCCATTCTCTGGCAGCTGGGATTGTTTCCTTTCAAGCCCACCCCGCCAACCCCATTTCAGGGGAAGGCTCGTCTCATTTGAACCAGGATAGTTTCTACCTTGTGGCTTTCTGGGTGACACGGGGCCCCCAGGGCTGGCATCTGGAGGCCTCACCCTCACCCCTTGTCCCCTTCCCGCCAGGTAAGAAGAAGCCCTCATCATCCCCATCTCTGGGCAGCCTGCAGCAGCGTGAAGGAGCTAAGGCTGAGGTTGGAGACCAAGTGCTCGTCGCAGGCCAGAAGCAAGGGATCGTGCGTTTCTATGGGAAGACAGACTTTGCCCCAGGTGAGGATAGCTATCTGGGCTGGGGGCAGGCAGGGCCTTGAGGCATCCTGACACTCTCCTGTTGCAGGTTACTGGTACGGCATAGAGCTAGACCAGCCCACCGGCAAACATGATGGCTCTGTCTTTGGTGTCCGGTACTTCACCTGCCCCCCACGGCATGGAGTCTTTGCACCAGCATCTCGAATTCAGAGGTGAGCCCAAACTCTGGTCACAACTCAGGGCACCACCCAGAATCCTGATCCCCTGCTTGGATGTCTCCTTCTCTTGGACCAGGAGGACAGTGTGGATATCCACCCCCACACCCTAGCTCTTTCGTTGTAGGCCCCCCGGGGCTCCGCTCCTGGTCAGACCCTGGCCTCTTGTGGCTCTGACTCCTCCCACTCCTCGTGTCTCCCCAGGATTGGTGGATCCACTGACCCCCCTGGGGATAATGTTGGAGCCAAAAAAGTACATCAAGTGACAAGTGAGTTGGGGGCTGGCTGTGGGAGGAGTGTGGATTTGGGGATAGGAAGAAAGGTCTTGGGTCCTCAGGTGTATGCTGGTGACAGAATCTCCAGTATTTAATTGGGGACACAGGGTCCAGGAAAATGATGAGACAGGATCCCCAAAAGGATGGGCGCTATAGGGATGGGGATGTTAACGACAAGGCTCTGAGCAGGCACCGGGGACATGGGTAGGTCTTGGAGGACACAGGGAATATTATTGACAAGAGGTCTAGATGGCTATTGGGAATGTAGGATATTGGGGACGTGGATAAATATTAATGAAAAAGAGTCTGGGTAGATATTGAGGACAGAGGTGGGTCTATCATCCCCTCACCTGAGACCTTGCCCTTCCCTTCAGTGACGCAGCCCAAACGCACCTTCACAACAGTCCGGACCCCAAAGGACATCGCATCAGAGAACTCCATCTCCAGGTACGTAGCAACCCTTGGTCCCCCTCTCCTGTGGGATATTCAGGGAGAGGCATCCACCAGGCCATTGGACACAGGGAGTCTGGAGTTCTGGGTTGGGGCTGGAAATAGAAGTTAGGAAAACATACGACTAGTTAGCTTACCCAGAAGCAGTCTTTAGGGAGTGAGGCCCCATAGTGAATTCTGGTGACTTCAACTTTTATATATATATATATTTGGCTGCGCCGGGCCTGGGCCCCCTGTGTTGTGAGCACAGAGGCTTAACCACTGGACCACCAGGGAAATCCCTGGTGACTTCAACTTTCAAGGGGCAGGTAAAAGAGACAGAACACCTTCGGCTCCACGGGAGCCTGAGAGGGCACAGCTGGAATCCAGAAAGGCCAAATCCCAGACACTCGGGGAAGAGCTGGGTGGTGATGGATCCAGATGCTTCCGCATCCTGCACCAGCGTGTGACACAGTTCTCTTCCCCAGGTTGCTCTTCTGTTGCTGGTTTCCCTGGATGCTGAGGGCGGAGATGCAGTCTTAGAGGCTCTGGACATCTGAGAGAGACACAGAGCCTCCTCTAGCATCTCCTGATACAAGGAGCCCCCGAGTCACCCTGAGATAGAGATTCCTAGTAACACGTCCAGAATAGAGACCCCCATTAGCCAGCCCTCGATCACTGAGGCCCCATTATTAACAGATTCCCTCATGATAACCCCCCAAATACAGACCCTATGTTACCCAGAAAGAGATTCCCTAAGTGTAGTACCTTCAGGCTAGTCCCAACCCCTCAGAGGAGACCCCCCAATAACAGATTTCCACATCACCCCAAATGACGGTGACTTTCTCTACATAATGCTCCACAGCAGAACATTCCTGAGTCACTAGTCACTGGATCAGAACCCTTCCCTGTTAACAAAGGCCCCCCTCCAACCACCATCAAGTCCCCTTGAAAGAAACACCTCCAAAGCAAGAGTAACAAACCCACATTTAATATCAGTCCCCTCAAGATGTTGTGACCCCCGTGGTCACCCCAAACCCCCTACACTGCAATCAGAGACTCCCTCCATTAACGAACGCCCCTGCTCTTACCCCTCAAGAAGAGACCCACATTAACCAGCCCACTGTCACCCCCAATTTACAGATACCAAAACAGTACTGGAAGTGCTAATTACAGGACCCCCAAGTCTTCCTATCCTCTGCACCCTCAAGAAACCCCCAGTGCCTTGTACGAAGCCCACCCCATGCGGCCCACAGCACCTGTGCTGGCCAGGCTCCCAGAAAATTCTCTATTTTTAAAGTAATTATTTCCCCCTTTGGGGGGACCCCAAAATTTGGAGGTCCCATTCTGGGACTCTGAGGATCCAAACCCCAGAGTACATGTCCTAAACTCCCCTGTGCCCGCAAGTCCTAGAGCCCCTAGGAGACCCCAAAGCCCTAACTCCCAGGATCCCCAAATCATGGAATCCCCAAATCCCCAGGGAATCCCAAATTTTAAAAATCCAATCCCAAGCCCTCAGGAAACCTCAGTCACGGAGGTTCCTGTGCCTGGGATGGAGGAGATATGTATCCTGGGCCCCCAGGGCACCTCAAGCTCTATTCATAGGCACCAGAAACCCCAAACAGGAATTCTCATCCCCGGAAACCAGAGGACTTGAATGCCCTGAGTCCATGGATCTCAAGACACCCAAATTCCAAGAGCCCCAGCCCCAAGGGAACCCCAAATCCTCAAGCCTCCATCTCATACATGAGGGGCATCAAGGCCTTGAGGGGATCCCAAATCCTGGAGTCCCCATTTCAATCTACATTCTGGTCACAGGTCCAAAACACCAAATCTAAGTTACTGGCCCTGAAGGACCTCAGAGCACCCTGGCCAGACTAACAGCCCGACCGAGACCCCGAAGGCCCAGGGGTCCAGGGCAGACCTGGGGCCCTGAAAACCAAGGACAGCTCACGACTGCCCCTTCACTGCATGTCCCCAAACTCAGCATGACCCCTACCCCCTTCAATAAAGACGTTTCTACGGCTCTCTGTGTCGGGTCGGTGTTTAGGGAGTTACGGCCCTGCCTCCGTACCCTTGCTGGGTACAGCAGTCGCGCATCCCTGCGGCTTTATATAGGATGGCCTAACCTGCGGGGAGTCCTTCCAACCATCGCGTTTTTCCTGTGCCGCCACGGCTGCCCCTCCTTTCTGGGCTCTCCGCAGCGTGGACAGGTTCGATTCTGGAGCTCTGATTGGTCGATGCCAGACGAAGACCCGTCTCTGAAGGGGCCCCAGTGGCTCAGAGGCCGGGAGGCACAGCCTGTCACCGAAGGAGGGCGAGGGGGCGGAACAACAGTGTGTGAGAGCGCCGATTGGGTGGAAGGAGGAGCCTTAGAGCCTTTGAGAATTCCCATTGGTCTGAGAATTCCTGCGTCGGCCATGTGGGTAGGAAGTGGCTGGGAAGGGAATGGGGGTGTTGAATTTGGATTTTGGAGGGGTCACTGGTGGACGGTCAGTTTGGGGCGCCGAGGGCGGAGATGGGGGTCCAAGAGGGCTGAGAGTGGGGATCCGGGGAAGCTAAAAGTGTGGGGTTCTAGAAGACAGAGTCGGGGGAACCAAGGGGTTCAGGGAGGGAAGGTGTGAGAGGGGTCAGGCTCAGGGTCAAAGGTCCAAGGGGGCTGCAGGGAAGGGGCGCTCGGGAAGAGAAGTCTTGAGGGGAGTCTAGAGTGGGGAGGATACAAGGAGACTGAAAATGGATGTGTCTGAGGAAGCTTAGATTGGGGGCACAAGCGTGCTCAGAATGGGGCGTCTGAAAAGGCTTGAGGCGGGAGGAGGGTCTATGAGGACCTCGAATATTGTTAGAGAGCCGGGCTCGGGATTGCAGGTCTGAAGTTTTTAGGATGAGGTCTCAAATGAAGGTGTTTAAAGGGGGTCTGGGGTGCAGCCCTGGGGGATATGCGTGGAGCTCTTAAGAAAGGCTCCCAGTGGAGTCTGAGGCTGTTCTCTGTAGAGGCTTGAGACGGCAGACGTGTAGTTTGATGGGTATTTGGTGGACGGAGTCTGGGGGGAGTACTGTGGGTGCTCATTGTGTCTGGGCAGGGAGCCTACGGGTGCACTGTGTGGCTTTTGAGATGCTGAGGACATCTAGGTTTTCGAAACCAAGTGAGTTTCACTAGAGGGCTGAGGTGAGGCCCTGGCCCATGATGAGACCAGAAAGCTGGATCACAGTCTGCGGGTGGGAGGCTTGGTGATTTCAGCATGTTCTCCCCTCCCCACAGGAATGACCGGGTACACGGACTTGATGTCAATGGAGGATCAGGACGCCAGGGTTCCAGCTCTGGAACCATTCAGGGTGGAGCAGGTTGTCAGGACCGGGGGTGCAGAGGGTGAAGGTGGGAACTAGAGGGCGGGAGATAGAGTGGGGATAGGCAGGCTGACTCCTGGGTTTGTGGGCTGGGACTGCCCCCTCCCTCTCAATTCATCCTTACCCTCAGGGTCTAGCCCTACCCTCACCCCACCTCCCCATCCCCCAAATAGCCATTGGTCCCTCGACTTAAGGCCCTGGCCTGTCTGGGGACATCCTGAGCTACGCTCCAGAGGAGGGGCTGCTCATGGATGGCAGCATTCCTGTGTGGGTCCAAAGGTCACACCTTCAGGGGGGATCTCTCTATCCTAGGCACCACCTGTAATCTACTATGTCCCTGACTTCATCTCCAAGGAAGAGGAGGAGTATTTGCTTCGACAGGTGACCTGTTTATCCCCTCTTCCCAGAACCTCTTCAACCCCCAGTTCTCGTAGGAGAGCCCGAAAGGTCACAGTGAGGATTCTTGCAGGAGGGAGAGTGCCACCTGGCACCCATCCCTCACCACCTTCCCTGTTCCTTTCTCAGCACCTGCTGGGGCCTGTCAGAAAGGGCTTTTCCCAGGAAGCTTAGGGGAAACCAAACTGATTCTTTTTTTTTTTTTGGCCACGCCACGTGGCTTGTGGGATCTCATTCCCCTAGGGATTGAACCTGGGCCATGGCAATGAAAGTACCGAATCACTAGACCACCAGGGAACCCCCCAAACTGATTCTTAGAAAGGTGGTGGTTATTATGGAGCTAAGACTCCCTGTGCTAAGACAGCCCTATCCGGCTACCTTAGAGAGAAGGAGGTTATAACATAGGCTGAGGTAGCCCAGTTCACTCCCTTGAGATTTGGGGAATGAAGAATTTACAGTGTTCAGATTTCTGTGCTGAGATAACCCAGGCCTCAGAATGTTAGATAGCCCAGTCTGTACTCTATTCTTAAGGTCTGGGGAAAGGAGAATTTTACAAAGCTCAGAGTCTGTGCACTGGGATAGCCCTTTGCAGCCCCAGAGCCTTGGTTATAGAGCACAGATCTTCCCTGTGCTATCCCAACTAGTCCTGTCTAGTTTGAGTCCCAGGAATGAGTTAGCTCCAAAACTCAGACTCTCATACTGAGACAGCCGCTTCCAGCCCCATAACAATGAAGGAAATAAGGAGATTTCTTAGACTTTTTGAGATAACCCTTTTTAGACCCTTGGGGTCTTGGCAGTGGAGAATTTTCAACGTACTCTCTTGGTTATACTGAATAGCCCAGTTGAGCACGTTTTCTCCCCCAGGCAAGAGGAACAAGGAGGTTCCAGGACTCAGACTGTGCTGAGATAGCCCAGGAATCACGAAATTACAGAGTGCAGACTGTTTGCTGGGCTGAAAGAGCCCAACCCAGCCCAGAGCTCTGAGTAGACTCAGACCCTGATTGGGTAGCTCTGGTTCCCTCCCTCAATCCCTAGACACAGAGGGGCTTTGAGGCCAGCGGCCTCCACAGGGGAAAGGGCAAGAACAAAATCCTGGGAACACTGTCTCGGAGAATGATCCCACAGACACTGAGATGACCCATTTCCACCCTAGGTGAAAACCCCTATGTTGGCCTGGGTGGGAGAATCAGAGAGGGTGGTCCTGGAAAAGGACTGACCCCCTTCCCACCTCCCAGGTCTTCAATGCCCCAAAACCAAAGTGGACCCAGCTCTCCGGGAGGAAGTTACAGAACTGGGGTAAGTGTCTCCGGCTGTGGGCATGGGTGATTTAGGGCTGGGGACTGGGGTAGGCAGCTCAGGTTGGATAGTCTCAGGACATTGAGGCGTCAGGGTGCCGGGGGGAGGTCCTTGAGGGTTCAAGGGGTCCCAAGGGCCAGGAGGATTCTCAGGGGTCACTGGAGGTCCTGAGGGCTTAGGGATTTCCTGATGAGTTGGAGGGTATCTCTAGGGGTTTGGAGAAGTCAGGAAACCTTTGAAGGGTGGAGTGGTGATCTCCAAAGATTTAGGGGTCCCCGAGGAGGTCAGAGTGCTACCAACCACTGGGATATCCCTAATGGGGGCTCCACATGCCAGAGCTCCTTGTTGGGTGCCCTCAGCACCCCATTTCCCTCCCCCAGGTGGGCTCCCCCATCCCCGGGGGATGGTTCCTGAACGGCTGCCACCGTGGCTCCAGCGTTACGTGGACAAAGTGTCTGACCTCAGCCTTTTTGGGGGTCTCCCAGCCAACCACGTCCTTGTGAACCAGTATCTGCCTGGGGAGGGCATCATGGTAACCACACTCTCACCCCGACCCCCAGACCTCGGATCCATCATGGGGCAGGGCATCCTGTCGACCCACATCCACTCTCATTAAGCAGCCACATACCCCAAGCAAACACTCACCTCCCTGTCCCCAGCTGGGGAGCCCCGCTTTCACCTGAGGGTGGGGGTGTGTGGACTCCTGCCCTGTCCAGCCCTGGTACCCACTCCCCAGCCCCACGAGGATGGGCCACTGTACTACCCGACTGTCAGCACCATCAGCTTGGGCTCCCACACCATGCTGGACCTCTACGAGCCTCGGCAGCCAGAGGACGATGACCCTACAGAGCAGGTGGGCCCTGAGACATCGCCCCATATCCTCTAAGAGGCCCCATATCCTCTAAGAGGCCCCAATCCCACCTGCCTGCGGGGTACCCCTGATACCCTTCCAGACATCTTCCTCTGTCCCCTCATGGAGGGCACCCACATCCGCCCAGATGCCCAGCCCATCTGCCTGCAGGGTGCCCTAGAAATCATGATATCCACGGGTACCCCAATACCCCCATCTGCTGAATGAATACCCTGACAGCCTACAGATCCCCTGGCTCCATACATTCAGAGCGCTCCAGTACCGCATGCAGGGCTCCCCAGTTCTCCAACAGACACGGACATCCTCAGATACCCCAACACCAGCCACTCAGGGTTGTTGCTGACATCCTGCCAGACACCCTTTCAGTGGCCACTGCACAGGCACCCCAACACTGACTTCCTACCTCCCCCTCCAATAATGTGATCTGTCATGCAGGACACCCCCAGATTCTCCTTGGCACCGCAACACATGACTTGCTGCTCAAGGGCCCCCAGATATCCTGCCTCCCCTCTGTGTTGCTCATGACAGCAGCTTCCCTGACCTCTTTCTTTGCTGTATGTCTGACACCCCCTGGACACAGAAACTCCCTGGACACCCTGACACCAACTGCTCCTTACGGCTGCTCTTTTTAATCCTACACGCTCCTAGATGCACTGACACCCCCTCCCACTCTGCTGGTGTCCTCAAAACATCCTGATATCCGCACATCCTCCCAGACCACACCTGTTCATCTCTTCCTCCCTTCCTGGCTTCAGCCAAGTCCTCAGCCCAGTTCCACTCAGTTTCCTGGGACCACTGATCCCTCGGTCCCAGCCCCAGCTCCTTGCAGAGCCCAGCTGCAGTTCCCTTAGGCCCTTAGACACCCCCATCTGCAGCCTAGTCCCTGCCGAGGGGCTGCTGACACCCCACCACCACCCCGTCTCCACTTCCCTGGAAGCCCGGCCCTGGCCCTGGCCCTGGCCCCCGCGGGATTTTCACTCCAAAGCCTCGATCCCTAGGAGCACACTTGCCCCTCAGCCTTTGCCCCTGGGACTCGCTGACCCTCGCCCCCTGAACCCCCAAACCCGCTGACCTCTCGCCTACCCCACTCCTAACTTCTGGGGACCCGCTAACCTTCAACCCCCCCCGCAGCCCCGGCCCCCGCCCCGGCCGGCCACCTCGCTGTTGCTTGAACCGCGCAGCCTGCTGGTGCTCCGTGGCACCGCCTACACGCGCCTCCTCCACGGCATCGCAGCCGCCAGCGTAGACGCGCTCGACGCCGCCTCCCTGCCGCGCAACGCAGCCGCTTGCCCCTCGGCGCAAGCTGGAGCCCGCTTGGTCCGCGGCACCCGCGTCTCGCTGACCATCCGCCGCGTACCCCGCGTGCTGCGCGCTGGCCTCCTGCTCAGCAAGTGACGCCAGGACCCAGGACCCGCTCGGATTCCCGAGCTCTCACCTGCTCTGGACTGCTGGCTCCCTGTGGGCAGAGGCGGTTCCCCCCGGGTTATTTTCCCAGTACCTGTGAGGGAACCACAGGAAAAGGCCCCATTCCAAATAAACCACCAACAAAACAATCTTACTCTGGTTTTGGACATTTGGGGGTGGGGGGCCAGATGTTTGGGTTCCTGAGGGGCGCTGCGTCCGGGACCTTAGATGGATGGTGTGGGCTGCCGAGGTCAGATGTTCGGGTCACAGAGTGGAGAAGAACCCAGGGCTCTTGAGGAGCAGGGTTATATCTGGAAACCCCTTAGGTGGGTGGGGTGAGCTTGGGAGGTTCAGCTACTGGTCTGCTGGGGAGGAAGGAGTTAAGTGGTGCTACTATCACCTGAGCTGGGCATCAAATTACCTGGGTCCAGGTTCCTCCTAGAAAGAGGTGGAGCTGAGCCTGCCCCTGGGCTTCTGGCTGCCTCAGGCCTGGGTGAGTCCTACTGAGGAAGTCTGGGAGGATAGGAAAAGGGCTTCTACTCACTGACTCTCTGTCCTCAGGCTCCCCAATATGGCCCTGCCCCCACGCCTGGGCCCTACACCCCCCTCAGAGCCCTTCAGCCACCCGCCTGGAGCCCCTAGGGAACTGAACACATCTGGATGCACCATCTGCTCCGCCTCTGGAGAGGAGAGAATCAGGTACGAGCTGGGGCTTTTGAAACTGTGGTCCCCAAAGGGTGGAGGCAGTAGCAGGGGCCTTTTGAGGGTAGGAGGTATTGTAGCTAAGATCACCTGGGGACATGAGAGAGGTAACTGGGGACAGGGGTAGGGTAGGGTGGATAATGGGCACCTAGGCTCACCCAGGGGCCTGTCAATGCCCCCCCCCCCCACCATCCCAGGTCAGAACAGGCCCAGAAGCTGGGGCAGGACTCCTTGGACCCTCCTGAGCCCTTCCAGGGTGGGCCGAGGGGCACTGAACTTGCTGCTGGCCTCCCCAGATTGCCAACGCCCCCTTCTCATGAGGACTCGGCTGGGGCCAAACACCGTGAGGTGAGCTGAGGTGAACTAGGCCCCTGTGCCAGTCCCTACTTCCTGTCTGTCTCCCAGGATCTGGCTTCCACACCGGGGATGAGGTGATGATTCTGGAAAAATGTTGGGCATCTGTATGGGGAGGGATGCTCTAGACAATGATTCTTTAACTATCACTATTCAGTATTTTACCAACTGAGAGAGAATTCTTTCATCATTGGCCCTGGCGTAGCCCCATTCCTCGTGGGGCTATCCAGCTCCATCACCCTCTCCCTCTCCAGAGCCCCAGGCCCTATATGTACAAGTTTCTAGGAGCCTTGAAAACCTGGAGAATTTGAACTAGAGGTTCTCAGGCCTGGCTCCACTGGGAGGTTTCTCTAGGTGGGAGCAACCCTGGTGCAGACCCAGAGATGGACTCTGCTGCAGAGAAGCACCCAGAGGGCAGGAGCCTGGGTGCAATGGGTGCGGGCCAGGCCTTGGTTGGCTCACTGGCTCTGACTCAGCCCCCTGTGTTCCCCAGCGCCCCATCTCTGGCTGGGGATTAGAGGCTGAGCAGGACAGCCTGCATCTTTGCCTTTTGGGGCTGGGCCTCCGGCTGCAGGACCTGGAGCAAGGCCTGGGGCCCTGGGCATCAGCCCAGAGCAGGATGGTCCAGCTGCAGGTGAGCAGTGGGAAGCCAAAACGTGGGAGGGTGGGCAGGGCCTCAGGAGTGGGTGCCAGCTTCCCAGGGTGGGAAATGGGTTTATTCCATGTTCCAGGTGTCTGGATGGCAGAGGGGGTGGGGATAGTGACTCCAGGTCTCAGGTCTCTGGTGCCCCTGCTGTGTGTGTATGGAGGCGGGGGGTGGGGATGGGCTGGTGTGGTGTTGGTGATGTCCAACCATGTGTACCCAGGCCCTACAGGCAGACCTGCGTGGGGCAGCTGAGCGTTTAGATGCACTGCTGGTGTTCGGTGAGGGGCTGGCACAGCGGAGTGAGCCTCAGGCCCGGGCATCCCTGGAGCAGGTCCTAAGGGCCTTCAGAGCCCACCGAGACAGCATCCTCCGGCAGCTGTGGCGGCTGCAGGCCCAGCTGGTCAGCTACAGCCTGGTATGGCCCACCCTGGCGGTCCCTGGCGCAGGCGCCGATCCCAACCCTCATGACCTCTGTCCTCTGACCAGGTGTTTGAGGAGGCCAGCACACTGGAGCAGGACTTGGAGGTCGAGGGGGACTCAGACGGGCCAGGACCTGGTGGGGTCTGGGGGCCCTGGGCACCCAGTAGCCTCCCCACTCCCGCAGAGTTGGAGTGGGACCCGGCGGGGGACGTTGGGGGCCTCGGGCCTTTGGGGCAAAGGACAGCCTGGACACCAGGGACTCCCTGTGAGCTGTGTGGCCGCAGGGGGCCCCAGGGCAGGGGACAAAGCCTTGAGGTGAGAGCAGGTGGGGTCACCTCCCCCCAGGCACCCAAGGGACCCTCTGTGTGTCTCCTAGCAGAGCCTTTTTCCCTTTCGAGGAGGTCTTCATGGCTCTGTCTCTCCCGCTGTCTCTTTTGCTTTTGGTGTCTCAGTGGTCTCCTCCCTCATCCCTCTGCCTCTCTTGGCCTCCAGGTGTCTCTGTTGTACCTATATTTATTTCCTCATTTCCTCTCACTCTCCCCCTCATTTACCCCACCACAGCCACACTAGCCTCCTGGCTCTTCAAATATTCCAAATACACTCCCATCTCGAAGCCCCCAGAGGCACACCGAGCTCACCTCCTCACTTCATTCCATCCAGTCTCTCCTCAAATGTTACCTCTTCAGAGAGGCCTGCCCTGGCCTCCAAACATTATCACTCCTTATCCTCTTATTTTATTTCCTAACAGCACTTACCACATCTTGACATTATACATTTATTAACTTATGGTCTCTCTCTCTCCTACTAGAATATAAACTCAATGGACGCCAGGACTTTGCCTGTTTCCATGCTCACAGTGTCCCCAGCTCCTAGAATAGCACCTGGCATGTAACAGATGCTCATTAAATATTTGTTGAATGAATGAATAAATAATGTCTCTCTTCTCTTGGTTTCTTTGGCTCTGCCCCTCTCTTCATCTCTCCCTGAGATCTCTCTCTTCCCACAGAATCTAATCTCTGTGACACTTCCCCCCTCTTGGCCCTTCCCCAACTTTGTGTCTCTTTGTCACTGATTCTCCAAGGACCCCACTCCTCTCTCTCCCCACAGGACATGCTCATGTCAGGCCTCAGCCACCGGAAACACTTAACAGGTCACCGAAGACGGTCCCTGCTCCGGAAGTCTCAGGTGAGTTGGTCCTCGGCCAGGTGTATCACTCAGGAATGTTGACGGCAAGTGACAGCAACCCGACCCAAACTGAATTACACACAAAAAAGAGGATGCTGTTTTTTTCATGTAACTGAAAAGTCCAGGTGGTGTTGAATTCAAGACCTCAAATACTGTCAGGGCTCAGTCCCTCCCTGTCTTGGGCTCTACTTCTCCAAGGTGGATTCCTTCTAGCAAAATGGCTGCCCCAGCAGCTACACACTCACTTCCCACTGGCTTACCCACCCCAGGAGGAGAGAGTGCCACTGACCTACGGCAGCCAAGTCCTAGGGCTGACTTCTGCTTCCCCAGCTTGGGTCATGGCCTACACCCTGAACCAATCACAGTAGCCAAGCTGATGGAGGGCTCTGGTTGGCCAGATCTGGGTCACATGCCTAACCATGGAGGTGGAGTTTTGAGTTCAGGAAAGTAGGGAGGTATGATACCCTTCTCCCCAAATTGAACCACTGTTACCAGGAAAAGGGAGACTGTTTGGAGGGCAGGCACTGACAGACATCCACTATACCTGGAGATATTCCAAGTCCATGTGGGGTCTTGGGGATGGAGGGAGTGCTAGGAAAGGAGGAGAAATAAGCCCAGCTCTGTAGGTCTGTGGGTGTAAGGTAAAGACCACATTAAATATCACTTCCACCCATTCTACTGCTGGCTGCTCTCTACCTTTAGGACAAGATGAGGCAAGCATCTCCCAATGTCCAGGATGTGATGCTGGAGGTAGACCCTGGGTGAGATGCCTGGGAGATGGGTCTGGGGGTGTGGGGGTAGGGCTTATGGTGGCAGCCCACCCATACATTGAACACTGCATTTCCCTTTGCAGATCCCCCACTCCTGCATCCAGGCGGCCCCTGACCTTCCTCCTCCTCCTCCTTTTCCTTCTGCTGGTGGGTGCCACATTGCTCCTGCCCATGTCAGGGGACTCCTGCTGCTCTCCTGCCCGACTGGCCAGGACACCTTACCTGGTGCTCAGCTATGTCAATGGTCCTCCCCCAATCTGACTACACAGTCCAGACATATGTAATAAATGGTCACTGTCAAAGGATGTGTCTTAGTCTGTTCGGGCTGCTATAATAAAATAACATAGACTGGTGGCTTATAAACAATAGAAATTGATTTTTCACAGTTCTGGAGGTTGTAAAGTCCAAGATCAAGGTGCCTGTAGATTCAGTGTCTGATGAGGACCCACTTCCTGCTTCATAGACGGCTGTCTTTTCACTGTATCTGCACATAGAAGAAGGGGCAGAGAATCCTCTGGGGGTCTCTTTTATAAGGGCACTAATCCCTTTCATGAGGGCTCCATCCTCATGACCTAATCACCTCCCAAAGGCCTCACCTCCTAATACTATCACTTTGGGGGTTAGGATTTCAACATATGAATTTTGAGGGGACACAAACATTCAGTCTATAGCAGGATATGTGGGGATATTGGGTGCTTGAGTACTGAGAATCTTGGGTATGGCCCTGGTACATCTGGACAGCCCCCTCCACAGATCCCTTTGCCTTGAGCACAGAACATGGAACTGAATCAGCCCATCTTGGGTTGGGTTCCCCCAGACCCTGAGACAAAGATTCAAGCACAGGTAGTTTTTTAGGGAGTTGATCCTAGGCAAATGGATAGGGGAATGGGAAGTGAACCATGGAAAGGAGTTAATGAGCTGGTTGCTGCTCTGGGCACCTAGAGTGCCATCCCCCTAGGGACCTCTGGGAGACTGTGAGACACACTCAAAGTTGTCCCACCCAAGAGGTGAAGAAGTTGTGGCATATATGTACCAGCTCCCATCTTTCATTGGTTAAGGATTATTCCTAGAGATATTAACTCCCCAGCACTTCCAGCCTCTCCTGCCTGTAAACGACCCTCAGGCCAAGAGGCACAGGTGCTTGCTACAGGATGCTAGAGGGGTGCAGGTGTGCAGGAGGGGTGCAGGTGATGTTGGTGCTGGGTTGCCGACAGCACTTGCTATAGCCCCTGACCTGCATTCATCCACGTGCTCTGTTCAAACACTCCACATGGTGGGCTCCCAGGCTGGCCATCACTGATGCACGACTGTGAAAGCCCCCTTCTCCCAGGTCATCATGCTGAATTGCCAGGCTTCAGTCCTGAAGTCCAGTCCCCAGCCCCAGGTGTCTAAGCTCATCCTCTCCCCAGAGCTTAAGGTATCAGGACAAGGGGTAGAGCAGAACCGGACTCAAGAACAGAGGCAGAAGCCCTGTGCTAGGCTCCTGGATGTGCACTTAAGACAGATCCCTTCTCCTTTAATTCTCACAACCACCTGATGATGTGGCCCCGCTTAACAGAATGGGAAACTGAGGCTCTAGACGGGAAGCCACCAGCCTGAGGCCACACAGGGAGCAAGTGACTGAAGCCAAATCCGCACTGATTTAAAAAGAAATGGGAATTTGTTTTCGTGGGTAACTGAAAAGTTCAGGACTATAAGCACAGCTGGATCCAGAGGCTCAGTTCTTTCCTCTGTTTTGGCTTCACTCTTATGCAAGTGATCGCCAGAGTGCCCCTCAAAACCTCCAAGCCTACATCCCACCAATTTAGCAGCCAATAGGAGAGTTACTCTTCCCTTACAGTTCCAGCCAAGGACCCAAAGCCAGTGTCACATACTTCACTGGGGGCTGCAGTCAGCCTTGACGGAACCACGTGTACTGAAAACAGGGGAAGAAGTTGTTCTCCAAAAAAAATCAGGGAGCTGTCACCAGAAGGGGGGATGGACACTGAGGGAAGGGGGCAGGAAGCAGCAAATTCTGGGAGTGACTCCAAGTTCGGGGAGAAGTCAGGATGCAAACGTAGATCTGTTCTGTTTCAAATGCCAGGCCAGGTCCTGTCCCTGAGGAGGCATGGTGTTCCTGGGCTTACCAGCAAATGGGACAGGCAGAGTCTTGGCAATATTGACCCAACCGATTGGGTAATGGAGCAAATCCATGCCATTCATTCATTCATTCATTCATTTAATATTGACTGAGTCTGCTATGAACCAGGTCCTGGTCAAAGAGCAGGGCTATGATCGTGAACAAGTCAGGCTAAACTCCTGGTCCCTGTGGAGCTGACATTCTAGTGGGAGAAAGCAACAGTAAGTAAAAGAAACAGGTAAAATACATAACAGGTCAGAGAGTGGTTAAGTGCTAAGGAGAAAACTAATGTGGGAAAAGGCAAAGGGGGAGGGGTACAATTAGGATGGTTGAAGAAAGAATCAGGGAGACAATTATATCATTATGCTATAATTAAGTCATTATACCAAATTGCAGTGAGAACACAAACCAGGGGGACTCCTAGAGGGGTGCTGTCCAACAGAAATATAATGTGAACCACAAATATAATTTTAAATTTCCTAGCTGTCACAGTAAAACCGTAGAAACAGGTGAAATTAATTTTAATTTAATTTATACTCTAACGCAACATATCCAAAATATTATCATTTCGATATGTAATCAATATAAAAATAATGAGGTATTTTACAATCCTTTTTTCTTACTAAGTCTTTGAAGTCTGGTATGTGTTTTATACTTTATAGCACATCTCAGTTCAGATGCTTAATTTTCAACGCATAAAATGAAATGTAGTGCTACCAAAACAATACAGCTGTGTTTAATGACAAAATATTTTACACTGCTACAGTTTAAAATTTTAAGTTACTTAAAATTTATAAAGTTAAAAAAAATTCCCCAGTTGCACTAATCACATTTCAAATGCTCAAGTCACAGGTACTTCCCAGATACCATACTGGACAGTACAGGCCTGGAGGAAGAGCATTCTAGGTAGAGGGGACAGCAAGTGCAAAGGCCCTGAGGTAGAAGTGTGCCTGGCACGTGGGAAAGCCAGTGTGGTTGGAGTGCGAGAATGGAAGGAGGTAAGGTGAGAGAGGCAGTAGGGCCAGATCAGGTGAGGCCTTGTGGACCACAGTGAGGACTTCTAGTTTGAGTAAGATGGGCACTGGAGGGGCTTTTGTTGTGTCAGCTTTCATTCTGATAATTTTTGAACTTGTACAAAAGGAGAAAGAATAGCATTACAAGTCCTTGTGAACTCATCACTGGCTCCAAATATTATCAACTCAGGGCCAATCCCGTTTAATGCTCCCAGGTGCTCACTCCCCTCTTCCTAGATTACTACTTTGAAGTCAATTCTAGACATTGTACCTTTCTATTCACCAGCAATTCATGGACCATCTCCAGAAGATCGATTCTGTTTTAAAATTTAATCACGGAATTCCCTGGCGGTCCAGTGGTTAAGACTCCATGCTTTCATTGCCGAGCTTGCGGGTTCGATCCCTGGTCGGGGAACTTTAGATCCCACAAGCTGTGCTGCGTGTGCCCCCCCCCCACACCCCCGCAAAAAATCCAATCACAACGCTCTTACTACTATAAAAAAAATTCTAGTCATTCCTCTACATCACTTACGCCTAGGATGTCACTATTTGAGGGAGGGAGCTCAGCAGGAGTGCTGGGAATTTGAGGGTGTGGCTGGCTCCTCATCCTCATCAGGTACTGTGAGTTTCCCAGAATTCCCCAAGGCCCCACTGGGCCACCTCATGCACCTGGTCGCCCCTTTGGGACCACTGAGCTTGTGACCCAAGACAGGAACATATTCTAGTGACCCATCACTCTCAATAGGGTGGAGATCAGAATCTGTAAGGGAGAGCAGATGTTATTATTTCAAAGGTCAGAAATTTAATTTAAATTGATTGTTAAATCTGCGAAGAAGGTATGCATGAGAGATTTATAAAGTCTCAGAAGATGCAGGCTTTACTCTTCTCAAATCTCTTGTAAAAATGTATCCTCTATGTGAAGATCTCTGGTGCCCAAAGAGGAATGGCCAGTGATATGACCATTGTCTTTTTTGTAACTTTTTGTTCTGTTTCAAATTACTGAAAAGCTTTAAGACGAGTACAACAAACCCCCATATACCCTTTACCCACATTCACATAAAATGTTAACACTTTACCCCATGGGCTTCACCATTCACACTCTCACTAATATATATGTGCACATAATTTGGAACCATATGAGAGTAAGTTGTAGACATGATACTTTTAATTCCTAAATACTTCAGTGTATAGTTCTTAAGATCAAAAGTACAGATCTTATACAACTAGAGTACAGTTATTGGAATCAGGAAATTTAAAAACTCAATTCAAGTCTATTATTAACCCACAATCCATATTCCAAGTTATTCCAAGCCCCTTAAGTCCTTTATAGCAATTTTCTTAGATCAGGAGATTCTTTTAACAGACAGGTTGAGAGGCACTGACCCTGTGCCTTAGAAGAGTGAAAAACACAGCAGCAGACACAGAGATTACCAACGGGGGGGCTTTAACGTCAGCACTGAAGTGAGGTGGTTTATTTGGGATGTGATCCCAGGAGGCAGGAGTTAGGGAGTGGGGAGAGTGAGACAGGGCAGGGTAAAATCAAAAAACGTGCTCATGGAGTGATAGCCACTGTGAGCAACTGGGGCTCAGTCCCATGGAGGCACCTTGTAGAACACATTTCATTTGTCCCACCAGACAACAGGCACTTGTCCAGTGACTGCTGTCCCCCACAGGCTGTAGTTTGCTCCTAAGGGTATTAACCCACCCCCCATAATTCCCCGAAAGCCCTCAAGCAGAGAAGCAGAGATGCAGGGGCTCAGAGCAGGAAGCTGGCTGCCTCTTGGGAACCCTCCTCTGCAGCTACAAGTGGGGTTGGGACATCATCACCTGCTGCCACATGTATTTAATTCACTGTATCATTATAACAGCCACAGGAGGGAGGCACTATTAGTATGCCCATTTTGCAGATAAGGGTGTTGAGGCACAAAGAGGTTAAATCACTTGCCTCCGATCATGTAATCAGTAAGTGTTGAAACTGCGATTCAAACCTAGGCATTCCAGTTCCAGGGTCCATGCTCTTAATCACTGCTCACTCACCTACAACTTCCTCCCTCAAATCAGGCAATCCCCTCCCTCATCCTCTCTACCAGACAAACTCCATTCCTCTGTAATACCCAAGTGAATGTCTCCCTTCCTGACCGGGATACCCAGCCCCAGTGAGAACTCAATCATTGCCTGCAGCCCTGCCAGAAGCTCCCATCCTGGAGCTTATTAAGGCTCAAGATCTTGGAGCTAGGAGTGAGCAAGAGGAAGAGGAGGGAAATGTAATGGGGGCTGGATAGGTAGGACTTAACCCCTTAAGCCACTTTCAAGACTTTGGCTTTTACTCCAAAATGGAGTCAGGCCAGGATTAACAGCATCACCCTGGCCAAAGAAACTGAGGCAGAGAGACGAACATGGCCGTGGAGGCCAAGCACCAACCAGAGACAAAGCTGAAGTAGAAGTCACTTGTGTGAACAGCACAGCCTGTGCTCTGGGGCACTCCAGGGCCCAGCATTTCTCCCCTCGCCCTCTCCAGGCCTTTACCCACACTGGTCCCCCTGCTTGGAAGCCTATCCCTACATTCTGGCAAATACTTTATAATTCTTTAAACTGCACCCCAACTTTATTACTATTTGGGTTCCTGCCTCCCCCACTGGGATTGGGGCAGAGACTGTGTTTCTCTTCTGTCCGTACTACCTTTGATCTGAGGCCTGGGCTCCTTTCCTGAGGTCCTCCTCCTCCTCTCAACTGCATTCAACTGCTTTCCACTTATTTAACCAACATCAGTGCAAATACAGCTGAGGGCTGCAAAATGCAGTACTCCAGAGAATACCTAGGGCAGGTCTATGGGGGGAGGTATGCCTGTGGCCTTTGGGTCCGCCTCTCCTCCCCAACCCCTCAGCCTTGCTAACAAAAATCCCAGCTTGTAGCTGAGGCTGGACTCCTCAGCCAGGTTTGAGGGCCCCACTACTACCTCAGGGGTTACCAGCCAGGTCTCCTCAGCTCCACTATTCCTCTCCTGCCTCATTACCCTCCATTAAGGAGTCTACTGGGGCTTCTTTGGGGTCAAGCCAGGCTGGGTCCCCTCCATGGATCTGCCCAGGAGAGAGAACTATGCGGCTCCAACCAACCTGCCATTCTAGAAGGCTCCAGAGGGGAAGAGACAGCTCCCCACACCCATCCCTTGCCAGAGGGTCACTAGTTGGTGTGTGTGTGTGTGTGCCTCTTCAAAAATCCCCCCAAACATTAAATCTTTAAGACCACCAACAGGGAGGTAAGCACATCCCCAATTTTATTGCCTTTTTGTCCAACAGTCCTGAGCAGGGAAAGGGGCAGGAATCGGGAGTCCTCCTCAGAAGTATCACGTAGAGGTCTTGAGGGGGTCTTTAATTGATTAGCTGGGGTGAGAGACTCCCTACCCGCTTTCTCATCGATCCTAGTTTGTCACAATGGGCGAAAGATTTTTCTAAGGGGATTTCAGGCTTCTCACCGGCCATCAGGGCATCTTCCCAAACTCCTCAGCAAAAAAGTCTGCTCTCCTCATAGTTACAACGAAAGGGAGTCTCCTTGAGGAGCCAGGAGTGGTATGTTCTCCCGGGTCTAGAGAAGGGCGTGTCTGTCTCTTTCTGTCCAACAGCGGGGCGTCCTGGTTCCCCAAGGCCTTCGGGTAAGTAGCTCTCAGCTTGATAGTCCAGCCAGCCGGCGACCCAGGCTGCCCCAAGCCCTCATGGGTAAGTTTGACCCGTTACCATACATCGGGCAAAGTCGGGCATCTCTCGCCAACGCACCCTACGTCGCCAGGAGGGCTCTTCAATTCCCCCAATCTGTCGATCTGGTCTCTCAAGACCTCTCACCTTCCATCAGGCCGGTTCCCCGGTCCCCCCACGCAGTCAGGCGGGCCCCCGGTTCCCCTGAGCCACCGGGTGACGGCCACCGTCCATCCGGCGCCGTCTTCGGTACTCCCATGCTGTCCAGCGGTCTCCTTGGGCCGTCACCTTCGTCAGGTGGGGTCCCTGGGGCCCCCGCGCCGGGGGACTCCTCAGTCGGGCCCCGCGTACTCACAAAGGCACCCATGGCCGTGGCGTGACCCGAGCGTAGCAGCTGAAGCTGGCGCCGTCCGCGGCGGTACAGGTACTCGATGCGCAGTACGTCGGAGCGTGGCAGGCGGGCGTGCTGCCGGAACTCGGCCCGCACCCGCGACTCGGCGCCCGGCTTTCCGTGCCCGGCGCGCAGCAACTCGCGGTACAGACTCAGAACTTGTCTCTGAAGCCGGCTGTGCCGGCTCATGGTAGCAGCTGGGCCGCGGGCTCACACAGCAGACGCCCCACCGAGTGGCGCGGTAGAACAGTTGGGAGAAGCGGTGAAACGCGACAACTGACGCTTGCGCCACCCACCCCCAGCTTTGCGGCGCCGTCGCGTCCCATAGGTTGTCGCTGCTTCTACGTCACAATGTTGTGAGTAAGGGGCGGAGCTTCTGGTTCACTGGCCCGCCCCACAGGAAATCAGTGTCCTTTAGAGGACGGTACTTCTGAGGGCCTGGATGAGGAGGGCGCTAGGCGCTGAGGCCCTTAGGTTTGGGGTCGGAAGGGACCAGGGATCCTGACCTGATTCTTGGGTCCTGCCAGTGGAGAGAGCTAGAGGTTGGAGCCCTTGTGAGCCTCAGGGCTCTGGGGGCACTGGGAGAGAGAAGACAGGCACAGGCATGCTTTTGTCCTCAGTTATTTATTAAAGCAGTCTCGGGAAGCTCCATGCATTCCCACCCGCAGAGCAGGTGTGCGTCGAGGGTCCCAACCCGGGGGACGGGCAGAGGGACGGGGTCACGCGGTGAAGTGTTGGGTCACAGCCGGCAGGACAAGCTTCTCGGTGCTAAGATGGCGTGAGAGATGGTGTGGGCTGTAAGCCCCCAGACGCAGCCTGTAGCGCAGGGAGTTGGGCTCTTAGCGCCCTCTACCGACATGAGTCGGGTCCGAGGGTAGGAGAGGGAGCGGCCTCCCTAGCTGTTGAAGTCCAGAGTCCAGCCCACATGGCACATTTCGACTAGGCTGGCACCCCGATGTCCAGGGAGTATCAGGTCAGCCTCAATTCCGTTAGAGTCCCCGCAGGCTACGCGGAGGCGTACTCGTAGGGCTGGGAGGCCTGCAATGCCACGACCCCCTCGGACCCTACCAGCACCCGGAGCGTGGGGGGCCGCTGGACAATAACCCGGAACCCTCCGCCCAGCGTGCGACCACGACCCGGCACACCTGGGCGGCGAGCTGCGCTGGGCGTGGGTTCTTATGCTAGAAGGGAGGCGGGTCGGGGACTGGGGAGAGGGTCGGAGTTTGGGAGTCAAACGGGAGATCTGAAACCGCTATGAATCCCCTCGGTGTCTCTATCAGAAATACATATCCAGGTCTTTGCTAGAGGAATAAGGTCTGGGATTTGCTTTAAAATCCTCCAGCACAAAACAAAAAGAGCGAGAGGAGGTGCTTCCCTGGTGGTGCAGTGGTTGAGGGTCCCCCTGCCGATGCAGGGGACACGGGTTCGTGCCCCGGTCCGGGAGGATCCCACATGCCGCGGAGCGACAAAGAGTGAGAGGAAAAGAAAGCAAGAGTGGCAAAATATTTGTAACTGTAATGGGGTTTCATAACACTATTCTCTCTTCTTTTGTGATGCTTGAAATTTTCCGTAATAAACACTTTCTTAAAAGGGAGATTTAGAGAGAGAGAAAAAAAAGCCTTTGGATCCTGTCACGTCTCTCTCACCTGTGTCTTCATAATCTAGTAACTGTTTACTGAGCACTACTCTGTGCCAGGCACTCTTTCAAGTGCTTTAATATTTTATTTATAAGATAATGTATGACACAGTATGTTAATAAAATATGCAATATAATATGATGCTATATTAATATCTTGTCACCTAATTTATATTATGTAATACATTTATTTGAAAATAGTGAATATTTAAAACATTTTTTGTTTGTTTTAAGTTTTGGCCGTGCCCGATCAGGGATCAAACCTGCGCTCACTGCATTGGGAGGCAGAGCCTTAACCACTGGACTGCCAGGGAAGTCCCTAAACACTTGATATTTTAAGTGACATTAAATCCTCACCAACACTCTGACAAGGTAGATCTGCAGGACCATACGCCTCTTGCCTCTTAGGAAACCAAGGCCAGAGAAGTAACGTAGCCTGCCCAGGTTCACATAGCTGGTAAGTGGCAGAGCCAGGTTTCAAACCCCAGGGATCTGATTTTATGGCCTGTGTTTTTAACCACTCTGCTATACATACTGCCTCACCAAAGATAATATAAAAATGGCTGCAAGAGCAATCACAGCTTATACTTACTGGGCACTTACTTATACCAAGCACTTAATTTTTTTAAAAATTTATTTATTTATTTTTGGCTGCGTTGGCTTCGTTGCTGGCACCAGCTTTCTCTGGATGCGGAGAGTGGGGGCTACGAGTGGGGGCTACTCTTTGTTGCGGTGTGTGGGCTTATCGTGGTGGCTTCTCTTGTTGTGGAGCACGGGCTCTAGGTGTGTAGGCTTCAGTAATTGTGGCACGCGGGCTCAGTAGTTGTGGCTCCCGGGCTTAGTTGCTCCATGACGTGGGATCTTCCCAGACCAAGGATCGAACCCGTGTCCCCCACATTGGCAGGCAGATTCTTATCCAATGCGCCACCACAGAAGTCCCCCAAGCACTTTATATGTATCTTCACAGCTACCCTATGTGGTGGGCACCACTCTTATCACCACTTTTTGTGGATGAGCAAACTGAGGCACAGAGAGAGGTTGAGTCACTTACCCAAAGTTACACTAGAAGTTTAAGAGACATAGTGGGGGTTTCTTGACCCTTTAACCAAAGGTTCTGGCTTAGTTTACCTGCCAGGTTGTGGCAGATACCCAGCCGTTCTCTTGCTGGCCCATCCTCCCACTCCTACAATTAACCTTGAACTCATAGATGTTTCTATTTCTCATCATGAGATTTCAGGTTTGTTTCCCTCTTACTTAGAAATACTATCCATTTTGCCTGCCCAAATTTCAATTCTCCTGTTGCTCTCCTGCTTCCAAGTTCCTTGGGGAACCATGCATCCTCCACCCTGGCATCTCTCCCTGCTGGATTTCCAACCTCTCCTTGTCTGGCTTCTTCCCATCAGCACTTAAACATCCCTGAGTTTCTCCCATCTCAAAATCATCATCATCATCATCGTCATCATCATCATTTCTAAGATACCTTTGCCCTCTGGAACTTTCTAGCTGATCTTTATTCTCCCCTTTCTGCATGGACAACTTGTCAAGAGAGGTGTCTATACCTGCTGTCTCCAGCTGTCTCATTCCTCAACCCTGCAATCCAGGAGCTGACCCCTGCTGTGTTGTGTGATAGAAGGAGCCTGTGTTCCTGACTTGGAGGAAACAAACTGGTTATACTTGGATTGTTCATGAAAAATAAACTTTTATCAAGTTTAAGCCCCTGTAATGTTGAGCCTCTGTTATAGCATTTGGATGTAGAGCCTACTTAATATAGATGCTAACACAGAAAAAGGAAAAGGCAGGGATGAAAGATGGAAACTTGAGTCCTAGTGACATTATTTGGGTCCCTGAATCCAGCCATGTCTGAAGGCCTCAACTTTACACAAATAAAAGGATATAAATTCCCTGTTGTATTTAATATAGTTGGCATCATTTTCTGTCAGTTACAGCTGAAAGTCTTACTGATATGGTGTGTTTCAGGGAACATTTTATGATGAGGTACGGGAGACTCTGTGCCTACCCACCCAGGCATGGAGGCCTCTCTGACAGGGATGTCGCACCCACTGTGGAAGCAGCCACAGTGGTCCTGGGATACACAGTCTGTGCCATCAAAGATGAGGCCAGGGTCACACTCACAGCCCTCATGGCATTGGGTAGAACAGTGAGCAGGGCTGAGAGGTGGGACACAGCCCCCATGACAGGTCCATGCACAGATGCTGTAGTGGCTTCAGGTGGACAAGTCAGGGCTGCAGGTGGATGGCAAAGGTGAGTGCTTGGTACTCAAGTTTCCTTTTCCAGTCCTACTGCCTCCTGCATCCAGTCAGGCTAGCTTCCCATTGGTGTTTTCCAACCTTCACAACTTTGCAATTACAGTTTCCTTTCCCTTGGATGCCCCTCCCACACACTCTCCAGCCAATTCCATCTATGTCAGGTCTTCTCTGATCTCTGTCAGGAGAGAGGGCTCTTCCTGCCAGCCCACAACCTGCCCAGCATGCATCCCAGACCCAGCCAGAGCACTCACAGCAAAGTTGGGGACCCCTCCAGGGTATCACGGGGATCCCAGCCTCCTGGCGAGCCTGCAGTGTAGGCTGTGGGGCAAAGGGGAGACAGATAGTGAGAAAAAGAGACAGGCACAAAAAACGGAAAGACCTTGTTAAACTGCTGTCCCTCCAGGTCTGGCTGCTTCTTCAAACGTAGTCTTAACTCTTCAAGTCCCACCCTTCTTCGCCTGGCCCCTGCTCAACCAGGCCTAAACTTCTCCATTGGTCCTCCAGCGTCCGTCCTCTGGTGGCCCAAATCTGAGTTTCCAGAGCTTCACCCACTATCTCCAGCCAGCCCCACATACTCACAGCAGAATTCAGGCGTCCTCCAGGGCCCAGGCGCACGCCCAGAGCCTGACAGGTGACAATGTAGGCGACCAGGGCTTGGCCGACTGTGCAGCGGATGCCGTGGGGCACACGCGTAGGGCAGGCATCCCCGGCGGTAGGCGAGGAGGCGGCAGCTGTGAATGAAGGGTGGTGATTCCAGAATTCCAACCACCTCCAGGGGGGGAATGCGGGAGGGGAGAACAGCCAGGGAAGGGGGTAGTGGCTGTCAGCAGACATTCTTGGAAATGTCAATGAAGGATCAGAGAGGGATCAAGGAGAACATTCTGGTTGGTTAACGGGGGTTTAGTCATTAGGGATCAAAAGAGACTACAGTGGGAGGTCAGTTGGAGGCTAAATGGAGGGTCAATAAAGAACCCAATGAGGAATCAATGGTAGAGTGACTTGATCGTCAGAATTAATGAGGGGTCAATGGAAGATCAATGAGGGGTAAAAAGGATAATTAGGGAGTCAGTAGGGAGGGGTCCGTGGGAGATCAAGGGGAGGATCATGAAGAGGGCAAATGGAAGAAGTGGATGGACAAATCCATGCATCACTGAGGGTCAAGAGAAGGCTTAGATGGCTTTGGGTGGCAATGGGAGGACTCAGCTGGTGGGTAAATTCGAGTGGAGTCAGAAGGTGAGTCGATGAATTAATAGGACACTTTGAAAGTCTCAGTGAATGAGACAATGAGTCAAAGAGGCTGAATTAGGATAACAGAAAGGTCCAAGAATTCAATGGAGGAGTCAGTATCACTAGGAAACTCAATGGGGAGCTCCACAGGGGTGTAAATGGGGCCATTAATGGGCCAGTCATGGATCCCTGGGAGTGTCAAATAGATAGCTCAGTACAGATAAATGGGGAAGGGTGTGAGGTGGGGTCAACAGGGCAGTAAGTAGGGTTAATGGGCAAGTGGATATAACAATAGAAGCATCACTTGGGGAGGCAATGGCTTAAGGGGATGTTAAATGGGGAGGTGAAAGGGAGGGTCAAAGGTCAGGGCTGAGCCTGTGGGTTAAAGGGGAGTCAATTAGGGAGTCAGATGAGGACTCAAAGGAGAGTTAATGGGAGGGTAATAGGAGTCTCAAGGGTGGTAAATAATGACAAGTGAGAGTCAGTAGGAAGGAGTCAACAAGCAAGTCAATGAGGAGAGGGGGGTCAGTAGCCATTGGTAGGGGATGAATAGGGCCACTAGGGAATTGGAGTAGAGATCTTTCAGGACCAGTGGGAGAGTCAATAATGGGGGCACCAGCAGGAAAAAGGGGTTACTATGGGTTACCTGAGGGTAGTGGGGACAGTGAGGGGTGGTGGGTCAGTGTGGGCCTTAGAAACCTCACCCAGATGTGGTTGAGATCTTTCAGACTCACGTCCAGTATCAGACTGGCTGAGAGGGTCTGGCCCTTGGTGCAGCCATGTGGCTGCAGAAAAGGGATCAAATCCAGACTGAAGGGGTCAAGGTTGGCATGGGCTATGCCACAGAGACCCACCAGGCGGTAGACAGAGGAGCCCGGGGATTCACAGCGGGCTCCTCCGAATGTGCGGAAGTGGAAGTCTCCAGTAGCAGTGGAGACCAGCGGCTCCTCCAGGACAGTGGGGCTGGGTGGGGACTAGGCTAACAGGCAGTGATACCAGCCACCTGTGGCAGCCTTGCAATGACCACAGCACTTCTCGGGCCATCACTGGGGCCTGTTGCTTACCAGGGCCCCAGTGGCCAGGCAGTGGCCATGCTGAATACAGTTGTCTGTCCAGAAAGTGCAGCCTTGGTGCAGGAAGCAGGAGCGGTGGGCACGGGGCATGCATCAGCCCTCCAAGGCAGCAGATGACCAGACAGGCACGGGCAGGTAAGGGCACGGGGGCAGCTACAGTGCTCTGGGGTTGAGGGGTTGATACACGTGGCTGTTCATGCAGAGCCACATGGGACAAAGCGGGAGTTAGCTGGGCACTGGGGACCGGGGCCGGGGAGCAATGGTGGGGAAACCAGCAGTGAGGCCATGGGTCTCAGAGCAGGGGCCAAGGTCGTTGTGGGGGAGAGAGAGGGTCAGGGACCCAAGAGTCCTAGGAGTCTGAGTCACCAGTCCCCTCCTTCCCAAGACCCAGAAGTCATGCCCCAATCTCTGACCCCTCAGACCACAGCCCTGGTCAGCTTGCAATTGACAGCCTAGGGGTCCATCTGTGACCCACAAACCTACTTTGTAGGGCCGCTGCAGGTCACACTGTCCCCCAGTTGGCAGGTATAGGAGGGGCAATTCTTTAAGAGGATAGTCTGGCCAGGCTGTGGAGGAAGGGAGGGAGGGTGAAAGGGGAGGTGGTACTAAAAGGAAGGACGTCTAGAGGTTCTGACATGAGCCCCATTCAAGGAAGTGCATCGGAATCAAAGGCAAAGTGGAAGGATCCAAGTGAAACTCTAACAAGGACCCAAGAGGATGTGCTCACAGGGAAGTATTGGCCATTGTGGAGGCAACAACAGTGGTCCACAGGGATGCAGTCAGCCCACGCCTGGAAGAATCCATCATCACACTTGCGGCCCTCAGTTCAGGGAGTGGGAAGCTGCACCTCCTGAACGCACGGACAGGCCACGGGGCAGGGGTTCCACACAAGCTGTAGAGGCTGTGTTTGGGGACGGGGGTGGGGGTGGGGGGAGACTGCATGGCTGGGAAGAGGCAGCTTGTCAGGCTCAGGCAAGCCAGGGGCCTACCGTCCATCCCACCAGCACCCTGAGGCTGCACCCTTCTTGAGGGACCTCCCCCGCGGATTAATTATATCTGCAATAATAACCAGCAACGACTGAGCGGTGTCTACATACCACGTCGTGTGCTGGCTACTTTAATGGGTCCTAGATACGACTGACATGGCTTCTCTGCTCTTTGTCTTCTGGGGTTTTGCCCCACCCGCCACTCCCAGCCCCTACTGAAAGGGTTGACCATCTCTTGAACCACCAAGTGATCCTACCTCTTATCCACCTGTTTGGGCCTGTGCGGAACCTGTCAGTAAACTCTAGTAGTGGATGTCTTTTTTGTCCTCCCACCCTTCTGATAATGATACCTCCTTTTTGACAGCCACCCATCCTTACTTTCAACATGTAGGTTGAGATGACTCCACATCCAGGCTCCGGGGTGGGTACAGGAATCGGGGCTGGCTAATCAGAGTATTCCTCTCTCCTTTGGCCCCAATAATTGGTCAAGCAAAGTCTATGGGTAGGGACTCTAGGACTTTGGCTGGGGCCAGTGGGGAAAGGGTGTTACATTTTGGAAGAGGGCTTTGAAGCTGGTCGAATTGTCAGCCTGAATTTGCAGAAGCCTTGCTGCTACCACAAGGGAAGAATCTGCTTGAGAATAAAGCTAACACAGAGAGAGGAGGGAGGGGAAGTCCAAGACACAGAAGAGAGACCAAGAGAGGGAAGGAGAGAAACAGATTTCTTCTAACTGCAATTGAAAATTCTTAATCCAGCTAAGCGTGAAAATAGAAATACCCTCTGTCTTTGTAGTTATATGTGCTTCAAGTCCTTTTTTTTCTTTCCCCAGTTTGGGATTCTGACACTGCCACTAAGAGTCCCGCCTGATAGGGCTTCCCTGGCAGTGGTTAAGAATCTGCCTGCCAATGCAGGGGACACAAGCCCTGGTCCAGGAAGATCCCGCATGCCGCGGAGCAACTAAGCCCGTGCGCCACAACTACTGAGCCTGCACGCCACAACTACTGAAGCCCATATGCCTAGAGCCCATGCTCCGCAACAAGAGAAGCCACCGCAATGAGGCTGCGCATCACAACAGAGTAGCCCCCACTCACTGCAACTAAAGAAAGCCCGTGTGCAGCAACGAAGACCCAATGCAGCCAAAAATAAATAATAAATAAATTTAAAAAAAAAAAACCTGCCTGATGGGGCTGTTGCGAGAATCAGTTAAGGTAATAACAAGGCTTATCACTGAGCAAGTACTCAATAAAGTCAGCTGCTCTTTTCATGTTATTACTGGAACTATTTTTACATTATTGTTGGAAAGATACTAAAGCACAGAGGGCCAGGAGGATTCTGCAGCCAGGTGGAAAGGCCAGGTCTGCTGCTTACTGGCTGAGATCTAGGGAAGTACTTAGCTTCTCTGTGCCTCAGTTTCCTCACCGTAGAAAGCAGACAATGATTGTCCTTATCTCCTAGAGCGGTTCAAAGATGGAGTGAGCTGACTTAAAGCAGGTCAAACAGAGGTTCTCAAACCTAGCCTAGCATCCGAATCTCCTGAAGGGCTCATTACAAAAGGTTGCTCGGTCCCACCCACTCCAGAGTTTCTGATGCAGTAAATCTGGGGCAGGGCAAGAGTTTGCACTGTAAACAGACCCTGTGTTGCTGATGCTGCCGGTCTAGGGACAATAATTTGAGACCCACTGTCTCAACACAGGGTCTGATATAGAATGGGTGCTCTGTAAATGTAGCTAAGAGGTAAGATCTGTTTTCCCAACAAGAATGTGTGCAGGATTCTGTCCTATTTGGCGCTGTATCTCCCTCGTGGGCCTGGCACATGCTGGTCCTCCACTAACACCTGTGGGATGACAGAAGACCAGACATGGTCTTGCACTGCCGACCCCACCGGCAATGACTCACAGCGAAAGCCAGGTGCCCTCCAGGGCTGCACACTGACACCAGCCGTCTGGCAGGCGGCCATGGAGGCCTGCAGGCAGACACAGAGCACTTTGAGGTTCCTGTGGGCAGGACCCTTGTCGGCCACACAGGCCCAGAAGAAGGGCTCTGGTGGCAGGCATGGGTGGCAGGGTACCAGCAGGTCACTGGGCTCACACAGGAGGCCGCAGGTGCTGGGTCTGCGCCCCTGTCCTCAGTGGCTGCTGGACAGCTGGCATCTGGGCAGGAACACAGCGCAGCACAGACCCGGGCCTCGGTTGCTGCAGGTCATCTTTCATGTTGCTGTTGAAGTTGCCCCAGAGGCTGCATGGGAAGCTGCAGGAGGTCACAGGCAGCGGCAGGCTCACATGGGAGCTGCACTGGAAGAGCAGCCACTGGCCTCCAAGCCACGAGCACCACAGACGGCGCCCCCGGCCACGCGAAGGTGTGCACCCACCTCCGGTCAGTGGGAAGGGCAGGCAGCCAAAGGAGGCCTAGAGTGAGGGGGGATATCAGGGCCTGGGGAGCATCAGGGAGAAGACGGAGTGGTGGTGTGTGTGCAAAGGCTGAGAGAGGTGGTGTGCCAGAACAGGGGAGAGTGCAGAGGGGTGAGAGGGGTGAGCGGACTGACGAGGAGGTGAAGGAAGGGGGAGAGAGGAGTCAAGGGGAGAGGCGTTCAGGGCGGCGCTTGGGAGTGGGTGCCGTGGGCTTGGGAGTGGGTGTTGTGGGCTTGGGAGTGGGTGCCGTGGGCTTGGGAGTGGGTGCTGTGGGCTTGGGAGTGGGTGTTGTGGGCTTGGGAGTGGGTGCCGTGGGCTTGGGAGTGGGTGCTGTGGGCTTGGGAGTGGGTGTTGTGGGCTTGGGAGTGGGTGCCGTGGGCTTGGGAGTGGGTGCTGTGGGCTTGGGAGAGGGTGCTGTGGGCTTGGGAGTGGGTGTTGTGGGCTTGGGAGTGGGTGCTGTGGGCTTGGGAGTGGGTGTTGTGTAGGAGGAAGGCTGGAGGAGGGGGAGGACGCCTGTGGAGACGGGAGGTGGGGGAAGGGAGGGGAGGGAGAGTGGTGGGGTGGGCATGCGGGTGAAGGATGAGAGGGGAGAGGAGGACAGGAGACAGACCTAGAGGGCATCCATGGACTGGGGGATGGGGAGGCAGTGGAGGGCTGTCGAGCCAGGGAAGAGGAGGGAGATGCGGGGGGCAGGAGGCGGACAGGGGATGAGAGGCCAGAGGAAGGGCAGTGGTGAGAGAGGGGCACGCAGGGAAGGCGTCTGGGCAAGCAGCAACCAGGGTCAGGGGAGGCTGGGTTGGAGTGGGGAAAAGGTGATGGTAGTTGGGGAGCATGGGAAGGTGCAGGGAAACCCAGGCAGAGGAAAAAACTACTCGGAGATGAAGACTGGAGGATGGGAGAGACAGGTGGGGTGGGCGTGCTGGGGTGAAGAGGGAATGGGAGGGAAGTGGCAGACACAGGGCAGGAGCTCACCCTGACGCATCCCCATCCTTGCAGCGGGTCGAGGCCGAAGTGGTGGCCTTGTGTGCGGAGCAACACGTGACGGAGTTTGAGCATCCGTGAGCCTATCTCCGGTACCACCTTGAAGGGCCACATACCCCGAAGGCAACCCGTGCCTGTGCTCACCAACGAATAGGTGCTGGCGACCAGAAGGTGGAAGGTGACGCCCTCAAAGGTGGGGTAACAGAGCTCGTCCGAGGCGAGGCAGAGGCCTGGGCTGCCCCCGGGCTGCGCGGCAGGGCTTGCAGGCCACCTGGCCGCCAAGGTGGCAGCCGTGGCAGCGGTGCACCGGGGGGAGGTAGCAGCCGGCCAGCGCTCGAGCAGCTGCACTGAGCCGTGAGCACGCAGGTGACACCACTTAGCACAAGGCCCGCGTTGCACACGCAGCCCCCGCAACAGCGTCGGTCACCCTCCCAGCCGGGCGGCCCCTCCAGCCCCGCGCAAGTGTCTGGCCGTCCCGGAGTGCACAGCGAGTAGTGTGGGCGTGCAGGGCATAGCCGGCCTGAGGGAAGGAGTAGGAATGGAGGGTTCCTTGGTGGCGAGTGGCTGCTGGAGTCTCACCCCCCACTTCTGGGGCTGGGATGGGGCATCTGGGGCCCTGCAGGGGTAAGGGCTGGAAAGCTTGACTTGGGCAGAGCTGAAGCTAACCCTCAAAGGGATAAATACCAGGTGGCCAACCATGGATCAGAGGCACAGCTGACCCATAAGGGTTTGGGATGGATAAGGCCTTGGAGGCTGGACCATGAACGGCTCTGAGCTCCTGAGAGGTAAGGGTTGAAGAGCTGGACCATAATCAGGACTGAGAAGTGAGAAGGATAAGAGCTGGGGGCTGGACTGCCGTCAGAGCTGGGCTGACACTTTAGGATGGGCAAAGGTTGGACCATAATGGGCCGTGGAGGGGTGGCTGGAGGCTGGCACAGTGGGAAGTACAAGGTCTCAGGGACTAACCTGTGCAGGGAGGGGCTGGCACCCTGAGATGGGCAACAAGGAGCTGAAACTGGGTCAGGAGGGGGGCCCCAGATGAGCAAAGATGGAGAGGCTGGACCGAGGCCCTGGACACCCACTGCACTGGCTCAGTTTCTGCCAGCGGAAGACTTGGCCACCCAGCCACTGGCAGGTTTCACAGTAGACACTTAGCATTGGGCATAGTCCAATGCCCAGGCATACGTCCACCATGCAATCTTGGACACAGGGGTTTGGTGCAAGCAGCTTAGGGCGCAGCTGGAAGGGCCCCGAGGTGAAAGAGGATGTCACACATGTGGGCAAAGTGGGCTGGGGTTCTGGTGGTTGGCAGAGTGACAGCATGGTGGCAGTGACAGCATCTTGCCAGCAGCATCGGGACACTAGCTCAGGGAACCCACCAAGAAGCTATGGCTGAAGGCCCAGGCCAAAGCATCCTCAGGTAGCTTGGTGGCCCTAGAGTGGAAGCTTTCCAGCCCCCAGCCCCAGCAAACTCCATCTCACAGAGTAAAGTTTCTGTCTTCAGAAACCAGAAGTCCCTTCTCCAGCACATAAAAGTCAGGCCATGGGACACAGAGCCCTCACTCCAGAGCCTGGTGTCCTCGCTGCCTAGAGGACTTTTTCATGCATCAGGTCCAGGAATCCTGCCTTTTAGAACTGAGTAGTTCTGGACCCCAGGAGCTAGAATTCTCCACCCTCAGGACCCGCAGACCCCGAGCCCAAGACTTATGCGTTCCTGACACTGACACCCAGGCACTGATAGGTGTGCCCATAGACCTGGAGGGCCACGCACAAAGTGCAAGTCGCAAAGCACAAATGGGTAGCTGGGAAGCTGTCTCTTCATGGCAGATCCAAGCACTGCTGCTGGTCTCTAAAGGTCTAGGTGGCATCAGGTCATGGCAGTGGCTAAAGGGCCCGTTCAGACCTACGAGGACAGCACAGGGCCCTGGGGTCTCTGGTGGGGACACAGGTCTGATGCAGGGCGCAGCCTAGGGGGCTTGGCACGGGGCATCAGGCGGCTGCAGGGCACAATTATGCAAGAAGACACGCAGATCGGGACCTCCCACATCATGGGTCCGGTCCCCGTTGAAGTTTCCACACAGGCCCTACATGTGTGCACGGTAACGTTTGGTCACTTGCAGAGACATCGCGAGCTGCCAGTCAAAGACAGTGCAGTGCAGGCGGTTCTTGCCCCAGACCTGCCTCTGCCCGTAGTTCGGAGCTGCGGAAGTACAACCAAAGCCTTGTGATACTCAGGGCTGCCGACAGCTGTAGCCACTGCTGGTTCACCTGGCAACCCAAGAGCCAGGGTCACCAGAAAGGCTGAATTCCTGAGCATTTGAGGAGGGGTGAGGGATGAAAGCTGAGGGGGTTGAAGGTTGGGGTACTGGGGCTTTGCGAGGTCTCACCCTCATCTGCTAACCAGGAGTCTTGTTTCCAATACCCAGTTCTGTCCTCATGCAAAACTCAGAAGTCCTCCTCTGAGGAACCCAGATAAGTTGTCCCACTAAGGAGCTAGGAGTGCCCACCTCCTCTAGTTAATAGGACAGCCTTCAGCCAGGACCCAAAGGTCTTTCCCACAATTACCAAGAGCCTCCTCCAAGATCTTCCAGGTCAGAGAGTGTCTCTCTTCTCCCAACCCATGATTTCTGTTTTTATGCCCCCACGCCACACCCCAGAAGGTTCCCAACCCACCTTTTACTCTCCTTCACTACCTCCACCCTGGTCCAGCCCCCATCATCTCCTGCCTGGAGCATTGCAGCAGGCCTCCTCACTGGTCTTCCTCCACAAGCCCCATAGTCTGTTTCCCACATGGCAGCCACAAGGATCTTATTTACACGCGAGTGATCTCAACCGTCCTCTGCACAAAATCTTTCCTTGGTTCCCACCTCACACAGAATAAAAGCCAAAGTTACCGCAAGAGCCCACATTGCTGTACACAACCTGACTCCCATGATCTCTCCCTTTACTCAGCACCACGATCCCACTTCAGCCTGGACCTCTTGCTGTTCCTCTAACATGGGTGGCAGATTTTCACTTTAGGCACTTGTTGTTCCCTCTGCCTGGAATGCTCTTTTCTCAGATACCCACATGGCTCTCTCCCTCACTTCTTTAAGACTTGGCTTAAGTTACATCCCTCCTATTTAAAACTGTACTCGCAGAAATCCTGATCTCACTTTCCTTGCTCTATTTTTTTTTCTCTTTAGCACGTAGCATCTTCTAACATACTATGTAATTAACTTATATTTATTGCTTATCTCTCTCTGCTAGACTATAAGCACCATGAGAACAAGGGTTTTGTCTGTCTTTGTTGCTGACACGTCCTCAGTTTCTTGAACAAGGTCTGGTACATAAGAATAAAATATTCCTTAATCAAGGAAGGAATTCAGGAGTGTCAGGTCCCTGGGAGATGGGGGTCCAAGTGGTGAGGGTAAAAATCTGGAGCCCTGGGCTTCCCTGGTGGCGCAGTGGTTGAGAGTCCGCCTGCCAACGCAGGGGACACGGGTTCGTGCCCCGGTCCGGGAAGATCCCACATGCCGCGGAGTGGCTGGGCCCGTGAGCCATGGCCGCTGAGCCTGCACGCCCGGAGCCCGTGCTCCGCAACGGGAGAGGCCACCACAGTGAGAGGCCCGCGTACCGCAAAAAAACACAAAAAATTGGAGCCCTGAGAATTTGAGGGTGCTGGATACCTGGAGTGGAGGCTGCTGGATGCTGGGGAGTCATAAGAGCACTTGGGGAACTCCTGACTCCTAAGTGGCAGGGTGAGCTCTTAAGAGATGTGGAGAGGAGTATGGACCATCATGGGCTCACGCATCAGGTCTTAGCAACGTACACCTTCTGAGCTTTCCTTATATTATCTCACTTAATCCTCACTACAACCCTATGCGTTAGGTCTTTACATCATCCCGATTTCACAGATGAAGAAACAGAGGCCCAGAGAGGTTAACTAATTTGCCGAAGATCATATAAATAACAAGTGGTCAAGTTGGGATTTGAACTCAAGCCATCTGGCTCCAGAGTCCATTGTCTTTCTATAGTGATGAAAGGTGCTGAAAGGTGTCTTTGTGCATCCATAACCTCCATCAGTTTGCCCCGCTAGCAACCACAGTTAAATAGAGTCTAGCTCCCACAGGCTTCCAACCAGAGCAATGTCCCCAAACCTTCCCTGAGGAAAAATTTGGGACATGCCAGTGGCTGCATGTGGTCCTAGGATATGTCTGAAGCTCAGAGAATTTGGAGGTTCCAGATGCCAGGGTTAGGGGACAATAAACATAGCAAACATTCCTCATATGACACTTACCATGAGCTGGACTCTGTTCCAAGTGCTTTTCATGCGTTAACTCGTTCCCACCTCACAGGAGCCTGACGAGGTAGGTGCTAGGGATCCGCAATCCCTTATCTACAATCCCCCAATGCAAAAGTGGTCTGAAGACTGAACGATGTTTTGTGTGTTTGATGTTAGAACTAAATTGGCAGCAATAGCCCCTCACATGTGGCTGCTTGTAGTCTTAATTTATCCCATTTGGTATGAATATTCAGACATGTCGCTGCAGAGACGTTAATACTTGTGATTTTGTAACACCCGCTAGGGGTATTATATAATATGTGGCATTTGCATGGTATGACCCTTTGAAATTCTAAGATCTGAAATGCACCTGGCCCTGATCATTTTAGCTAAGGGACTGTGGACCTGTATAATTGCCTCCATTTTACAGATGACAAAAATGAGGGACAGAGAAGGATGGGGTTTCCCAGGATTCCGTACAGTGTGATTCTTACCCAAAAAAACGGAACTCCTGTTTGACAGCAGTGATGGTGACGTCAGGGATGTGCATTGCGACAAAACATGAGCTGTCTCCCTCCAGAGCAGGCGACCCACAGCCGGAAGGAACGGAGGCCTCTGGGTAGGGTCTGAGGGCAGTTGCTCAGGATGTAGGCGCAGCCCCCAGGCATGGGGAAAGAGTAGCCATCCAGAGTGTAGATGTGTGGTAACCCAGAGGCCCAGCAGGTTCCCCCTGTGATGGTCCCCTGCCCATTACTAGAGACAGCCACTATCTATTTATTTATTTATGGCTGCGTTGGGTCTTCATTGCTGCATGGGCTTTTCTCTAGTTGCGGTGAGCAGGGGCTACTCTTTGCTGCGGTGCGCGGACTTCTCATTGCGGTGGCTTCTTTTGTTGCGGAGCACAGGCTGTAGGCGCGTGGACTTCAGTAGTTGTGGCACTGAAGGGCAACTACTGAGCCCACTGCCTCTCAAGGCAGTGGGCTCAGTAGTTGTGGCGCACGGGCTTAGTTGCTCCGCGGCATGTGGGATCTTCCCGGACCAGGATTTGAACTCAAGTCCCCTGCATTGGCAGGTGGATTCTTAACCACTGCGCCACCAGGGAAGTCCCAGCTGCTATCTCTGATTTGGTCACAGACATCATTTTGGACCCAGATACAGTTTCAAGTTCTGGTTTCCCCACAGCCACAGCCTCTAAGCTTGGTTCAGTCACTGCCACGACCTTGAGCCCCGGCTTGGCCACTAAGGCAGTTTCTGACCCAGACCAAGACGCTATCTTGGACTTGGACTCTGGTTCAGCCATGAGCATGGGCAGGGAGACAGGTGTAGGTGCTGGTTCAACTACAGCTACAGATTCAGGCCAGGCTCCATTCACGGCCCCTTGTGCAAGCCCCAGCTAAGCCACGGCCACAGGTAAAAGCCCTGGTTCAGGTGTGCTCTCAGATCCTGGATTGGCCATTACCAGGGTTGAGAGTTGGACACTGTTTTGGAGTCCCTCAGAGATACCGAGTTGGAACTGGACATGGTCTTGAATCCATATGTGGCCTGTGTGCCAGGCACACACTTAGCCTTGTGCTTTGCAAAGGTGACATGTGGTCCCACTGGAGCATGCATAGTCCTTATAGGAGACTGGGAACGGGAGTAGCATCATTAGGGAAGACGCTAGGAGGGAATGAGATTCCATGGGAGGGTCCACAGCCTCCTCAGTCAGAATATCTGGAGATGAGATGAGGCGAGGACGCCACAGAATTGAATCCTGGCATTTAATCTTATCCCTGACCTGCCTCCACACCCTTGGCATCCAGGCTCCCTGGCATTAAAGACTCAGCATTCAGAAGCTAATAGGGTTCCCAGTATAAAATGAACTGGGGCCCATATCAGCGGAAAGAGAAGGGTGGGGCTGAGGGACAATACAGAAATGATCAGCACAGCCTGGGTGTAGAATAGAACTTTGATGAGCGGGCGAGCACAGGCTTCATCTAAAAACAGCCATATCAATTATTTAAAAATATCTGTGCCCATAAGTCCAATCACATCTGTAGGTTGATTTTGGTCAGTGAGGACTTGCAACTTGCCCTGTTAAGCAGCCTTAAGAAGTGTGTGTGGGGGGCTTCCCTGGTGGCGCAGTGGTTGAGAGTCCGCCTGCCGATGCAGGGGACACGGGTTCATGCCCCAGTCTGGGAAGATCCCACATGCCGCGGAGCGGCTGGGCCTGTGAGCCATGGCCACTGAGCCTGCGCGTCCAGAGCCTGTGCTCCACAACGGGAGAGGCCACAACAGTGAGAGGCCTGCGTACTGAAAACAAAACAAAACAAAAAAGAAGTGTGTGTGTGTGTGTGTGTGTGTGTGTACATATCCTGTGGGAATTAGAGACCTATATCCCCCCGCCAATTCCCAGGGAGGGGAGTTATTTTTTCATAGCTGTTAGTTCATGAAGTTAGCCATCTACAAAGTGAACTTTAAAGAAATAACCTTGTTTGTTCTGTAAGGCTTTGCACATTTTCCATCAAGATGGGATATAGAGTATTGGTGTGGATTAGAATATGAGCTTACATGTCAGCTCCCCAGGGTAAGGGTGTTGTCTATGTTGTTCATTGTTGCATCTCCAGTGCTTAGGAAAGGCCTGGCCTGAGGTAAATATTTTTAAACATATTGAAAAATAATAACAGCAAATATTTACTGCATGCCAGGCACTGTTCTATTAACTCATTTTTTAAAATGCCATAAAATCTTATAATGTTGTTGGTGTTATTACCACACTTCAGAGAGGAGAAAATAGAGGGTCAGAGGGTGAAGTGATGGGCCCAGGATCACATGACTTTAAGCAGGATTTGAATCCAGGTCTCTTGGCTCCAGAGCCTGGCTCTGAGCCATTATGAATAAAAGAATTGAAGTCCATGTCTTCGTTTCTAAGAAACCCCAGCCTTTGAGTATCCCTCACTTTTCTCTCATCTTCCTGTTCTCCTGTTGTTTTTCAGGACAGAAAGAGATTGGATGGTAGCTCCTTATTCCAGCGTTACGGGAAAATCCCGATTCCCATAGCATAATTCAGGACTATGGTCAGCATCCGGTTACACTGAATCTGCGTGGAGGGCCGCGTTCTTGGTGGAGAGGCACATCTTCCTTAGCATCCTGAGCGAATTTTGGGATCACAGCTGCCACCTGCTCCGTGTGCAGATTTGGGTGGTGATTTCTTGACCTCAAGCTTCAACCACTTCCTATATGAAATGGGAGTAATAGAAAGATCTGCCTCCACGGTGGCTATGAGATTTACATTACATAATGTACATATATATAAAAGCACGTATCACTCAGCTCATAAGTCTTGATTATAAGTCTTTGTGAGGCAGTACAAAAAGCAAAACAAAACAAAAAGGTGGTTAAAACCTTGTGCTCTGGAAGCAAGTGGACTGGGGTTCAAATCCTGGCTCTGCCACTTTCTTTCTGTATGAATTTGGCAAAAGATTTGAATTCCAGCCTTTCCGCCTCCCTTCTCCAGGAAAAAAAAGGAATTATTACAATATTATTATAGAGCCTACCTCAAAAGCTAGCAGGAAGGTTAAACACTCAACATTAGCTATTATTATTTTATCCCATCTCCCACCCCATTGTTCACATTTCATACTGTAATAAAGAAAAAGAGCGTGTGACCTTCAGCAGTAACTTCCTGTTTGAGCCCAGTGCCTGGAATATAATGTGGTGCACATTTAACAAAGTATAACTATTATTATTGTTATTCATTCCATAAATGTTTAATGAGTGTTGGGCACTTTCACAGGTGCCAGCGATACAACAGTGCAAAACATTTTTGTAAAGATCTGACGTCATGGAGCTATTTGGGGTGATGGAAATGTTCTATAGCTTGATCTAGGTGATGGTTACATGGGTGTGTACGTACATGCGAAAATTCACCAGGCTGGATACTTTAAAACTGTGCAATTAACTGTGTATCCTAAAACTATATTACCCTCAAGGAATAATATGTAGCAAAGAAAGAGAATAAGTAAGTATATAGAAGGTTTTATGTGCTATGAAAAAAAGCAGGGAAGGGCTAGAGATTGTAGAGGTTGGGGAATTGAGTTTTTTTTTTGTTTTTTGTTTTGTTTTTTTTTTGGGAATTGAGATTTTAAATTGGGCAGTCAGGTTGGCCTCAGTAGGAAGGTGACGTTTGAGCAAAGACTTGAAGGAGGTGAGGGAGCGACCCATAAGGATATCATGGGGACAGCCAGTGCAAAGGCCCTCAAGCAAGGTGGCCAGTGTGGCTGGAATAGAGTGAGGGAAGGACAAGAGAGGAGATGAGATCAGGGAGGTAATGGGAGCAGATCCTGTGGGGCCTTATAAAACACTTTGGATTTGCTGGGAGTGAGGTGGAATGATTGCGTGGGAGGTACGTAACTTGAATTTAGAAACTCTCTCTCTGGCTGCTATGTGAGCAAGCGAATGTATTATTATGATTTTCTTCGACCCTCATCCCCAGAAATCCCATCACGTGCCCACCTCCGGACTCTCTTGGGCCCCAGGGCTGCTCACTCACCGCCGGCTACCCACCGGCCTGGATCCGGAAGCCCCCGCCATGGGCGGTGCTTAAGCTGAACACTCAGAAGGACGCCTCGCGCGTCTCCAGGCTGTGCACCGCGCTGTGCCCGCGACCCGGTTCTTAGGCCAGCTCGGTTCAGGCGAAGCCCTGAGCCGGGGCTTGGCTGTGGCCAGAATGCCGCCCGTGATGCGGCTCAGGGCCGGTGGGGATGAAGCTCCAGTGCAGGTTGGGCAGCGGCCGCCGGTTGGGAAAGCCTGGCAGCTCCTTGAGCGCTAAACTTAGACCGAACGCGCCCATTGGGAGCCCGAGAGAAAAGAAAGGATCGTAGGCGACGCCGCCGAGGTCCGCGGCCCCGCCCAGAAAAAGCACCTGCAGACAGACGGGCCGAGGAGCGCAGCACAAGCGAGCGCACCAGGTCCACGTCGAAGTGCAGTGAGGAGACAGGGCGCAGAGCCTGCGCTCCTCCGGCGCCGCCTTCTCCACAAACGTCCGCCGCCGGGGCTGCCAGCTGCCAAGTACACGAGGTCTCGGGGCCCGGGATACGCCAGCGCGAACGGAGGCACGGCGTAGACGGGGCCTCAGAGACCCTGGGACAGCAGTTTGGACACGTGGCCACAGGCCTTGTCTCCCACTTGCAGGCAACTGTGACCAGTCAGCAGCACGACGGGATGAGTGGCCACCACGCAGGTGCTGACAGGTCTTCTGAGCTCTGCAGCTGCAGTGCCTGGAAAGGCTCAAGGTGTACGAGGAGGGGCCGGCGGGCAGCGTGCTTGACTCCGTCCAGCAGGACCCGCACGGGAGGCTTGCGGCTCAGGCACGTTGGCCGAGCGCCTGCCACCATGGCAAACTCCTTGTGCGGGTCGTGGGGCTGCAGCGACGGCGTCACCACGACGTAATGAGTACTCAGCAGGTGGCGCGGAAGAGCCAGTGCCGTGTCCGGGGAGGCGCGCCTACTCGCGGTCATCACTGTCACTCCCATCGGCCGCGACGCCTCTAGGCGCACCTCGCTGCCCGCCGCCTGCCGCGAACCCACGCAGTGGTGCATCGGGTGCGGCCTCAGTAGCACCAGGGGCCCCTTGAGCGGTGGCGACACGTACAGCCGGAAGTTGGCCTCAGCGCCGGTACTCCAAGAAAGCCATGATGATGTCATGGCCCTGGAAACCTACAAACGCAGCCCCTGGGCCTGAGGGAACCGGGAGGGGATAGGAAGGAGTCAGCATAATCCGGTGGATTTTGAGGCCAAACACATTATATTGTAATCCTGACTCTACCACTCCCTGGCCATGTGAACTGTGGGCAAGGTATTTAACCTCTTTGGGCCACACTTGCCTCATCTGTAAGAGGTAGTGTTTAGCCCACACTTCACAGAGCTATGGGAAGATTAGACGAGATAATATACGTAAAGGCCACGGAACAATGGTACATAAACATTAACTTAAAGTTGCCTCCATTGGGCCGTCGTCCCAGAAAGGCCTGACTGTTCCCCTTCCCACAAGCAGTTTGGCCAATTCCTTGTCACAGAGTCTGCCCAAATAGTCCTTTGTCCCAGCTGGCCAGGGCCCTGTCCCAAGAAGCTCCACTGTGGCCAATCCCCTGTTGCAGAACTTGCCAGGCAGCCCCCCCAACCCCAGACGACACAACCAGTCCTCTGCTGTAGATCCAGGCCAGCTCACCAGCCTTCTGCATCTCCCATGGGTCACTCACCCCATAGGAAACTCAGGGCACCGAGGCACAGCGGGGCAGGTGCTCACACACGGGGCAGCCACGGCTGGAGAGGGAGTGGACAGATCCAGGCTAGTCAGTGCAGTCTCTCCTGCCAGTCTGTCCTCCAGCCCTCCTACTGCAGGAGTGGAAGGGGACACAAGAGGAATCCCAGAGAAGGGTTTGGACCTCCAAGCCCCAGGAAAAAGGCAAGATTGGGGATCTCACCTGCCAGGAGCTAGACTGAGGCCGGGCACATTGTGGGGGCATTTATAGTTCCAGATGCCTGGGCCTGGCCCTCAACACTCTCCCAGGGTCAGCACATTGCGGTCCCCATTAACACTGGCTCCAGCCTGACCTGGTGCCACGGACCATAATGAGGCTTAATTATGTGGGCGGGGTCAGGGAGAAGGGGCAGACAGAGAGCGGAGGGAGAGGGATAGAGAGGGGAGAGGGGAGAGACAGAGATGAGCAGAGACACTCAAAGAGGGAGAGGAAAAAATACACGAAAATTACAGGGAGATGGAGAGATGGGTGTGGGGAGAGAGACAGGCAGAGTAAGGAATGTAGAGAGGGCTGAACGTGGTGGAGAGATGTAAAGGCCAAGAGAGACAGGAAAGATATTTCTTCAGAGGAGGGCCTTCGAGTGTGGAGGAAGTGGTTGTGTTTGGAGGAGGTGACGGCTCCAAGTTTGAGACAGAGGATTACAAATCAGGGGCTGGAAGGGAGCAAGCAAGAATACCAGGGCTCCTAGGAGGAGAGGAGCAGGGCTCCTGAGCCTGCTGAGGAGGGAGGAGCTTCAGGCTTGGACTTTTGGGATCCTGGGAAGGAGGGCGCCAGGGTGCCAGGAGCCTTGGGGATTCTGCAGAAGGAGGGGGATAGAAACTGGTTTTCTGTGTGTGAGGGAGAAGGACTGGGGACCTGAAGGTGGGGACTGGGGCCTGGACCCCTAGGACTGGAGCCAGGCGGGAGAGGACACCATGTGCCCGATGTGGAGGTCTGGAGGATTGGGGGGTGGAGTTCCCCAAGGGAAGACAATGGCTTCCAGTCACTCCCATCCTCCCAGAAAGTCCTGAGCCGGAGAATAGTGGAGCCGCACCGTCCATGGAGGATCCGGGAGGAATGGCAAGCCTGGGGCTCTAGACAGGGAAAGGCAAGGGACCTTGGATACAGTTTCCAGCCCCTCCCTCCCTCAGGTCCCAGGAGCCTGCACCCCTAGTCCCTTTCCCCCCAGAGCCCTTGCCTTTGGTGGGAGGAGTAGGGGGAGAATTCAAGAAGGAACCGACTTTCTTTCAGTAGCTTCATTTCACACCTGCTTAAGATCCTTCCCAGGCTCTTCATCACAAGCAGAGGAGGTGAGGGAGGGCATAGGGATCAAGGTGAGGGAAGGTGTGGGAGTATAAGGGTGTGGGCCTTTCAGGGAGCAGCGATCCCTTCCAGCCTGAGGTGGAGAACATATGTGCTAGCCTTTTTTTTTTTTTCTGGTCACGCCACGCGGCATGTGGGATCTTAGTTTCCAGACCAGGGATGGAACCTGTGCCCCCTGCAGTGGTAGCGTGCAGTCTTAACCACTGGACTGCCAGGGAGGTCCCTGAACACATGTGCTAGAGATGGAGCTAGGCAAGGGAGCAGGGGAGGGGGCAAGGCCTGTGCCACCAGGCTGAGGAACTGGGACCCTGTCCCGGGAACCCTGGAGAACCATGGAGGGTTCCATGCAGAGCAGGGCCAGGTTTGGCTTTAGGAAGACTCCCTGGACCAGAGAGTGAGACTGAGGCCAGAAGCCCAGGGGGAGGAGATGAGAAGCCCAGGGGGAGGAGATGCAGGGACCCAGGTGGATGAGGCCAGAGCTAGAACAGGATGGGACCTGAGAAGGGAGGAAGGGGAGGTGGGCGGGCTCTTCAGGAGGCTGGGTGGGGGTTGCCCTGAGACAGGACCCGGGAAGAGGGGCAGGTGTGGGAAGCAGCTGAGGCCAGTGTGAGACCAGTGTGTGTGAGAGGCCTGGGGGATGTCCAGGAAGCCAAGGTAAGCCAGGCTCGGGGTTTAGGAGAGGGGCCAGGGCCGGGGACAGCGATGTGGAGGGCCTCAGCAGAGAGGGAAAACGGGGGCATTGGGGTGTGTTGGGGGTGATGCCCCAGAAAGAGGTGAGTGGAGAAGCAGGAAGGCGGTGAGTTCCCAGCCCTGGGGACCATAGCATTCAGCGCTGTGGATGAAGAGGAAGTTCCCAAAGAACTGATGTTTCATCCAGAGTGAAGTGCACCCCGGGGGTTCCACAGAGTTGAAGCCAGAATATACCGAGAATAAAGTCCTTTGAAGTCTCACGTTTTATACTCTAAATTCTCATCAATTTTGCATTCACCTCCATCAGTCTATGCATGTGAGTTCTCATATAAAAAGATTTTCAAGTACTTACCAGTGACACCCTTTAACCTACCCTTGTGTACTCCCCTCCCACCCTCAACAGTGAAAATCTTCAAGTGAAAATGAAGCTCGGGGTTCAGCCTGTGACTGTGGAATCTCCCCAGCCAGTCTCCTGGTACACTGGGGTGTCTGTCACCCAAGCATTCAAGGCTCTTCAAAAGCCTAAGCAGTGGCCAGACACTCCCAACCCCTCCTAAGGCAAATGAGCCTCCCACCCTGACCTTGTTCTGTGCCGTGTACCCCTCCCCACCATAGATCTAAGGTCCAAACCAGATCCTGCCCCTCCCGTGGCTCCAGTGCCCCTGGCGTGGAGTCGCAGTTCGTAAGCCTGGCAGCAGGCATCCGCCCACTTCTTAAGCTCACCTGTCACCGTCCCCCCTTCTCGCACTCTGTGCTCCAGCTACACAGAACTTTGGCCAGCTCTCCAATGCACAATCCTCTCTCTTCCCTTCCTCTCTTTTGCATACGATGTTCTCTCTCTTTGGAAGACCCTCTCTTCTCCCGGCTCTCTTTGTATATCCTTCAAGTGTGCAGGGCCCAGTGCAAAGTGAAAACGTGGAGTCCCTTGTTCAAAAATCGTTAAGAATTTCATGATGGTGACCGCAGGGCATCAGCCTAGCACAGCGTCCTTTTAAACACAGGGCACTGGGCGACTACACAGGGCACGCTGCCATGAAGCCGGCCCTGCCTTCAGGAAATCTTGCATTCTCCCCACCTCCCATTCCAGGCTCAGTTAGGAGCCCCTTCTGGGCTCCCAGAGTCCCCTGGGCTTAAACACGCCCTCATCATTTTTGCCTGTGCTTCCCCCATCCCAGCCCTGACCACTCTGAGCTGCCACTGTTTGGTGAGTGTTTACTTCCTCCATCAGACTTGAACTCTATAAGGGCCGGATCTGGGGCTATGTTGGTCACCACTGTGTTCCCAGCATCACTCTGCACAGGTCAAGGCAACACTGAGCTTTGATACTTAACCTTGCTTTTGTGAGGCATGATCAGGGAGGAACCAAAGGCTGGAGCCATGCCCAAGTTCAACCTAGAAAAGAAACATCCCCTTTCTGAGGACCCTTTGTCTGATTCTCCCACATATGTGCCCAGGTAAAGAGCTGTGAAGGCTTGGCATTGGCTGAGGCCTCTCAGGGGATCACAGGTATGTCCAGACACTCAGGGCCTGTGGGGGATTAGCCACACCCGGACACATGGGTTGGATCTGGTAGGACCCAGACAGGGGAGAGTCCTGGTACCAGGACTACAGTGTCTTCAAGAAAATGCTTCAATAGCCTGGAGCTTTGGCCCCAGGAAAGCTGGCCTCAAAAATGTGCAGGGCATCCTCAAAGCCAGATGGAGGATGGACAGTGGAAAGAGTAGCACTCTCTGAGCTCAGGAAACCGGTGGACTCAGCCAGGCAATGTTGGACAAGCTACATTTTAACTTTAAATTCCACACACGTCACCATTTGTCCACAGTTGTATTGTTTCTGCCTGGGGGTGGGGGATGGTCCAGGCATCCCGTGCAGGAGGCAGAAGGGGACCACGTTAGAGGGACCAGCCTGCCCCCATGGGCCTCCTCCCACCTCCGACTTCTGAATGTGTCATAAGCTACCACTGGGTGTGTGTCCGCCTTCTGGGCCTGCATTTCCTGTGTCCACATTCCCCCCGACCAGCCATGGCCTCAGTCCTAGCACTTGAACCTAGAAAAGGTCCTTAATTCCTGCACTACAGGGAAGTCAGCTCCCCCTTCTAAGGAATGGGTCCTCGGATATCAGAGACCTAGGCTCTACAACTCTTCTTCCCAGTCTCTGCAATCTAGCCTGAGAACAGGGTAGCTGGACAGTGGTCCACTCTGTCCCCTTCTGTGTAGGGGATGGAGGCCTCTGGTGAGGTAGTTTCAAATCTCTGAATCCATCCACTTCAGGTCCCAAACTCGTCCGGCCACTTTTCGGCCCGGACCATCACTGTAGCCCCCTCCCTGGTCTCTGTGCTTCACCTTTGTCCTGAACATGCAAACAGAACTGCCAGCTTCCTTGAGATCAGGGAGCACTACTCTCCTCATGGCTCAAAACCCTCCAAAGGCTTCTCGTGCCACTGAGAATAAAACCCAGGCTCCTCCAAGCCACCTACAGGGTCCTGCGTCATCTGCCCCCTTCTGGCTCTCCAGCCTCCACACGGCATCATCCCCTTTATCCTCACCCCACTCCAGCCCCCTGGCCTCCTGCAGTGCTGTTCCATTTGTATGGAATGCCCTTTCCACCCATTGTGTAGTTAACTCCAGCCTGAGCATCTCGGCAGAGGCGTTACTTCCTCCAGGAAGCCTCCTTCAACCTTTCTTCCTGGGTCAAGTCCCCTGGTTATAGGGTCTCACCGTTCCAAGGCTCTCTCCTGCACAACCTGTCTTGTCACCACACGTGCTTTACACTTGTTAATTTGACCCTTGTTTCCCCCACCAAATGGTGAGATATGGGAGGGCAGGACAGGCCTGTATTTGTTCGGTATTGAATCCCTAGCACGTTGCACACAGTGGGCACACAATAAATTGTTCAGATTTTAAAAGGAGGGTTGAGGGATGGCGCACTCTGGCTCCCCCTCATGGCAGAAACTGGTATTTTGTAGCTTGGCGCTAGGAATCCATCCCATCCTCCCACCCCCTGGGCCCTTTTCCCCAAGACACCTTGCTCTCCCTGATGGCTTCACCTGACCTCAGCCACCGAGGGTAACACACAAGAAGAAGAAGGAGGACTCTGGATGCTGCTGGAGGACTCAGGAGTCAGATCAGGTCCCTGGCACTTAGGTTGTTCCCTTGGCCGACTAGGTAGGATCATTTCCAAGGCCTACACCCAACTAGAAAGCTTCACCAGAATCTAGGATGTTATCCCACGAGGACAAGTCAAGTGAGCCAGATCACGAGAACGGCCCAGCCAGTCTTGGGCTCCCTTCACCATGCCCCCTCACACATCACTTCAGAGAAGAATGACAGGACCCGAGTTCCCTCCACATCTCTGCCTCTGGACCACTACAGGTGGGCTGAAGTCAGGGAGCGCTCTCCTCTTACTGCCCATCCCATTCCTGGATCTCTGGTGAGGTTCAACATTTCCAAGGCCCAGGGTTTAGTCCTGCAAACCTCCAGGCCTGGTGTCTGAGTGGGGGAGCCTAGAGCAGACCTAGACTGAGGGACGACCAGCCCTGGAGAGACGTGGGGCAGAAAGGCCCAGATCAACCTGAACCAGGCCCTAGACCCCGAGAATCACAGGGTCTACGCTCCCTCCTCCTCTCAGATCAGCTGGATGTGGCAACCGCCCAGCTGATCCCCTAACACTGCTCTCGCTGAGGTCACCGCAGCCTTGATATCATTAAACACAAGAGTCACCTGGGTCTGACTTGCCTGGTTTGCGTCAATCCATCCCTTCACCTACTGCTCCTAGTTAGTCTTTGTTTTTCAGTCTAGGGTTTTACTTGCCTGTCCCTTAAATATGGAGAATATGGTGGCCTCAGTTCCCCATCACAGCTGACAGAGCCTTCATTTCTGTCCCCAGTTCCAGTCTTAGACCAGGGGTCCTAAGGCCTCCTGGCTGCCACGCCTTGGTGGCATGCCGATCCTCTGGGCCCCCCCATATCCACCAAGTCCCAGAGGCACTGGTGGTACAGTGGTGAGCACAGCTGCCTTCCGTATCCACCAAGTCCCACACTGGCCTCAGCATCTTCCCCAAACCTGCCCCTCCTCCCCGGTCCTGTATCAGGGCAGCTCCACTGTCTCTCCCCTGGCCAGAGCCCTGGGCCTTACCCTGGACACTTCTCTCCCCCACAGCCCTTCAGCTCCATAACCCATCCACTCAGCTTCTTGAATGTCTCTCTCACCCACCCCCTAGTGCCCTCCCCCAGGCCGGCTCTGGTCCAGCCTTATCCTCACCCACCCAGGTCCCTGCCCTGGTTTCCCCCAGGCTCCCAACCTCAGTCTTCTCCTCTGGTCCACCCTCCTCATAATGACTAGAAGGATCTTCCTAAAGCCCAAACCTGACCCTCTCCCTCCCTTGCATAGACTCCTCCGTGGCTCCCCAGTACTATCAGGTTAGAGTCTGAGCTCCTCAGCCTGGAGGTCCTGAACCCTGCCCACCCTTCCTGCCTCACTTCTACCACGGCACCCCCAGTGCCTGGCACTCCCTAAGCCCTTGCTTGGGCTGTCCCTCTGCCTGGAACACCTTTCCCACTGCTCTTTGCCCATTTATCTCCTTCAGACGCCATTCTCAGATCACGTCTCCTTCATGAAGCCCTCCCTGACCACACCCTGGGCTGAGACCGGCACCTTTTCTGGGCTCCTGCAGTCTCCTAGGCTTCCCTCCTCACCACGGCTCCGCTCGCTCTGAGCTATCACTGTCTGAGGGGCAGGGCTGGGGGCTGCCTGAGGCATTGCAGCGCCACGCAGCGCAGGGCAGGCCCAGAGAGGACACTCAAGGACTGTCTGTTGGTTAAAGGGATAACCATCCTCAACCTCATCCAGGGACTTCAGACAGAACTGGAGGGTGGTTCTCTCCCCAGAGGGGGCATCCCAGCTCCAGACCCCTGAACGATCCCCCAGCCCCAACAGACAGAGACAAGGGCAAGGGCCCAGGCCCAAGCTTAGAAAAATAGGACTTTCTTGTTGTGTCCCGGTGCCCGCGACACCCTCCCCATCAGAGTTTTAAAAACCGTGAGCAATTTGGTGAGTCTGAAGCCAGGTCCCACAGGGTGTCCGGGTCCTGCTACCCCTGGAGCCAGAAGGGCCATAGAGGTGGGCGCGAAGCTAGGGTCCCGTGGGTTCATGGCTGGGCCCCCAGGGCTCACAGTCCAGCTGGACCACGGTGTGGGCCCTGGGTGCGGCCGGCTCAGGAGCCGGCGGGGCCAGCGTGGGGCCCAGGGCGCCATTGGTCTGGGAGCAAACGCTGCTGACAGGCGCAGGTGCCTTGGTCTTGCCCGGGGGTTGGCCACCGTGCACCTTGTAGCGCATGAGCAGCACGAAGATGAAGACCAGTACCGAGGCCACGATAACACCACCCAGTGCGATGATCATAGTGCCGCCCAGGAAGGGTGCGTGCGGGGCCCCGCAGGGCCGCAGCGCTGGCTCAGTGGAGAAGCGGTGGCAGCCCACAGGCCGTGTGGCTGTCAGCCCCGTGGCGCCGTCCTCGTACACGGCTAGCACACACAGATCGTAGGTGCGGCCTGATGCCAGGTCCGTCAACAGGAAGGAGCTGCTGTCGGCTGGGATCATCCTGGAGGGACAGACAGGTGGGAGTCAGGCCTCCGGCTGCCCAGTACCCACCCTGCACTCTGCCCCAACCCTCCGAGCTGGAGGATTTCCCCCCAGGCCACTGTCTCATTTCACCCTAGCCCCTGAGTTCCCTGTAACCACTACCGGAATTCCCTTTGGTCTGATACCCGTCAGCTGCCCAATATCCCCCCGTTCTGTTAGCCTGTTTCACCCGAGCCCACCCTCTCATTTTCCCACTGCTCGAATACCCATGTGATCTCCCTGTGGCCTTAACGCCCAAATTCCCTCTAGTGCCGCTGCCCGCTTCCCCTCTGCGCTGCTGCCCAGCTTCCCGCTAGCCCCACTGCCCCCCATGTGGGGTTTCATTTTATACCCCACTGCCTGGTTCCCATCCTGCACTGCCCCCCAATTTCCCACCAACCTCCAAGTTCCCTCTAGCTCTGCTGCCCAGTTTTTCTCCACTCTCCTGCCTGACTTCACGCTGGTCCCCCCACCCTACTCTCCCCTAGCTCACTGCCCGAGTCTCTCCAGTTTACTACCCCATTTCCCGCCAGCCCACCACCGAGTTCCCTCCAGCCCTACTGCCAGACATCTCTCCAACTCAGCACCCAGTTTTGTTCTAATGCTGTCTGGTATCCCTCTAACCGGATGCCCATTTCCTTCTAGCCACACCACCCCCCACGCCCATCCAATTTCCCTCTAATCCCACCTCCCAGTCTCCCTCTAGACCTTCACCTAATTTCCCTCTGCTCCTCTGACTTTCCTCCAGCAGGTGCCTGGTTTCCCTTTTCCAGCTGCCTGACCTTCCTCTAGTGTTAAACCTAGAATTCTCTCTAATCTAACCACCCGATCCCCCCATACTGCTGATGCCCGATTTCCTTCTAACCTGCCAATGAATGTCCCCCAAGCCCCGCTGCCGCTGCTGTGTTATTATTACCATACCCACAGCCTGCTTTCCAGTGAGTCCTGTCATCTGGCTCCATTTTCATTAAACTGATGTGCCTCAGTCATCACTGCTGAGTTCTTTTTCTCCCTGTTGCCTTATTTCTTTCCACTTCTGTCCCGATTCTCTTTTATCTCTCTAGCCTGGTTTCTATTTATCCTTATTTTTCCCATTCCCTTTTACCCTTAGTACCCAATTCCACTATATTTCCTTTTGTAGCGTGGCGCCCTGTTGCAGATTTAACTTGTTTTATAATCTGTTTTATTCTTAAACTGCTTTAATGAGGGAACTCCATGATTATCTCTAGGAGGGTGATGATCTCGGAGAGCATTTGTCCCGTCCCCTGACAGGCAAGGTAGATAGGACTTGTGTGATTTTCAGGGGTGGGCCCTCCATGGAATCTACTGAGTACCACTGTCTACGAAAGGGAGTGGAAAAAGCTCGTTGGATTTCCGGGACTGAAAAGGAAATCAAGTGACTATCTTTTGAGGTTTGGGCTTCTGGGGAGGCACAGGGAACCCAGGTACTGGGTTTACAAGGTGAAGACCCCAGGCCTTGGGAGGCCCAGTCCTCTGCAGCCAGGTGTCAGGGACTGTACCCTTGGCCCAGCCTGGCAGTGAGAACAGGGAGCCATCCACAGGCATCCATGCAAGCCTGGACTTGGGTCGGATGTGTCAGCACATCTGGATGACAGCCCACTAGTGACCACATGTGGCCACAGCAGATGTTCCATGTGCTCTCCGGCTTGGGGGCAGAAGTTATGTAACCCGCCTCTTGGAGTGCGTAAACCCCAAGTTTTGTGTTTGCAACAAGAGAAGGGAGAAGGGAGCCCCCAGCAGTGGTCGACTGAACATTCCTGTTCACCCAGAGGTGGAGCTTGAACTAGGTTTAATTTGATTTAGAAAACCAAAAGTTGAGATGTCACCACGTTGGAACTCCAAACGCATGGAGCAGGTCGCACTGCACGAACGCAAAGCCTAATCTCTATGTAACGTCCTCCCCCGTTTTCCTTTTAGCCTCTGGTCTGAGTTCCTTTGCAGCCAGGCTGCCTCACTGCATTTTTCCCATGATCTGTGTACTCTCCCGCTTGATCTCTTTTTCTTCCTGCAGACTGGCTTGAGTCTAGCCCTGTCATCTGGAAATACCCAGCTTCTCTTTACTACTTAAGTTGGTTTGTATCCCCTCAACTTTGCCCCCACCCCCAATTATCTTTTTACTCTTCTGTCCTGATTAGTATTTATTCTTGCTGCCTTCTTTCTTTTTTACCACTGTTGCCAGATTTCTTTCACCCTCTCTGCCTGATTTCTTTTACCTCTGCTGTCTGATTGCCTTTGTAACCTTGCAGCCTCATTTCCAGTGCTGCAACCTGGGGTATCAGTAGGTGTTCCTCCAGCCCTCCCTCCACCTCGCTCCCCCACCCAACCTGCCCGCCGCCTGGACCCTGCACCTGTAGACGAGGATGTCGTCGGCTGAGCTGTTGTACTGGATTTGGTACATGCGGATGCCTGGGATAGGCCGCTGATCTGGCCACTGGACTAGAGCAGCTGTGGCCCCATGCTCAGTCACCTGGACGCCACGGTCGGTAGGGGGCCCGGCGTCAGCCACCTTGGAGGAGGCAGAGACCGAGGCAGCAGAGGGCGGGGTGAGGGCATCAGGATCCCCGTCCCGCGGGGGGTCGCAGCTTGTGCTGTTGGCTAGCTGGGGGGGCGGCGGGGGGCCCACGGTCAGCTCCACAGCAGCCGTGGCCTCGCCAGCTGCATTGGCCGCGATGCAGGTAAAGATGCCGCCATCGCCCGGCTCGGTGACCAGCAGCTCCAGCGTCCCGTTAGGGAAGGCGCGAGCTCGGCTCGAGTTGCCCAGCAGCCGGCCCTGGGGTGACACCCAGCGCACACGGGGCTCGGGGTCGCCCACTGCCCGGCAGCGCAGGGCGGCTGGCCGACCGGCAGGCACTGCCAGGGGCGGCGAACGGTGTGTCACCACGGGGGGCTCACACACAAACTCCTCCTCACCCACAGCCCAGAAGTAGCGGCCACCCAGGGCCGGCGGGGAGGCGCAGGCCTCGAGGTCGTCCTCCCGCGCCAGCCGCCGGAGCCATACCAGCTCGCAGTTGCAGTGCAGGGGGTTCCCGCCGAAGGCCAGCACCAGGGCGGACGCGGGGGAGCCACGGGGCCTGGCCAGCAGCGGCAGGCGGGAGAAGAGTGGGTCGGGTGGGATGGTGGTTAGGCGGTTGGAGGTCATGTCCAGCCGTGCCAGCTTGTGCAGGCGGGAAAAGGCGCCGGCGGGCACGGAAGCCAGTAGGTTGTGGTCGAGGCCCAGCGTGTTGACGTTGCCCAGGCGGCCCAACGCCTCCCAGGGCAGCTGTTCGAGGTTGTTGTAGGAGAGGTCGAGGTCCTCGAGTGTCTCAGCGCAGTCGTCCAGGGCCCCAGCCGCCAGCGCTGCCAGCTGGTTGTTGCTCAGGATGAGGTGGCGTAAGTTGACCAGGCCGCGCAGCTGCCCCTCACCCAGCGAGGTCAGCCGGTTGCCGTCCAGGTGCAGAGCGCGCAGGGCGCGAAGGTCAGCGAAGGCGCCGGCGGCCACGTGGCGGATGGTGTTGCGTGACAAGCTCAGGTGCAGCAGGCCCGTCATGTTGGCCAGGTCACGGCGCCGCACGGTCGCGATGAAGTTGTCCGCCAGGCGCAGCTCGGCCGCCCGGCGGTCCAGCGAAGGTGGAACGAACAGAAGGCCTGCCCCCGGGCACAGCACGCTTAGGGGCAGGGACTGTGTCTGGCAGCGGCAGCGGCGGGGACACGGGCTGGGTGTGGCTGGCTGGGGTGGAGACGAGGCGGGGGCCAGCGGCAGCAGGCAGAGGAGCAGAGGGAGGACGGCCATCGCGGGCAGGGGCGGCCTGCACGGAAGAAGGGGGGAGTTAGGGCGGGCTGAGGCCAGAAGTTGGGGGGGGGCTAAAGGGGGTTGGGGTGGTCTGAGACCAGAAGAGAAGGTCACAGAGCAGAAGACTTGGTCAAAGATGGTCAGAGAGAGGACTGGTCAGACAGATCAAAAGCCAGAGGTGACGGTCAAAGACTCAGAGAGATGTTTCCCAGGGGAACCCAGGGAGCAGACATGTGCAAAGATGGTCAGAGGGAAGGGAGGTGATTAGAAACAGTGAGCGACAGTCAGAGAACAGGATCAGTAGTCAAGGTGGGTATAGAAGGTAAGCCAGAGAGCTTTAGACGTGGTCAGAGAGATACTCAGAGATGGCCAAAGAGACAAGAGTTGGTCAGGGTAGTGGGAATGATTAGAAGTAGCCAGACGTGACCAGAGAAGAGAGGTGGTTAGAGATGGTCAAGAAGATCAGAAGTGGACAGAGATGGGAAGTGGCCAGGGGTGGTCAGATCCAGGAGAGATGGTCAAAGATGGTCCAAAATGGTCAAAAGGCAGAGAGGCAGTCAGAGAGAGGAGGAGAGGACAGACATGTCAGAGACAGCTGGACATGGGACAGCTGGTTAGGATGATGGGTGTGGGGAGAAGTCATCAGAGAGAGGAAAGGCAACCAGAGATGTTAGAAATGATCAGAGAACACCAATGAGCAAGAGAGACAGAGAGAAGAGAGGTGGTCAATAAAGGCCAGGATGGTCACAGACTGGCAGCTGGAGTCAGGAGTGGGTGGAGGGCAAGAGAGATGGTGAAAGATGGTCCGAGAGAGGAAAGGCGGATAAAGGAAGTCAGAGAGGAGAGATGGATGGAAGCGGCTGGAGAGAAGAGTGGTAGAAAAAGAGGTCAAAGATGGTCAGAGACAGTCACAGGTCAAGGCTTAGGGTCAGGGGTAGACACGGTCACGAGAGCTGCTGAAAGATGATTAGAGAGCGGTACCTTGGACAGCGATGTCAAAGGTGGTCATTGAGTGAAACAGTAGACAGAGGTGGCTGGAGAGAGAAGCTGTGGACAGGGGGGTTAAAGATGATGATCAAAGACAGAAGAGGCAGACAGAGATGGTCACTGAGAGGAGTGGTGGCCAGAGGTAGCCAGAGAGAAGAACAGTGGACAGAAGTGTCAAAGATGATCAGAGAGAGGAGAGGTGAATAGAGACGGTCAGTGAGAGGAGAGGCAGAGAAAGGAGACTGGAGAGCGGAATGGTGGACAGGAGAGGCAGCTGGAGATGATCAAATAAGACAGATGGTAGGAAGACGCTGGAGAGCCGGCGGGGGGGGGGGGGGAGGGGGTGGTGGTGAGTGGGTCACAGACCTGGAGATGCCATCAACTGAGGAAGAGGAGGTTAGAGAGGGGCAGGGCTGGCCAAATGTCCAGAGAGTGTTTGAAGCAGAGCAGGAGCTGGAGACAGACCCTTGTGAGGGGATATCTGTTTCCTGGGGAAACTCCAAAGGTGCCCAGGGGAACCTGGTAATCCTTACCTCCACCCCCAGTCACAAAGTTCCTCCCAAGTCCCTCCCCACCATGGGGTCTCCCAGTAGTCTTACCTGAGCTGGAAGCAACCCCAGGGAGCAGAGTCCTCAAGCTCCAAGGGGGTCAGGGGTCTGGAGGGGGTGCCTGGTCATTCCTTCCCTGTCCCCAAGGCCTCTGGAGAGGGACCGTCTGTTGTGTCTCAGCTCAGATTTGTGGCCACGGAGTCTTGATACTTTGATATCCTTGATACTTTGGGTCCTAGATCTCCAAATACTGGGCCCCTAAGGGTCCAGTTTTAGAGACCCAGGCCCCAGTTGGGGTTGCTTGGAGTCATGGTCTCCCAGCTCCAGTCCTGGGATACTCAACAGTCAAATGGAGAGTTTAAGCTCTGAGTCCCAAGCCCAGTCTTGGGATCCAATACTGGGGTGCTGGGTTCAGATACTGGGGCTCTGAGTCAAGATTTGCCCCAAATTTCAGTATTCGGGTTTGCAGCAAGGACTTCAGGCCCAAACTCAGGTTTAGGCCCTTTGGAATGCCAGGGTTCAGATCTTGGGATCTGAGGCCTAAAGTCTCAGGGTTGGGGTCCCAGATAGTGGGTTCCACTGTATAGAAATGAGAATCCAGTCCCAGATTTCAAGGTCCCAGGCGCAGAACTCAGAGTTCAGCTCCAGATCTGGGGTTTTAGATGCCAAATCTTGAGGTTCAGGCTCCAAATCTTGGGGTCCATATTCCAATTCTTGGGGTTCAGGCTCCAAATCTTGGGGTCCCAGGGACTGATGTTGAGATTTCAGCCCCAGATATTGATGTTCAGGCTCCAGGTCTTGGGGTCCCAGCCCCAAATCAGGCTCCCAGGCTTGGGCTTCCAGTTCTCTGGAGCCAATCTCGGGGTGCAGGCCCCAGATTTCGGGGTGCGGGTCCTGGATCTGGGGTGGCGGCGTCCCGACTTGCTTCCCGGGCTGCGGCGGGGGCTGGCCCAGAGGGAGGGGGGCGGCTGCGGTGGGGGCGGGGGGGCGGCCAGGCAGCCCCGGGGGCCGGGGTGGGGCGAGGCCTGGACAGACACGGACACGCGGGGTGGGGGCACCGCAGCACAGGCCGGGGCGCAGGGGGGAGGGGCCGCGCTCAGAGACCCCTCCCCCGCCGGGGCCGGGGCGGGGGCCGGGCAGGTGCGGGGCAGGCGGGCCGGGTCCGGGCGCTCCCGAGGCCTCCTCGCCGGGAACCCAGGGCCGTGCGCGCGCCCGTGCTTAAAGGCGCAGGCCCCGCGCGCGCCCGCACTTAAAGGTGTAGGCAGGTCCCCTCCCTCAAAGGCGCGCCCCTGGCCTCACCTCTCACGGAGTAGTTCTGGCTTTGCTTCGGAGGGAGAATCCTTGGATAAAGAGAGAGTCAGAGAGATAGAGAGAGACACAGAGACTGAGACAGAGAGACACACAGAGATAGAGAAAGACAGATAAAAAGGCAGGCTTAGATTGAGGGACAGAGAGGAGTAGAATGAGAGAGAGGCAGATAGAGAGACAGAGAGATAGGAAGAGACACACATATTCAAGGAGAGATGGAAATACAGAGACAGTGACAGACCCAGAAAGAGAAAGAGAGACAAGGGACAGCACAAGTTAGAGATCGAGATAAAGTCAGAGAGACAGAGAAATGGGAGAGAGACAGAGACAGAGACAGAGACAGACTGACCTGGGGCAACTCAGCTATGAGGATGGGTACGTGTATATATGTGTGTGTCCGGTTCTCATTCACAGCCTTGAATGTGGTTCTCCATCCCAGAGCCCCCGGCCCCCACAGAAGCCTGTATCCTTCTGTCCCCGTGCCTCAGCACCACCTCTCTGGGATGTCCTTCCCTCAGGTGGAGTTTCCTTTCTTGAAACCTGCCCAGCAACAAGCCTGATCTTTCAGGCCAGAGGGGAGACTCTGCTCCTTCCCAAGACTCCTTGCCCTGGCTGCAAGGGGAGAACTTGGCTCCAAGACCCTGTGCCCTCTGGATTTAGAGCTAGACCTCAAGATACACTGGCCAGATATCCCATGGAGGAAGGAGAAATTAGGAATTGGGAGAGAGGCAGGGGGTTGGCTGGGTTGACCCAGAAAAGTATGTCCACTGCCTTCCCCTCTCCCCAACTCAGGTCCACTGCCCCACAGAATATCCTACTAGAATTGTACTAACACATGACTCACCAGGAGTGGTGTCTTCCTGTGCTGATGCTTGTGGAGGATAGTGGAGGAGGGGATAGGGGGGTGGGTTCCACATGTTTCCTGGCAGATGGTGTTGCAGGAAGAGGAATGTGGGCCGTGGTCTACAAGCCTCGCTGGGAACGTTGCTATTGGTTATAGCAGCGTGGGGGACTTAATCTGTTGCAAACCCTAGTCCGAAGTGGGCACAGCCTTGGCTTGTGGTCATGGCCCTACCCTGGGGGGACCTGATCAAAAACCCCCCCCGGGAACCCCCAACTGAGCAGAGGAGTAAAGTAACCTTGTTGGGGGCGGGGGCATGAATGCACATCCACCCTGGCATCCCTAGCTCTGCTGAAGGTTTCAGAACAGACTTTTGGCTCCTTCCACTTGTGTGTATTGAAAAATTGCAGCCAAAATTAACTCAGCTCTAGGGTCCACCTTTCCCAATCATTAGCAAAGTTCATCAGTGCTCCTGGCCCAGCACAGCAGATACGGTTTCTCAGAAGCTCAGAAAGATGGTGAGAAATTTCAGAGACGCTGCAGAAGTGGTGGAGGTGGGGGAGATAGAGGAAAATACTTGGAGACAATCCCAAACAGACTGGGATTAGAATTCAGAGGATCTGGCTGATTTGGTGTATGGCCCCAGGAAATAGGCAAGGGAGGGAGGGGGAAGAGTGAGGCAGAGGAGGAACAAAGTTAATAGAAGGTGCAGACGAGGAATGGGTTACCTCTTCGGGCAACTGGGGCTCAGTTCTGCTGGGGAACATTAAGGAACCCTGTAGAACACATCAGAATTGTCGTTCCTTCCCTTCCTTCCCTGCTGCAAAGTTCAGAGAGGCTGGGGCATTTGTCCACAGAACCTTGCCCCCTTTGGTGATGACTCTCCCTTGGTGAGAGGGGGTGGTACTGAGAGCCATCTGAGATCTGAGGTGGAAAAGCAGGGGGATGACTTGCATGAACTAGACCCAAGGTCCTCACATTTTAGCTGCATCAGGATCACCTGGAGGACTTGTTAACCATCGATCTCCAGACCCCAGTCCCAGAGTTTCTGATTTGCATGTCTACCTTCCCAGGTGATGGTAATGCTGCTGGTCCAGGGACCACACTTTGAGAACCACTGGGCTAAACCAGGAACATCTGCAATGTGTGTGGTACTGTCCACCACACCTATGCCAAAACCTTGTGAATTGAGGGCATGCAGCAGCCCAAATGTGTGCCAATGAAACTAACATGTTTAGAGACATAAAGAGAGATTTGGCAACAAAGAAAGGCAGAGGCCAAGATGCTAGTTCAACATTTACTTTGGATTTCTGGGCATGGTTGTGTGCTAGATGACACTGCAGTAAAAGTGTGACCAAGACAGCGTCAGGTCCTGCTTCACTGAGCTCACATTCTAAAAGGGAGTAAGACACATCTCTAGACAGCCTGGCGTGGTCAGCGTGGGGATGGGAGAAGCTTGGGCTAGAAAGATTGGGACTGTCATGACAGAAGTCCAGGCCATAGTGGTCAAAGTGTGCTAGGGGAAGCACAGGGCAAAATAATAAGGGCTCTGATGACAAAGCACAGGCCACAGTGGTCAGGGCTCTCAAGGGGGAAACAGAGGGTGTGGGCCCCAGAGGCAGAGTCCAACCCTTCTCCCCCCAACTCCCCCACCCCCGGAGTCAGGAGGGCTTCCCGGAGGAGGGGGTCTTTATACTGAGATCTTAAGGATAAGTACGAATGAAGCAGGTGGGCAAAGGGACCCCCATGCCGTTTGTGTGCCCTCATGCCACAGCATGTGCAGTCTGGGGGGTGGTCCCTGTGGTGCCTGAATAGCACCGTGTATGTGTCTGCATGTGCTGTCATCTCTCATTGGCTCCTGGAAGGGGATCCTGGTGGGATGCTCGTTTGGGGGACTCCGCTTAATTGCTGCATTTACATAATTGCCACATCTGGAGAAGGGGACAGAAGCAGTGGAAACAGCCACAGCAGGAAGAATGAAGTTAAATTGCCTGAGAGCTGAGGGAGACTTGGGGGGAAGGGAACTGCTCATATCCACACACAGAATCTGCCCCAAAATACACATCCATACTCACACATGCACATCACATACTCAGAAGCTCACCAGAACACACATGGACACAGCAGGCACATGGACCTTATATCACCTGGACTCATGTTCAAATACAGGGGCATACAAAAGTGAATACTTAGACACACTTCCAAAGCACACACACAGACTCACACTCAGACCTGTGAGAGGTCACATGTGCAGAAACACACTCTGCACACAGATTCTCTCTTGTACACATGTGTGAGCCACACTCCCACACATATGCACAGAAACATATTCAGAGAGTCACATCAGACACCTCCATGGGCTGGGCATACACATGTGTGCACACACACATTCAAACCAGCGGATTCAGTCTGTCTGCCAAAAAGGGGTCGCTTTATAAATAAACTTAGGCCCCTTCCAAGTCAGGGGGTTGTTAGCGCAAGAAGGGATGGAGGTGGTATCTCCTTATCCTCAACTAGTACCTACCAACTCCTTGTACAACCCAAGTCCAGTCAATGGGGTTCATTGACATTAGCTCGGCTTTGTAATTAGCACATGAATCAGAGCTGAGAACTAGGGACTCACTTTAAAGATCATGTCTGAAGGTGCACCCCCATGTGGAGGGGTCAAAAGAGTGGGGCAAGGAGATGAGTACATCCTCTCCATCCACATCCCGTACACGCATTCTAACCACCCTAAATCAGATTGATGGGTCCCAAACAAGCACTGACTTCTACACAGCAACCAGGAGACCCTCTACATGAGGTTCTGCTGAACTACGTGGAAGACGGAATGCAACTTTCAAGGTCTGCTTTAATGACTTCCAGCTATCAACATGGAAGAACACTTCCATAAGAACATGGGGAAAGGTTTACATTTGTGCAAAGAATGGAGGGAAATATGCCGAAAACTTTTAACTAGCAAACATAAGAGACTTTGGGCCACTGTATAGACCTGCTCTGTGAAAGCCTGAATGCCACAGTTGGGGATTAGAGGCTCATTTTACAGAATGACAAGGAGGGCTCAAGCTTTACTGATATCTGGGGCCAGAAAGGAAGGATCAGTGTGTTAGTGAATGTAATGCCAGCTGCTGTAACAAGTAACCCCCTGATTCTCAGTGACTTAATACAATAGTTTATTTCTTGCCACAGGTGTCCTGCGTGGTTGGCAGCTATCCTCCATCTGCTGATTCACATGCCAGATTTGTTAATCTTGCACCTCCATTGTTTCCTAGGGCTCAGAATTATCTGCTTCTACCTGGCAAATGGGAGGAGACAGAGTGGAGAAGTTTCAGCAGCTTCTTAAAAAAACTTGGCCCAGAAGTGACATTCTACAGATTTCCCTTCTGCTCATATCTTATTGGTGAGATGCAAGGGGGGCTGAGAACATATTTCTAGGCTGGGCATCTCCCTCTCAGTCACAATTATGCAAGGAGAGTGTGGATTATAATGGAGCCAACATCAACCACCACCAGATCCACAACCTCAGGGGAAGCAGCAGAAAGAGGCTATGGGATCTCCTTCCATCCACTACATGGAGTCCTGCTCCAGGGAGAAGTTCCCAGCCCCACCCTGACCACCCACCCACCCATCTACCCTGGTTCCCTGCCTTTGGGGTGGGTGACCACAAATTTGACTCCTTTGAGGGCAAAGAGAATCTGACTTGATTTGATAAACCTTTAGGTCACTGCAGAAGCATAATGGTGAGAGTCCGACACTCTTTCTCTAAGCATTTATTGAGCCCTTACTGTGTGTCAGGCCCGATGCTGGGAACATGCCCATGAATGAGACACAGTCCAGGCTTTGGAATTGTGTCTCCTCACAGGGCAGAAAGAGAACAGATGATTTCTGAACCTGTGCTTGTCGCTGTGATATTTCATTATGAACAAGATGGGAGAGAGGGGAGGGGCAAGGAAACCACCAAGTCTGTCTGTCTGTTGGTGACGGTTGGGGTGGGGTTCAGGGAAGGGATGGGGGCAACATTTGAGGGGGTCACCTGGACCAAAAGGGGATAGAGCTTTCTAGGTGTGAACATAATCCCTGTGTGCAGACCCGTGTGCTAATCAGAAACCTATGATTCCAGTTCCTAACACAAACCACTGCTGATTCAAGTGCTAATCAGAAATCTGACCCCTGTGAAATCTGATCCCTAATCAGAATTCTGATCCCATGTTCTGATTCATGTGCTAATTATAAATCTATGTTGATTGCAAACTCTGTCCTGGAGAAGGGCTAAATCATAAACTTGGGCAGGAACACATGCTGATAACCATCAACTCAAAGAGATCCACGTTGCTAATGGCCATCTAGAGTTGATTCCTGTGCTAATTACAATCTTGGGATCATTTAATAGAATGATCAGGGGGTGTTAAATTCATAGTGAAGAAGACTCTGAAGACTCTCAGACTCTGAAGACTGACAGCCTGGGTTTAAATTCCATTCCTGTAAAGAGGGGGCTGATAGTAAATCAAATGTCTTTTGGGAGAATTAAATGAGTTAATACAAGTAAAGCGCTGGGAGCAGGGCCTGGCATCTAAGTGCTTACTCGCTAAGTACTAGCTGTAATAATAATGATAATATGCAGCCAACAGTGATTGTTCTGATTTCATGTAATTCTCATAGCGGGCCCTACCTGCAATCTCTTCACCACCTTCCTTGGCCCAGGTCTGAGGGCCTCATCCTCTGGAAAGGTTTCCCAGAGCTTCCCAGGGACCAGGGAGTCCCCAGTCCCGCCTTCGCCCCTATCCCTTTCAGCACCCTTCCCAGGCCAGGGCGTAACCGCTCAATCGCCACTTGGGGGCAGCAACACACCGTTCAGCAGCTGCGCGCGCGGCGCATTGTGGGGCGCGTAGGCTTGAGGGCAGGTTAAGCGGTGGCTTGGGTCAGCATGCGAACTGCGTTTCCCGGAAGGCCACGCGACACCCTCTGCCTCACCTTGCTCAAATCTTGGAAGCGGAGATCTCGCCCCGACAGAGGACGCGCCTCCAGAGCGGCGCGGGGGATTATGGGGTGTAGGGACTGAGGCCCGCGCGGGAAGGAGGGATTGCTGCGCAGGCGTGGGTGGCCGGTAGCGCCCGCTGGACCTTAGCTGGTGGGTGCCCCTGGAGGCACAGACGCGGAGCTGAAGTTGAAGCAGCGGTGGAGGGTAGGCAGTCCATTACTCGAGGAAGAGCGGGATCCCCGGCCCCCCGCTCCACCCCCCCCGCCCCACACTGTGTGTGTCCTGGAACCAGCTCACCAGCCGTGAGGCTCTCTCCTGCATCTCCACTGTCCCTAGTATTTCCTTGGCGCTAGTCTTTTTTTTTTTTTTTAATTTATGTATTTATTTATTTTTGGCTGCGTTGGGTCTTTGCGGGCTTTCTCTAGTTGTGGCGAGCGGGGGCTACTCTTCGTTGCGGTGCGTGGGCTTCTCATTGCAGTGGCTTCTCTTGTTGGGGAGCACGGGCTCTAGGCACACGGGCTTCAGTAGTTGTGGCTCGTGGGCTTAGTTGCTCCGCGGCGTGTGGGGTCTTCCCAGACCAGGGCTCAAACCCGTGTCCCCTGCATTGGCAGGCGGATTCCTAACCACTGCGCCACCAGGGAAGTCCCAGTGCTCCAGTCTTAAGAGGAAAAAAAAAAAATCCTTCTTTTCTCTCATTTCCTTTTATAGCCACACCCCCTTTTAAAAAAAACCACCTTACTATAGTAACGTTCAACCGTGCACAAAAATAGAATAGTACGATGATCCTCCAGCTACCCATCCAACAATTATCAACATATGACCAGTCTTGTTTTATTTTTTCTGCTTCCCTCCCTGGCTGAATTTGTTTAAAGCAAATGCCAGACATCATATGATTTCATCCATAAATACTTTTGTATGTATCTCTAAAATATAAGGTTCTTAAAAAAAAAACCTTTATCACCTAAAAAACGAATAATTCCATAATATTATCCAATATCCAACCCATCACCAAATTTCCCTGATCATCTTATAAATGTCTCCTAACTGTTAGCTTGTTCAAATCAGAATCCAAACAGGATAGTGCATTGCATTTTGTTGGTACCTCTTTAAGTATTATTCAATGACAGTTCCCCCTCACTCCCATCTATCTCACAGTCTGGTTGCACTTCTTGGTGTCCTTTAATATGTTCTTCGGTCCCCTGTATGCCCTGCAAACTGGTAAATCTAGAGGCTGGGTCGGATTCAGATTCAATTTAGGGGTAAGTATGCTTCGTGGGTGATGACAAGTCCTTCCATCAGGAGGCACATAATACTGCCTGGATGTTTCTTTTTTTGTGTGATGTTAATATTCAGTGTTGGGTTTGAGTGTTGTCGGCCTGATCCATCCATTATGAAACCACAGCCAAACCTCAGGAAGGAAGTGTCTCCATGATCTCCCCTCCATCTCTCTCCCTCTATTTCACAAATGTTGGCGCCTATTGCTAAACCTCTTCCTTGTTGCTAAGCTCAAGAGGCAATTCTCCATCCTCAACTCACTGGTCCTGTAATAATGGACCTGTCCCATGCTGTCCAGTAGGGTAGCCACTAGCCACACAAGTGGCTTTTGAGAGGTTAACTAGTTCTAATTGAGATGTGTGCTGTAAGTATGAAATACACACTGCGATTTCAAAGACAGTACAAAAAGAAGAATGTAAAATATCTCAAGAATTTAAAAAATATTGATAACATGTTGAAACGATAGTTTTGGGGTATATTAATAATAAAATACACGAGAGAGCTATTTTATTAAAAGTACTTTCACCTGTTTACTTTTTAAGTGTGGCTACTAGAAATTTTAAAATCACCTATGTGATTCACATTACATTTCTAGTAGAAAGTGTTGTTCTAGACCAGTGGTTTTCAAGTGTGATCTCTGGACCAGCGGCGTTAGCGTTAGCATCAGCATCACATGACAACTTGTTAGAAATGCAAATTCTCTGTCGCCCTGGACCTACTGAACCAGAGTCTCTGGGGATGGGACCCAGCAGTCTGCATTTTACCAAGCCCTCCAGACCATTCCTGTCTGAAAACTCCCCTCCCAGTTTCTGTGACACAGTACCCTCCCAAACCCACCTACTTCTCACCCCTTCACTGTTAGCACTGTGGTCTGAGCATCATTCGGTCCTACCTGGACCACTGCAATTGCTTACAAACTGGTTTCCTGGCATCTAATCTACTTGTAGTTGTAGTTGTAGTTTCCTGGCATCTACCCTACTTGTAGTTCTCACACACAGCTCTGGGGCTCCTCCAAAAACATAAATCAGATCACATTACTTCTCTGCTTAAAACCTTCCAGTGACTTCTTATTGCATTTAGAATAAAATCCAAACTCCTTCCTGTGGCCCCTGCAGCCTCCCCACCTTCACATCATCCCCCAGCTCGCCCTTCGCTTTTTCTGCCCCAGCCTTGCCACCTTTCTCACTGTTGCTCACACTCCCAGCTCTTTCTTGCCTCGGGGACTTTGTGATGGCCATTCCCTCTTCTGAGAACACGGTTCTTTGTAGGACTGGCTCTCTCTTTTCCTTCGGGCCTCAGCTTAGATGTCCTCATCTCCATGCTGCCATGTGTCATTAAAGCCCGGCTCCCTGCACCCATGTTCACACAATGTCACCCACCTTTCATTCTCAGCATGGCACGTACCACACACTGTTCTTCTTCATTTGTCTTATCATGCATGCACACGGGGGCAGGAACTCATCTCTCTAGCCCACCACTTTGTCCTCAGCTCCTCCCACAGTGCCTGCACACAGTAGGTGCTTAAAAAAGGTCTTTTCACTGACCCAGCATGTGAACTTCTACAGCTGCTCCTCCTCAGTCTCTCTAGCTTCCTCCACCTACTCTGAAATCAGAGGACCGTTGGCATCCATGGTGTTTGAAATCTCAGAACGTTCCCCATGACAATCCTGATTTCTGGCTTCTGCCACATTGGGATATCTGACAACACAGAGCCCACTTTCCAACTTGGGACCAGTAGGCTGGAGCTGCTATACCTGTGAGAGCTTGCTGAGGATACAGAAAACAAAGAACAGAGGGATGTTAACACATAGGGGTGGTTATGCAGCAGATGGAGGTGCTGAGGGGCCAAACAAGAGCCAGTGAAGCCATCGGAAATTAACAGCAGTGGGAAGCCACTGCTGCTCCAGGCGGGAAGAACAAAGGGAGGAGGTGGTGTCACCAGAGGCTGTGAGCCACAACTACTGAGCCCACGCGCCTAGAGCCTGTGCTCCGCATCGAGAGAAGTTACTGCAATGACAAACCCGCGCACTGCAACGAAGAGTAGCCCCTGCTCGCCACAACTAGAGAAAGCCGGCACGCAGCAACGAAGACCCAATGCAGCCAAAAATCAATAAAATAAAATAAAATAAAAAAGAAATTCACAAAGACCTCAGTGGGGCTGTTCTCGTGTGGTGTCTGTGCTGTGGCTGGAGTCCGATGTTGACTGGGGTGGGGTCATTTGAGAACTCTAGGGGCTGATGTCCAAGGTGGCTCACTCACACTGCTGGCAATGTTGCTGGCTGTCGGTTGAGAGCTCGGTGGGCTGTTGACCCGAGCAACTACACGTGGCTACTCCAGCATGGTGACCTTACATGGTGGCCGGCTTCTTCCAGAGCATGTGTTCCAAAAGATCCAGGCAGAAACTGTATGTTTGTTTGTTTGTTTTTATGACTTGGCCTCAAAAATCCCACAGCATCACTTCTGCAGTCACAAACCCACCCAGATTCAAGATGAAGCTACATAGATCCCACCTTTTGATGTGAGGAACTTGCTACAAAGAATGTTATTTGAGGCACTGATAGGAGTCCTTTTCTGTCTTGACTCTAGACATTCTCCTGAGATGAACTTCTCTGTTATAGTCTGGTGGCTTTGATGACTAACTACACGGCTACGATTCCAAGCCCTATTTGCAGCCCAGACCCTCTCTTGATGTATAGAATGGTTATCAACTGGACATCCCTCCTCCCAGATATTATGTAGACACTTCAAAATATCTAAACGCAGGTAATTCTCTTTTTTTCTTATTAGTTATCTATTTTATACATATTAGTGTATATATGTCAATCCCAATCTCCCAATTCATCACACCACCACCCCCCCGCCACTTTCCTTGGTGTCCATGCATTTGTTCTCTACATCTGTGTCTCTATTTCTGCCCTGAAAACCAGTTCATCTGTACCATTTTTCTAGGTTCCACATATATGCGTTAATATACGATATTTGTTTTTCTCTTTCTGACTTACTTCACTCTGTATGACAGTCTCTAGATCCATCCACATCTCTACAGATGACCCAGTTTTGTTCCTTTTCATGTCTGAGTAATATTCCATTGTATATATGTACCACATCTTTATCCATTCGTCTGTCGATGGACATTTAGGTTGCTTCCATGACCTGGCTACTGCAATGAACATTGGGATGCATGTGCCTTTTGAATTATGGTTTTCTCTGGGTATATGCCCAGTAGTGGGATTGCTGGGTCATATGGTAATTCTATTTTTAGTTTTTTAAGACACCTCCATAGGGGCTGTCTCAATTTACATTCCCACCAACAGTGCAAGAGGGCTCCCTTTTCTCCACACCCTCTCCAGCATTTGTTGTTTGTAGATTTTCTGATGATGCCCATTCTAATTGGTGTGAGGTGGTACCTTATTGTAGTTTCGATTTGCATTTCTCTAATAATTAGTGATGTTGAGCAGCTTTTCATGTGCTTCTTGGCCATCTGTATGTCTTCTTTGGAGAAATGTCTATTTAGGTCTTCTATCCATTTTTGGATTGGGTTGTTTGTTTTTTTAATATTGAGCTGCATGAGCTCTTTATATATTTTGGAGATTAATCCTTTGTCTGTTGATTTCTTTGCAAATATTTTCTCCCATTCTGAGGGTTGTCTTTTTGTCTTGATTAGAGTTTCCTTTGCTTTGCAAAAGCTTTTTAGTTTCATTAGGTCCCATTTGTTTATTTTTGTTTTTATTTCCATTACTCTAGGAGGTGGATCAAAAAAAATCTTGCTGTGATTTATGTCAGAGTGTTCTTCCTATATTTTCCTCTAAGAGTTTTATAGTGTCCGGCCTTACATTTAGGTCTCTAATCAATTTTGAGTTTATTTTTGTGTATGGTGTTAGGGAGTGTTCTAATTTCATTCTTTTACATGTAGCTGTCCAGTTTTCCCAGCACCACTTATTGAAGAGACTGTCTTTTCTCCATTGTATATCCTTGCCTCCCTTGTCATAGATTAGTTGACCATAGGGGCATGAGTTTCTATGCATGGTATCTCTGGGCTTTCTATCCTGTTCCATTGACCTATATTTCTGTTTTGTGCCAGTACCATATTGTCTTGATTACTGTAGATTGGTAGTATAGTCTGAAGTCAGGGAGTCTGATTCCTCCAGCTCCATTTTTTTCCCTCAAGACTGCTTTGGCTATTCGGGGTCTTTTGTGTCTCCATAAAAATTTTAAGATTTTTTGTTCTAGTTCCGTAAAAAATGCCAATGGTAATTTGATAGGGATTGCATTGAATCTGTAGATTGTTTTGGGTAGTATAGTCATTTTCACAATATTGATTCTACTGATCCAAGAACATGGTATATTTCTCCACCTGTTTGTGTCAACTTTGATTTCTTTCATCAGTGTCTTATAGTTTTCTGAGTACAGGTCTTTTACCTCCTTAGGTAGGTTTATTCCTAGGTATTTTATTCTTTTTGTTGCAATGGTGAATGGGATTGTTTCCTTAATTTCTCTTTCTGATCTTCCGTTGTTAGTGTATAGGAATGTAAGAGATTTCTGTGCATTAATTTTGTATCCTGCAACTTTACCAGATTCATTGATTAGCTCTAGTAGTTTTCTGGTGGTATCTTTAGGATTCTCTATGTATAGTATCATGTCATCTGCAAACAGTGACAGTTTTACTTCTTCTTTTCCAATTTGTATTCCTTTTATTTCTTTTTCTTCTCTGATTGCCGTGGCTAGGACTTCCAAAACTATGTTGAATAATAGTGGTGAGAGTGGACATCCTTGTCTTGTTCCTGATCTTAAAGGAAATGCTTTCATTTTTTCACCATTGAGAATGGTGTTTGCTGTGGGTTTGTCGTATATGGCCTTTATTATGTTGAGGTAGGTTCCTTCTGTGCCCACTTTCTGGAGAGTTTTTATCATAAATACGTGTTGAATTTTGTCAAAAGCTTTTTCTGCATCTATTGAGATGATCATATGGTTTTTATTTTCAGTTTGTTAATATGGTGTATCACATTGATTGATTTGCATATATTGAAGAATCCTTGCATCCCTGGGATAAATCCCACTTGATCATGGTGTATGATCCTTTTAATGTGTTGTTGGATCCTGTTTGCTAGTATTTTGTTGAGGATTTTTGCATCTGATATTGGTCTGTAATTTTCTTTTTTTTTGGTAGTATCTTTGTCTGGTTTTGGTATCAGGGTGATGGTGGCCTCATAGAATGAGTTTGGGAGTGTTCCTTCCTCTGCAATTTTGGGGAAGAATTTGAGAAGGATGGGTGTTAGCTCTTCTCTAAATGTTTGATAGAATTCATCTGTGAAGCCATCTGGTCCTGGACTTTTGTTTGTTGGAAGATTTTTTTTTTTTTTTTTTTTTTTTTGCTGTACGCGGACCTCTCACTGTTGTGGCCACTCCCATTGCGGAGCACAGGCTCCGGACGCACAGGCTCAGTGGCCATGGCTCACGGGCCCAGCCACTCCGTGGCATGTGGGATCTTCCCGGACCGGGGCACGAACCCGTGTCCCCTGCCTCGGCGGGCGGACTCTCAACCACTGCGCCACCAGGGAAGCCCTGTTGGAAGATTTTTAATCAAGTTTCAATTTCATTACTTGTGATTGGTCTGTTCATATTTTCTATTTCTTCCTGCTTCAGTCTTGGAAGGTTATACCTTTCTAAGAATTTGTCCATTTCTTCCAGATTGTCCATTTTATTGGCATAGAGTTGCTTGTAGTAGTCTCTTAGGATGCTTTGTATTTCTGCAGTGTCATTGTAACTTCTCCTTTTTCATTTCTAATTTTATTAATTTGAGTCCTCTCCCTCTTTTTCTTGATGAGTCTGGTTAATGGTTTATCAATTTTGTTTATCTTTTCAAAGAACCAGCTTTTAATTTTATTGATCTTTGCTATTGTTTTCTTTGTTTCTATTTCATTTATTTCTACTCTGATCTTTATGATTTCTTTCCTTCAACTAACTTTGGGTTTTGTTTGTTCTTCTTTCTCTGGTTCCTTTAGGTGTAAGGTTAGATTGTTTATTTGAGATTTTTCTTGTTTCTTGAGGTAGGCTTGTATTGCTATAAACGTCCCTCTTAGAACTGCTTTTCCTGCATCCCATAGGTTTTGGATTGTCGTGTTTTCATTGTAATTTGTCTCTAGGTATTTTTTGATTTCCTCTCTGATTTCTTCAGTGATCTCTTGGTTATTTAGTAACATATTGTTTAGCCTCCATGTGTTTGTGTTTTTTTTGTGTGTGTGTGTGTTTGTGGTTTTACATTTTTTTCCCTGTAATTGATTTCTAATCTCATAGTGTTGTGGTTGGAAAAGGTGCTTGATATGATTTCCATTTTCTTAAATTTACCGAGGCTTGATTTGTGACACAAGATGTGATCTATCCTGGAGAATGTTCCGTGCACACTTGAGAAGAAAGTGTAACCTGCTGTTTTTGGATGGAATGTCCTATAAATGTCAATTAAATCTATCTGGTTTATTTTGTCATTTAAAGCTTGTGTTTCCTTATTAATTTTCTGTCTGGATGATCTGTCCATTGGTGTAAGTGAAGTGTTAAAGTCCTCCACTATTATTGTGCTACTGTCGATTTCCTCTTTTATAGCTGTTAGCAGTTGCCTTATGTATTGAGGTGCTCTTATGTTGGGTGCATATATATTTATAATTGTTATATCTTCTTCTTGGATTGATACCTTGATCATTATGTAGTGTCCTTCCTTGTCTCTTGTAACATTCTTTATTTTAAAGTCTATTTTATCTGATATGAGTATTGCTACTCCAGCTTTCTTTTGATTTCCATTTGCATGGAATATCTTTTTCCATTCTCTCACTTTCAATCTGTGTGTGTCCCTAGGTCTGAAGGGGGTCTCTTGTAGACAGAATATATATGGGTCTTGTTTTTGTATCCATTCAGTGAGCCTGTGTCTTTTGGTTGGAGCATTTAATCCATTCACGTTTAAGGTAATTATCAATACATATGTTCCTATTACCAATTTTTTAATTGTTATGGGTTTGTTTTTGTAGGTCCTTTCTTCTCTTGTGTTTCCCACTTAGAGAAGTTCCTTTAGCATTTGTTGTAGAGCTGTTTTGGTGGTGCTGAATTCTCTTAGCTTTTGCTTGTCTGTAAAGCTTTTGATTTCTCCATCAAATCTGAATGAGGTCCTTACCGGGTAAAGTAATCTTGGTTGTAGGTTCTTCCCTTTCATCACTTTAAATATATCGTGCCACTCCCTTCTGGCTTGTAGAGTTTCTGCTGAGAAATCAGCTGTTAACTTGTGGGAGTTCCCTTGTATGTTATTTGTTGTTTTTCCCCTGTTGCTTTCAATAATTTTTCTTTGTCTTTAATTTTTGTCAATTTGATTACTGTGTGTCTCGGGGTGTTTCTCCTTGGGTTTATCCTGCCTGGGACTCTCTGTGCTTCCTGGACTTGGGTGGCTATTTCCTTTCCCATGTTAGGAAAGTTTTCAACTATAATCTCTTCAAATATTTTCTCGGGTCCTTTCTCTCTCTCTTCTCCTTCTGGGACCCCTATAATGTGAATGTTGTTGCATTTAATGTTGTCCCAGAGGTCTCTTAGGCTGTCTTCATTTCTTTTCATTCTTTTTTTTTTATTCTGTTCCATGGTAGTGAATTCCACCATTCTGTCTTCCAGGTCACTTATCTGTTCTTCTGCCTCAGTTATTCTGCTATTGATTCCTTCTAATGTATTTTTCATTTCAGTTATTGTATTGTTCATCTCTGTTTGTTTGCTCTTTAATTCTTCTAGGTGTTTGTTGTTTAATTCTTCTAGGTCTTTGTTAAACATTTCTTGCATCTTCTTGATCTTTGCTTCCATTCTTTTTCTGAGGTCCTTGATCATCTTCACTATCATTATTCTGAATTCTTTTTCTGGAAGGTTGCCTATCTCCACTTTATTTAGTTGTTTTTCTGGGGTTTTATCTTGTTCCTTCATCTGGTAAAAAGTCCTCTGTCTTTTCATTTTGTCTATCTTTCTGTGAATGTGGTTTTCCTTCCACAGGCTGCAGAACTGTTGTTCTTCTTGCTTCTGCTGTCTGCCCTCTTAAACTCAGGTAATTCTGATACCCAGTTGCTGATTGGGAATCACTATTCTTCAAGATGAATGCTAACTTTCTTACAGTGGCATTCAGGGCTCCCATCTTTCCACATTATACAGACCCTGATTTGGCCCCAACCTCATCTCTCTGCCTCTGGACTTTAGGGATTCACCAAGACAATCTCTAAGTGGTTTCTCGCCTGTGAACCTTAGTACATGCTCTTCCATTTAACTGATTGTGCTCTCATTTTTAATACACATATCTGGGGTTACCTCCATCGGAAGCCACTTCCTTTCTCAGACTGGGAGAGGTACCTGCCTCAGGGCCCAGCAATGCCTTGGGCCCCTACACTCACTGCATTTCAGGAGCCTGTGTCTGTGTGGCCTGCCATTGCACCTGCTTTCTGCCTGACCCTTGTGAATGGCTAATAAGCAGCCGTTTAATGGATTGTGGAAGTCAGTTATGCTGAAATTCCCAAAGAGATATACCTCCCTATTCACACTCATATAATCCTCTCCCCTTGAATCTGCCTTGGACATGTGACTTGCTTTAACCAATAGAATATGACAGAAGTCACCCCCAGCCAGTTCCTGGCTAAGCCTTAAGATTGTCAGTTTTTGCTTCTGTGTACTCAGGAGCTCTGAGCTCTGAGTTGGGGAGACCACATGGAAAGGCCATGTGGAGACCTAAGGAAGCCAGGTAACAGCGAGAATCGATGCCCCTCATACATGACCCCAGTTCAGCTGTTCTAGTTATCCCTTAGCCATTCGAACTTTTTCCAAAGCACCAGACACGCAAATGAAGAAGCTCTCTTGGATGTTCTTTTTTTTCTTGGATGTTCTAACCAGAGCTGACATCATGTGGAACAGAGACAAACCATCTCTGCATCTATTCAAAATCTTGAAGCACAGGACAGTGAACAAATAATAACATGGTTGCTGTTTTAAGCCATTAGTTGTAGGGAATTTTGTTATGCAGCAATGGCTACCTGATACACACTGAGTAAACTATTTCCTCTTCCTCTGTACACTCACTGCCCAGATCAGGGCTGGCATATTGTATGCATTCATTTATTTGCTCACTCATTCACTGATTCATTCACTAATTTATTCTTTCACCAGATATTTATTGAGATCCTGCCATGTGCCAAGCTCTGTTCTAGGTGCTGTGGATACACTGGTGAAAAGACAGGCAAAATCATGGAATTCATATAATATAAAGTGTGATTTCAGTGTAAGAGCAATCATCCTGGGTAATGTACCAGAATGATTGGCCAAAGACAGAGTAAAGAAAGCAAGAATGTATTATAGAACAGAAACATAATGTCATACCAGCTGGGTTTATGTCTCAGCCATTTGGGGGAAAATATCAATTTGGAGCCTCATCTTGCATGACAAATGAAAATAAATTCCAGATGGACTAGAGGAAAATGTGGGAAGAAAATTACACAATAAAAATCTTGAAAAAAAAATCTTGAAGATGAAATAAATATTTAATAACCTCTGGGTTGGAAAAGACTTTCTGAACTTTAAGAGAATAAATCACAGGGACTTCCCTGGTGGTCCGGTGGTTAAGACTCCGTGTTTCCACTGCAGCGGTCATGGGTTCGATCCCTGGTGATCCCTGGTTGAGGAACTAAGATCCCGTATGCCGTGCTGCACAGCCAAAAATAAATAAATAAATAAAAATTTAAAAATCCTGTTAAAAAAAGAACAAATTACAAAGGAAAGGATAGATGGGTTTGACTGTATAAAAGGTTAAATATCCCATATGTTCAAAAAGGGCATGACGGGGCTTCCCTGGTGGCGCAGTGGTTGAGAGTCTGCCTGCCGATGCAGGGGACACGGGTTCGCGCCCCGGTCCGGGAAGATCCCATATGCCGCGGAGCTTCTGGGCCCGTGAGCCATGGCCGCTGAGCCTGCGCGTCCGGAGCCTGTGCTCCGCAACTGGAGAGGCCGCAACAGTGAGAGGCCAGCATACCGCCAAAAAAAAAAAAAAAAAAAAGGGCATGACTAAAATTGAAGTTAAATAAATAGTAGAGAAAAATATTTGCAACAGGTATGATAGAAAAGTGGTTAATGTAATAAAGATATTAATAAATTAATGTGGAATTAACAGGAAAAGCCAATACCCAAAAGAAAGATGAGTAATTAATATGAAAAGACAATTCAAAGAAGAAATACAAATGGCCAAAAAAGATGAAAGGCAAGTTTATCCCCAGTAATATTCAAATAACTTGCCACTTGAAATACTGAGATGCATCCCTTTGTCTGTCCAATCAGCAAGGATGTTTGAAATGTGGTTCCCTTTGGTGAGGAGAGTTCAGGGAAATGGAAGACCCTGTTCACATTCACTATGATTGGGATGTGAATGGGAGTGACCCTTCCAGAGAAGGATTGGGCAGCCTGAGTCCAAAGCCTGAGAATGTGCATATCTGTTAATTCACCATTTACCCTGCTAGGAACTTAGCCCCTGGAAAGGATCCGGCAAGTGGAAAAGATTTCACTACAAGGATTTTTATAACACCATTTTAAAAATAATAGCGAAACGAACAAAAACTAATTGGAAATAATTTGACTGTGTCCTACTAGCATTTGACAAAGATCCATGGGATGTTAATTGGTGTTTGAGAATAAAGACTCCTTGATAAAATAAATGTGGGAAATGCTGGCTTGAAAGAAGTTAGGTGAGCTGCAGGAATTTTCCTCAACATGCTAGAGTCCATGATAACTGTATGAGGGTACCTCCTAGGCATTTTTTTCTTGAATGTATTTACTTATTTCTGACTTCATTTTCAGTTCTTTAGCAGTTGTTGGCAACTATCATGCCATTTCTTCTCTCTCATTCTATTGCCACCTCACGGCCCAAGACCTACTCAGATTCAAGGGGTGGGGTAATAGACTCCACCCTTTGATGGAAGATGCTGTGAAGTCAGATGGCAAAGGATAAGGAGCCAGGGAGGGGTGAAAAATTGGAGCCATTTTTGCAGTTGACCAGAGCCCTTTCTTTTCTTTTCTTTTCTTTTTTTTTTTTTTGCGGTACGCGGGCCTCTCACTGTTGTGGCCTCTCCCGTTGCAGAGCACAGGCTCCGGACGCGCAGGCTCAGCGGCCATGGCTCAGACGGGCCCAGCCGCTCTGCGGCATGTGGGATCTTCCCGGACCGGGGCACGAACCCGTGTCCCCTGCCATTGGCAGGCGGACTCTCAACCACTGCGCCACCAGGGAAGCCCTAGAGCCCTTTCTTCATGTGTATAAGGCAAGTAAATTACTAGCAATTGTAACCAAAGAACCCCCAAATCTCAGTGGCTTGATGCAACTTATCTTCTTTCACAGGGTTGTATGATACAGCAGGTGGGGTAGCTCTGCTCCTCAGAGCCACTTAGGGACCCAGGCTCCTCCCACCTGGCACCTCTGGGCTCCTTTAGCTTCCCTGCACCTGCACTTAGTCCTCTCCATTGGTGAATGTTAAAAGAGGTGAGGATCCTAAGTGGGAGGTTTGGGGGATCACACCCGGAAGTCAGACAGCATCTGCCCACTTGCTCATTGGCTCACATACCTGATTATAAGGGAGGATGGGAAATGTGGTCCAGCTGTGTGCAAAGGGGCAAAGGGGGCAGTTTTAGTGAGCAATTAGTCTCTGCTACATATTTGGGAACATGCTGTATCTGAACACAGAGAAGGGTTATCTTGTTTATTTATTTGTTTTCTTGTGTATCACCTGTCTTCTTCCACTAGGATGTAAGCTGCAGGAAGGCAGTTTTATTCACCATTGCATACCCATCACCCATCCAGGGGCCCAGTAAGCACTCAACAAATATGTGATGGAATAAATGGATGAATGCATGAGTGAATGAAAAATTCAGTAACTTCACAGGACACAATATTATGAACCAATTAAGAATGATACTTCTTTTTTTTTAAGAGACTTTAAAAATTTTAATTAATTAATTTATTTATTTATTTTTGGCTGCATTGGGCCTTCATTGCTGCCCGCGGGATTTCTCTAGCTGCGGTGAGCAGGGGCTACTCTTCCTTGCGGTGCGCAGGCTTCTCATTGCAGTGGCTTCTCTTGTTGCAGATCATGGGCTCTAGGAGTGCGGGATTCATTAGTTGTGGCACACGGGCTCAGTAGTTGTGGCTCGTGGACCCTAAAGTACAGGTCCAGTTGTGTGGTGCACAGGCTTAGTTGCTCTGTGGCATGTGGGATCTTCCCAGACCAGGGCTCGAACCCGTGTCGCCTGCATTGGCAAGTGGATTCTTAACCACTGCGCCACCAGGGAAGTCCCAAGAAAATGCTCACATATAATGAGCATTTAGGTAGGGTCTATGTTAGGTAGGACATGAATCCGTAACAGAACTCAATATAACTACAGCTTAAACAAAGGAGAACTTTAATTCTCTCTCACCAGTAGACCAAGCATAAGCAGTCCAGGGCTTCATGGTGTCAGTATGGAGGCTTTATGGCATCAGAGATGCGGACTGCTTTGACCTATGGCTCTCCCATCCCTAGGGGAGCGTCCCGGCCTGAGTGGTCCAAGGTGGCTCCCACCACATCCATGCTCCAGGCAGTGGGAAGGGGAAAAGGGAAATGGAGACTCAGCCCACCACTCTTTCTAAGCATAGGTGGACAGAGAAATAAAATCTTAGCTTTGGTGTCTAATTTATTCTGAGGGTCATCTCTTTGGTTTCTTCCCAGGGCAAATAGCGAGGGTAACAGTGAGGTCACGTCATGAATGAGCAGTCAAAGGGAATATAGCTGCTTGTTTCAGGTTAATACAAGTTGGTTGCAAAAATGGGCAGAATGCAAATTTGCATATATGATATGGTCAGAAATATATAAAAATATACCCAGTAAAATGACAGGATGGAAATATAACAAAATACTGTAATGAGGTTGTCTCTCAGATGTAGGTGAAGTTTCTTTTTCTTTTTTCTTTTTGTATTTTGCTGTTTTTCAAAATTTTCACAACGAGAAAGCATTATTAGATCTTTTAAATTTTATTTATTGTGACATATAGAACACCTATCAAAAGAGCCCACAAAACCCCCAAACAAAAAGCAAATGCACGGCATAATGAATCATGGAGTGAACACTCGACCATCTACCGCCACAGAAAAAAAAGAGGTCATCAGTGCAGTCTAGAAAATGTTTTGTCCTTTTTTATTCGTAAAGCTTCCTCTTCTCTGACAGGTTACCACCATTTTGATTTGATAGACTCCCTTCCTTGCTTTTCTTAATAGTTTTTCCCCCTACCTGTGCTTCCTAAACACTGTAGTCTCATCTGGACTATTTTTAAACTTTATGCAAATGAGGACCATATTGCATGTACTCTTTTGTATATGGCTTTTTCTTCTTTCACTTAACATTCTGTTTGTGAGATAAATCCACGTTGTAGCAAGTATTAGTATCTACTGTGTTTATTCTGTGGATCCAGGATAATTATTATCATTATTGTGTGAATGGGCTACAATATACGTACCCATTCTCCTGTGATGGACATATGTGTTGGTTCCCCTGAAGGGCTTTGCAAATAGCGCAGCCGTGAAGAGGTTTATACAGGCTTCCTGGTGTCCATCCACTAGTCTCCCCAGGATACAGGTAGAGGGGCAGAAGTTCTGAGTCACTGGGAAAAACAATGTCATACTGTTTCCAAAGTGGTTAAACCACTTCCACTCACTCCTTCAGCAGCTTTACAATAAGTCTTGATATCAGGTAGGGTGAGAGACCTCTCATCTTGTTCTTGTCTAAGAGTATCTTTGTTATAATCAGCTCTTTGTATTTCAGTGTAAAATTTAGGATCCATCTGCAAGTTCCACAGAATAAAGCTTTTAGAGTCTAGATTATGAATGGATTGAATATATAGGTAAATTCAGGGGAAACTGCTATCCAAATCCAATAACATGGTATATCAAACCATTTATCTAGATTTTTTTAAAAGTCTTTTACAGAGTTTCCCTGTACAGGCTTTTCATATAGTTTGTTAGATTTATTACTAGCTACTTGGCCATTTATGCTAATGTAAAGTGTTACTTTTTTCCACCTTTGTTTGGTTTATGGCTGGTATATAGCAATAAAATTGATTTTTGTAGGTTGATTTTATATCCAGTTACCTCACTAAATTCTGTTATGAATTCTAATAAATTAGTCTATAGAGTTTTCTGAATTTTCTTTAGCCAGAATCATATAATCTATTAATAATGGTGGCAATAACCTTTTATTTATTTTCCTGCTTTACTTCAGAGTTAAGGTCTCCAGGACAAAATTGAACAGAAGTGATGACAATAGGCATCTTTCTTTGTCTTATTCCAAACTTAGAAGGAAAACATTTTTTTTTAGATTTTTTTTTTGATGTGGACCATTTTTTAAGTCTTTATTGGATTTGTTACAATGTGGCTTCTGTTTTATGTTTTGGTTTCTCGGCCCTGAGGCATATGGGGTCTTAGCTCCCTGACCAGGGATCAAACACACACCCCCTTCATTGGAAGGCAAAGTCTTAACCACTGGACAACCAGGGAAGTCCCCGAAGGAAAACTTTTAATATTTAACCATTAAATGTTTTGATACTTAACCATAAGTGATGCTAGCTGTCGGTTTTGGTAGTGCTATTCATCAAATTTTTATAAAACTTTTTTATTGGAGTATATTTTATTTAAAATGCTCTATTAGTTTCAGGTGTACAGCCAAGTGAATCAGTAATACATATTTGTGTATCCACTCTGTTTTAGATTCTTTTCTCATATAGGTCATTACAGAGTATTGAGTAGAGTTCCCTGTGCTATACAGTAGGTCCTTATTAGTTGTCTATTTTATATATAGTTATTCATCAAATATTTAAATTCACTTCTATTCCTAGTTTTCTGAAAGAATGTTGAATTTCATCAAAAACTTTTGGCATCTGTTGAGGTAATCATATGCTTCCCCCCTTAACCTGTTAATGTGCTGGTTTACATTGATTTTCTAATATTCAACCCATCTTGCTTTCTTACTATAACTCTAACTTGGTCATGATCTATTCAAATATTGCCTCTACCCCATTCTTCTATGACTACAATGAAATAAGTTAGAAATTCTCTTTCATCCTATCTTTTGTATTTCTCTTTTTTTAAAAAATATCTTTATCGGAGTATAATTGCTTTACAATGGTGTGTAAGTTTTTGCTTTATAACAAAGTGAATCAACTATACATATACATATATCCCCATATCTCCTCCCTCTTGCGTCTCCCTCCCACCCTCCCTATCTCACCCCTCTAGGTGGTCACAAAGCACCGAGCTGATCTCCCTGTGCTATGCAGCTGCTTCCCACTAGCTATCTGTTTTACATTTGGTAGTGTATATATGTGCAGTGGCTTCTCTTGTTGCGGAGCACGGGTTCTAGGCGTGTGGGCTTCAGTAGTTGAAGCACGCGGTCTCAGTAGTTGTGGCTCACGGGCTCTAGAGCACAGGCTCAGCCGTTGTGACACATGGGCTTAGTTGCTCCGCAACATGTGTGATCTTCCTGGACCAGGGCTCGAACCTGTGTCCCCTGTACTGACAGGAGGATTCTTAGCCACTGCGCCACCAGGGAAGCCCTTAACCATTTTTAAAGTGTTCAATTCAGGGGCATTAAGTACATTCACAGTGTTGTGCAACCATCACCACTATCTATTTCCAGAATGTTTTTGTCACCTGAAGGCTTCGACTATTCTCTTCTTTGATGTCTGCCCTTGCATCATCTCTGGGATTCCTGTAAAGTAACCCATGATGACATCCCTCGACCATCCTGTGTCCCCTCTCTTGCTCTTGTCCACCAGTTAGGAGAGACCAGTGTAGAAGTAATCCTTCAGCAGTTGGCGCTGTCCTTTTACGGGAGGGGTGTCTTCGAACGTGCAAGAACACGGGCACTCCTTCTGGGGTCAGGAGGCTGGTCAGCCCTTCCTCAGCCTGACAGCTGTGTCAGGAGGGTTCCAAGGGGCCACAGTGGGAAGTGCAGGAGTGTTTTATCTTTGTTTGCAGGAGTTCTGCTGAGCTGGGAGTCCCTCATGAGGGCCCTGGAAGGAAAGTTGCTTTATGCCCTCCGTGGGGATTATTTATTTATTTATACTTTTTTTTTTTACATCTTTATTGGATTATAATTGCTTACAGTGGTGTGTTAGTTTCTGCCTCTACTGAATTCTGGATAGTTTTTTTCTTAATTTTTTTAACCTACCTCCTTTTTCCAGCTATGTCTAATCTCTATTAAACACACTCATTGAGTTTTTAATTTCAGTGATTATATTTTTTCCGTTCTAGATTGCTTTTTGTTTTGTATTCGAATACCGAAAAAAAAAACCTGTCTCACTTTTTATAATTTCCAGTTTCCTGATAAAAACTTCAAACTTGTGTTTTGTTTTCTTGAAAATTCGTGTAGCTATAGCATAGTGAAGGGGGTATAAGGATAAACTGCAAGTTCACATGAAAGCTAGGTGACTCCGGGCTCATTCTTACCTTGAGTGTGATGGCCTTCAGGTTTCAGCTTAAAATGAAGAGCTGAGGTTCAGACTTGCCAGTCTGGGTGGATCTGGGCCTTTACTTTTGCTCCTCTACTCTCAGACTGTCTTCTGAGTTGGAAAATGCCTTCGGGACAAATGAAGGCATTTGTCCCAAAGGCATTTGAGTTTTGAACTCCTCTCTTGTTTTATTCTGAGTTTTCAGTACTGTTTCCTTAGCCTCTTACTAGTGCTTTGCTGCTTTTAGTAAATTTTTTTTCCCATAGACTTCATCCTGCATTTTTATCTGTTCTCCAATGGAGGGTGGTTTCTGATTTCTTTAGAACACCACTCCTGGCAGAAGAAGTCCTGTATTTTTTTCTTCTGCAAAATTGAATTTATTTGTTTGTTGTGTTTTCTGATATTGAAATATCTTTTCCCCCAATTACATAGATTAAAAATATTCCCCATAAAAAAAATCAAATTTTTAAAAGTAAGAAAATATAGGGCTTCCCTGGTGGCGCAGTGGTTAAGAATCCACCTACCAATGCAGGGGACATGGGTTCGAGCCCTGGTTCGGGAAGATCCCACATGCCGCAGAGCAACTAAGCCCGTGCGCCACAACTACTGATTCTGCGTTCTAGAACCTGTGAGCCACAACTACTGAGCCCGCGTGCCACAACTACTGAAGCCCGCATGCCTAGAGCCCACACTCCGCAACAAGAGAAGCCACAGCAATAAGAAGCCCGCGCACTGCAACAAAGAGTAGCCCCCACTCGCCGCAACTAGAGAAAGCCCATGCACAGCAACAAAGACCCAACACAGCCAAAAATAAAAACAAATAAATTAATTTAAAAAAATAAATAATCTAAATCCCACTGCCCAGAGATACCACAGTTGGCATTCACTTGACTACACATTCATACTTCTTTCTATGCAGATATACACAATTTTACTTATATCATTTTATGTAAATGGCATCATGTTATACCCACATTGTTCTCATATAGTTCCTTCACTTTTTTTTTAGATTTTTTTTTTGATGTGGACCATTTTTAAAGTCTTTATTGAATTTGTTACAATATTGCTTCTGTTTTATGTTTTGGTTTTTTGGCCACGAGGCATGTGAGATCTTAGCTCCCTGATGAGGGATCAAACGCGCACCCACTGCGTTGGAAGGCGAAGTCTTAACCTCTGGATCACGAGGGATGTCCCAGTTCCTTTCCTTTCAACCCTGTTTTGTGATTACCCTCCCCCATCTCCTATCCTGATCCAAGTCACCGGTATTACCAGCGTTAGCGGCCCAGGTGTATCCTTACATAGTTTACTCCACCATCACTCAAATATGCAAACATGTATACATATATTTATAAGGGATTCTTTTTGGTCATTGTTTGGAATCGCACTAGATTCACTTCTCTGCATCTTGCTTTTCTCAGTTAAAATCCCTTCAAATCAGCTTGCAGAGTTCTAATTCATTGGTAATGACTGCGTTTATGATATGGGTAAAACACAGTTGATAAATCTATCAAGTATTGCTTTAATTATATTTAAAAGGCCTTCATTTTATGAATAAAACTTGGCCATTGTGGTCTAAGATGGGTGCCCACTGCCAGTGTCAGGGCCACACTCCAGCCAAGAGGAAGGGCAGAGACGGGCAGGGCACACTTTTGCCTTCAGAAACACAACCGGGCCACTTCCCTGGCGGTCCAGTGGTTAAGATTCCGTGCTCCCAATGCAAGGGGCACGGGTTCAATTCCTGGTTGGGGAACTAAGATCTCGAATGCCACACAACGTGGCCAAAAAACAAACTGAAAACAAAACAAACAAAAAGACAGAAGTTGCCCATTTTGTTTCTTCCCACATTCCATGGGCCAGAAGACAGTTACAAGGCCTCACCTGGCTCCAAAGAGACTGAGAAACATAGTCTTGGCCAGGGGACCAGATGCCCAATTCCAAATGCTATTTCAATAGAAGAAGGGGAGAAAACAATGTTTGCTGATCACTAGAATTCAGGCTCACTCACCTTCTAGCCAAACAGTGCTTGCTAGCACTTTCCCTTACGCCAGAGTGGGAAACATCTGGGTAGTCATCCACTGATAGGAAATAACTGACAGGAAATAAAGAGATTGTGAAACCTCTTTACCAGTTTCTTTGGTGCTTACAGCTGTCATTTCATTAAAAACAAAAACAATTTTTTTTATTCAGGTAGAATTTACATAGAGTAAAAATCACCCTTTTTAGTGTATTTTTCTATGGGTTTGAAGAATGCATACAGCCATGTAATTGTCACCACGATGAAAATATAGAATTCTATCACTCCCGGATTTCCCTTTGTGGTCAACCTCTCCCTCTACTTCCAGCCCTTGGCAGGCACTGATCTGATTTCTGTCCCTATAGTTTACCTTTTCCAGAATGTCATATGAATGGAATCGTGTATGTAGACTTTTGAGTCCGGCTTCTTTCACTTAACATGATGCATTTCAGATGTGTCTGTGCTGTTGTGTGTATTAGTAGCTTATTCCCTTTAATTGCCAAATAGTATTCCATTGTATGGAAGTATCACAGTTTGTTTATCCATTCATCTGTTGACGAACACTTGGGTTGTTTCTAGTTTTGGGCAATTATGACGAAAGCCACTATTCATATAGCATACTGGTTTTTATGTGCACTTAAGTTTTCACTTCTCTGGGGTAAAAACCTAGGAATGAGGGCTTCCCTGGTGGTGCAGTGGTTAAGAATCTGCCTGCCAACGCAGGGGACACGGGTTCGAGCCTAGGTCCGGGAAGATCCCACATGCCATGGAGCAACTAAGCCCGTGCACTGAGCTGAGCCTGCACTCTAGAGTCCGTGAGCCACAACTACTGAGCCTACTTGCTACAGCTACTGAAGCCCACGCACCTAGAGCCCATGCTCTGTAACAAGAGAAACCACCGCAATGAGAAGCCAGCGCACTGCAACAAAGAGTAGCCCCCATTCACCACAACTAGAGAAAGCCCGCGCACAGCAAGAAGACCCAGTGCAGCCACAAACATAACAAAACAAAACAAAAAACCACCTAGGAATGAGATTGTTGGGTCATATGGTAAGAATATGTTTAACCTTCTAAGAAACAGCCGAACTGTTTTCTAAAGGGTCTGTACTATTTTGCCCTCCCATCGGCAACATATAAGAGTTCTAGCTGTTCACATCTTTGGCAGCTCTAGATATTGTCAGTGTTGTTGTTGTTGTTGTTTGCCATTCTAATAGATGTGTAGTGGTATCTCATTGTGGTTTTCCATTTTATTTTGACCAAAGAATCAAACTATTATCTTATCTAGGAAGGGTAAGGCAGGCCAGATGGATTGGTTCCCCTGGTATTTTGGACAATTCTCATGCTTTCTATCCAGAGGTCCAGGGCTTTCTGAACATCAGCTCTACATTTTGGGAATTTCCTACCTTATGAATTTGGCCTCCCCAGTCTAGAAATCAGAGACCACTTTCCCACCCTTTCTTGCAGCTGTGGTGTGGGCATGTTTTCCGTACTCTGCCAACCAAATGCACCCATGTTTGAAAATTGTTTTTTTAATTTGGAAAATTTTGAAAAGACAGAAAAGTAGACAGAAAAGTATGAGGAGTCCTCAATAATCTATCTACTCCCAACAACCGGCCAACCATGGCCCATCCTTTACCACTCATTCCCCTCTTCTGTCTCGTTATGTAGCAAATCCCAAACATCATATTTCATCTGCAAGTATTTTGGTACTCACATCATGATTCGATTTGAAAGAGAGTGAGAAGGAGGCAACCTGTAAAATCGATTCTGATGTGAACATCAGAAGTCTTAGCAGAAAATTCTGTGTGGGCATTAAGATTTGTGTAGCCCCGGGAGTGCTTCTCTGGCCCTCCTAGAGATTCAGCGGTTTCCTTAACATCATTGAACACACCTCCTTTTCTGTTGCCTTGGTTTCTATGGTATGTAACGAAGAACCCTGACTGCTATGTTTGGGTCAAGTGTAACGTTGCCAGGGGGTGGGCACGGATAATTCCTACTTTCAAATTGTGGAAGCAGCAAGTCTTTTGAGAAAGGGGTAGGGATAAGAGATGTCATGGGCATCCATTGTACTGATGACCCGGTGCCCCTCTTTCCTTCTGGAAATTAAACTCCCTTTGTCTTAGTGTAGGTTCCCCCAGAAGCAGACGCTGAAAGAGGATTCAAGTGCAAGCCATTTACTTGAAGTTCAGAGAACACCAACAGGGAGTGGGGAAGGGAGACAGGGAAGGATGAGCCAATGAAGGGTGTGTTATCTAGAGCAATTGGAGCTTAATCTTGCTGGGGAATCCTGGAAGACTGTAGAACAGTCTAGAGTTGTTCATCCAAGTCTTGAGGGAGCTGGGGTATTTATCTACCAACTCCCGTCAGTTACTGGTAGAGAGCTGCTCCCAGGAGCATTAACCCCCTGGCCCTTTCCAGCTTGGGCGGAGTGGGTTGCAACAGCCAGAAAGAGCCCTCAAGAAGATAGCCACAGTGCAGGCACTCAGAAGCCAGGTTGTGTGCTTGGAAATGGTAAATGCTGAGGGAATATGGGTGAGACACCAACAGCATCCCCCCATGCTGCTTCTAGAGACGGTTCCTCCCTCCTGCTCCATTTCAGTGTCCTCATGCATCCTGCCATTTTCTTACAGATTTCACCCCTCACCCCAGTTTTGAGGTGGGCAGATTATTTGTGTTGAGCCAATCTTTGCCCTTTCCCAGGATATATATCTATATCTATATTATATATCCCTATCTATCTATCTATCTATCTAACCAACCAGCGTTCTTGGACTCCTTAATCAATAGTAATTGATAAGAGGCCAGATGAGAAATTCAGGCAAGGCTCTACTGGGACTCGTGCTGCAGCACGAAGGAGCAAAAACAAGTAACAGTTCCCCTTGCTTGCTTCCTGAAGGGGAGTGAGCTGGTAACTTAAATTGGGTGAGGGTAGGGGTGGGTTCATGGGTCCGGGCCGGAGGGTTGGCTTAGGTGGTTGGCCAACCCACTTGGTGGTGCTGTGTGCAGGGACCACGTGCAGTATCCTGCTTTTGCTCCTGACACCTCAGAAGTGGTAGTTGGGTTTTTGATCTTTTTTGGTTTTTTTAATATTTATTTATTTATTTTGGCTGTGCTGGTCTTAGTTGCAGCATGTGGACTTCTTAGTTGCAGCATGCATGTGGGATCTAGTTCGCTGACCAGGAATCGACCCCGGGACCCTGCACTGGGAGCATGGCATGGAGTCCTACCCACTGGGCTACCAGGGAAGTCCCAGTCTTTTTTTTTTTGCGGTACGCGGGCCTCTCACTGTTGTGGCCTCTCCCGTTGCGGAGCACGGGCTCCGGACACGCAGGCCCAGTGGCCATGGCTCACGGGCCCAGCCGCTCCGCAGCATGTGGGATCCTCCCGGACCGGGGCACGAACCCGTGTCCCCTGCATCGGCAGGCGGACTCTCAACCACTGTGCCACCAGGGAAGCCCGAGGAGCCATGTTTAATACAACCTGTTACCACTGGTGGTCATTAGGGCCAAGAGCCAAAGAATATTTATTGAGCATCTGCTATGTGTGCTGGGGACACAACGGTGAACAAGACAGAAAGATTCCTCTTCTTATGGAGTTTCCATTCTAGAGGAAGTGGCGGACCGTAGAAATAGGAATACGTAAGTCAGAGAATTTCAGGCATGACAAATACAAGAAGGAAATGAAATTGGTAGGAGGTGACTTGAGCAGTGGTGACAAGGAGAGGCCTCTGTGAGTGTGTAGCATTTGGGTTGACACCTGGAGGATGAGAAAGGGTCAATTATTCAAAGACTTCAGGAAAAGCATCACAGACAGGGGGAACAGCAGGTACAAAGGCCCTGAGGTGAGAATGAGCTTGACTTATTCAAGAAACAGCAAGAAGACCAGTGTAACTCGAGTAGGGGAAGTGAGGTGAAAAGAGGCCCGAGGGGAGGACACAGAGATGGGCAGGTTTTTACATGAACATATGTTTTTATTTCTCTCGGGTAAATGCCTTCTTTTGCAGAATTGCTGGATCTATGCGTAGGTGACTATTTAACTTTATAAGAAACTATCAAACTCTTTTCCAAGGTTCTATTTTACATTTCCAATTGCTCCACGTCTCTGCTGACACTTGGTAGGGTCCGTGTTTTTAATTATTGTCATTCTAGGGACTTCCCTGGTGGTCCAGTGTTTGGGACTCCACACTCCCAAGGCAGGGGGCCCAGGTTTGATCCCTGATCAGGCAACTAGATCCTGCATGCCACAGCTGAGACTGGGTGAAGTCAAATAAATACTTAAAAAAAATTTTTTTTGTCATTTTAGTAGGTGTGTATTTCATTGTGGTTTTAGTTTGTATCTCCCTAATGACATGATGTTGAGTGTTTTTTCACATGTTATTCGGCCAGTCACATCTCTTGTTTTGTGACGTGTCTGTTCCAATCTTCCGGCCATTTAAAAAAGTGGGTTATTTGTCTCACTTTTCAGAAAGCTTCCTCTGGCTGGTGTGGGGAAGATGGACTGTAGGGGGCAAAAGTGGAAGCAGGGAGAGTGGGGAGGGACTGTAGCTCCCACAGAGGCAAGCTTGTCACAGACTCAGCACACAGCCTGCCTTCTGGGAAAGTCAACTTTGACCTTCCCCAACTCTTGCGCTGCTGCCAGGAGAGACTGAGACACTTACAGATCTGGTGGCCAGGGGGGCAACGCTGCTGCCTGGAGTCTGGCTCTGGGAGGAGGATGCTGCCCTCCATCTCAGCCCGTTCCTTTTCCCGGTGGAATGGAGACCAGGGAGTGGAGACCAGCCCAGGCTGGCGTATTGGGGTCTGCACCAGTAAAGTTGTACCTGTCGCTAAAATATTGAAATACTTCACTTTGGGTTGGTAAAGAGCCTCTATCCCACGTCCCACAAATATCTACCACCACCCCAGTTGGCTCCCTTGGGACACCTCAGACTTCCCCACATCTCGTCAACCAAAGGGGAGCCCCAGGACTCTGATCCAGCCCTGTGGCCACATCTGTTCTGACTAGGTGCTGCCTGGGTGTGGGGCTGGTAGACTGGGGACCGCCTGGGCCTGGCTGCAGTTGGAAGAATCAGATCAGGAGGCCAAGGCTGAGCGGTAGAGGGAGGATTTTTCTCAAGGCGAGCCCAGAACTGAAAACTTGAAGTACTAATAACAGTAACAGCAATGATGTTGATAAAGATTAACATTCATCGAGCATATACAGGGTGCCAGGAAGCCTGATTCTAACAGACCTCACAAAATCCTCACGAGAAACTGGATCATTGCAGCAGCCTGGCCCCCAGCTCCTGCCCCTGCCCCCCACAGTCTGCTCCCTACCCCCAGCCAGAGGGAGCCCTGGGAACACCCGAGTCATATCAAAGCCCTCCCGGCTCAGAGCTTCCTCTGGTCTCAGACTGCCCCCCCCCCCCCCCGGCTTGCTGGGCTTCAGCCACCTTGAGATGCCTGGTGCGCCAGTAGGGCCTGCAGGACCTACTCCCTCCAGACCTGGTGGTGGTGGTGGTGATGGTGGGGTGTTGATTCTTCTGCGGCGGAACTCAGCCAGGCCTGGGCAGCGGCGATGTTAGCAGCCAGTGCTGCCTGGGACTCGGCCCTGGCCCTCTTCCAGACTCGAATACTACGCCCCCGCAACAGGCCACTCAGCGTCTGTCCCATGACCAGCATCCAGTTTCCCCTTTTTTCTCCTGAGCCCGGCCCCCTGGGGAGCTGTGGGTGTTCCGCCTGGACAGGGGAGGGGGGCTTGCTGCTGCTGGCCCTAACCTCAGGTTCCTCCTTCCCCAGCCCCAGCTCATCTGCTGGGGCTAGAAGTCCTTGTCATCTCCTGGGTGGCCTCCGTCAGTGCTGGCTTCCAGCCACTTCCTCATTTGGTGCGAGCAGCCTAACCTGGCCCAGTGTTACCACGTTTCCCCCACCTGCCTCACCCCAAAGCCCCAGTCCTGCATCTGTGCTGTGTGCATCTGTGTCACTGCCTATTCCTCTCCCTCTTTCTCTGCCTTCCCGCTACTTTCTCCTTCCCTATCCTCCATCTTGGTTCTTTTTTCTTTCTAAGGGTCAAATATTTGTCTTTGGGTCCTGGGTTCCATTTCTGCCTTTATGTTCTGTGTCACCTTGGGCAAGTGTCTTTATCTTTCTGTAAAATGAGGATCAGAGCATCTCCCTCAGAAGAGTGTTCTTGGGGGTTAAATGCATGAACACTTGGGACGGGGTGCCTGCACGTCGTTAGTACCCGTATCCTGATGGCTCTCTTTTAATATCCTATGAACATCACATGGTTCTGATTGTCAAGTAATTATAACTGGTTCTTATAAAAAGCTGACAAGGGTCAGACCCTGTTCTAGAAATATTAATTCATTTGATTCCCCACAACAATAGTATAAAGTAGGTACTATTTTACTCCTCATTTTACAGATGAGGAAACTGAGGCCCAGAGAGGTTGAGTGACTTGTTCAAGATTGTCCAGCCAGGAAGAGGCAGAGATAGCTTCAAGCACAGTCAGCCACAGACCCTCCTGTTATAATGATGTCTGACCCCTGCCTAGGGATGGAGGTCGAGTTGACACATGTATCTTTTGCCCTTCGTTCCAGCCACTGGGGACTGCAGCATGGCCCTCTGGGGTGTCTGGGCCTGACTCTCTGGTGGTATCCGTCTCCGTTCCTCCTCCCCCATCGTCCCCTCCTCCCTCCTGCCACCACCCACCTCAGACTTCCTCCTTTCCTTGGTTGGACACTACGTCACATCCCACCCGCCTTGGACTGTGGTGTCCAGCAGCGTCGCCTGCATCATGGGGGGCCTTGGACCTTCCAACAGGCTCCTGTCTCTCCTGACTGTGGGTGGTGAGTTGGGGGCTTCGGCAGCTCCTGGGCTCAGTTCTGGGCAGGAAAGGGAACAGGGCGGAAAGAGAGAACCAAAGGGTGGGGGATGATACCGGAGCAGATCCCTGGGGCCCAAAACCCTATGGGTCTCTCCCAGACCCTGTGCCCCACAAGATCTGGCCTCTGGGAGAAGCAGAGGGAGGGGATTCTGAGGGTGTTGCAACAGGACACGTCGATGTAGAAGTAACACAGTCCGGTGGCCGTGATGATGCCGGCCCGCAGGTCCCACCAGACGTGGCTCTCCACCTGCGCCTGCTGCCTGTTAGGACCCACCCTACGCAGCTTCTCTGCCCAACCCCCAGTCATAGTCACGTGTCTCAGTTTACCTTCTTTTTCTCTCCTCAGGTCTCAGCCTCGTTCAGGCCCACGCAGGTAGGCCTAGACCTTGCGATCCCCCTCCCTACCTCCCAAAGACCACCCCACCTCTGTCCCTTCCCCAGTCTCTCCACACCACCCCCTGATGACTGACACCACCTCCCAATTCCCAGCTCCCACTGGTCTCTGACTCCTGTGCCACTTACGTTCCCAGACTGCAGCTGCTCCTCCGTGAGCCCCGGCATGCTGGCGGGGATCGTGCTGGGGGACCTGGTCCTGACCCTCCTCATCGCCCTGGCCGTGTACTCCCTGGGTCGGCTGGTCCCTCGGGGGCGAGGGCCCACGGAGGGTGAGTGGAGCTGGCCGGGGATGGCCTGGGACCCTCTGAGGACTTCCCTGGCGGGGAGGGGTGAGCTCCCAAGTCACGTCCACCCAAAAGGAGGTGATGGAGGGGCGGCTTTTGCAACCAAATGGTCCCGATTCTCACCCCGTCTGTCTCTGAACTCTGCTGTTCCCCACCCCCAAGCAGTGACCCGGAAACAGCACATCACTGAGACAGAGTCGCCTTATCAGGTGAGGAAACCAGCTTTTCTTTCTCACACCTCACTCCTGCCCTGAGGGTGTCTTGTCCCAAATACCCCTCCCCCAGCCCCTGCAGAACCTAGGCCCTAAAGCCCACTTTCCCAGCAGCTCCTCAAATGCTTGAAGACAAAACATCCAAAACTGCTTTCAATGATCCATCACCACCTTATGCTCAGCTTAAAATGCGTGCAGGGGAAATACAGGGGTAGTTTGTCTCAGCCAGAGGGCAGGCTCTCAATTGTTCTCCAAAAGCCCAGCCCAGGACAGGCTGATTTCTCAGAGAAGTCCTCATAAGGGCAGAGGATATAATTCAACCCTAGTTTGGTAACTCTAAAGAGAGGAGCTCTGAATTTGTGGGGGAGGGACCCTGCAGCCTTTGAGAAACTGACGAAAGCCAGAGACTCTTCAGAAAAATCCACACAAAAGATGCAAAATTGTGCATATAATCTAGAGGCGGTGCAAGTATCCTTGAAACCCTTCTTAAGAACCATAATGCAAATGTCATCTTTCCATCTCCCACCTCCTGTCCATGCCATTCTTAACCCTTTAGGGGGTCATGACCTCCTCTGAGAATCTAATGGAAGCCAAACAGACCCTCTCCAGAAAGATGAACTCCAGACTGGGCATTTGTATATGATTTCAGGGATTCTATCTGAGGCCTGCACCTTGGGGCCATAGAACCTCACCCCATCCCCATCGTGAACCCTGCTCTGTGAAATCTGTTTTACTTGTCTGCAGCCAACTTTGCTTTGCCTCACTTGTGGATAAAAAGTCTCTTTGTAAAGTATAAGAATCTCAAGTTTGGCTCTGTGAGGTCCAGAGGACTGAAGGGGCTTTCCAGTTACTGGGGGAGGTGGGGGACAGTGAAATTTTAGGGCAAAGCCCCAGTTTATTCATTCCTTTGGTGGAATTTGTTGAGGGCCGATATATGCTAGATGCTGGAGACACAGCAGCAGAGCTTACATCCTAGTTGGGGAGACAGACTTTTTTTTTTTTATTAATTAATTAATTTTTATCTTTGGCTGCGTTGGGTCTTTGTTGCTGCGCGCAGGCTTTCTCTAGTTGCGGCGAGCGGGGGCTACTCTTTTTTGCGGTGCGCGGATTTCTCATTGCGGTGGCTTCTCTTGTTGCAGAGCACGGGCTCTAGGCGTGCAGGCTTCAGTAGTTGTGGCACGTGGGCTCAGTAGTTGTGGCTCGCGGGCTCTAGAGCACAGACTCAGTAGTTGTGGCTCATGGGCTTAGTTGCTCCGTGGCATGTGGTATCTTCCTGGACCAGGGCTCGAACCCATGTCCCCTGCATTGGCAGGCGGATTCCTAACCACTGCGCCACCAGGGAAGTTCTGGGGAGACAGACTTGAAGCAGATTAACAAATAAGATCATTTGGGGAGGCAACGTGAAGGAAATAAAGTAGATTGATGTGACAGTGACTCGAGTGTGTGAGGAAGAAACTATAGATGGGGAAATCAAGAAATGCTTCTATGAAAAAGTGACGTGAGCTGAGACTTGAAGGGTGAGAAGGAACTACCCATGGGAATATCTAGGGGACCAATGTTTCAGGCAGAGTGAACAGCACACACAAAGGCCCCTCGGCTGGGGCATAACAATGAGGCAGAGGAGAAGGGGGAACATTGAAGGCACTTGAATAAAGTCCAGATCTCTTTCATGGCTACAAGGTTGAAGAAGCTGCCAGGGGCCTTGCAGGCCACTGGGAGAAGGCTAGATTTTATTTTCAGTTCATTTGGTGGACCCCCTTCACTGATGGTCCACACCCTGTCCATCCCTTTAGGAGCTCCAAGGCCAGAGGACAGATGTCTACAGCAGCCTCAACACACAGAGGCCATATTAAAAATGAGCCCAGACCAGGGCAGTCAGCAACCTGATGCCTGGATCCAGTCATTCCTGATGCCTGCCCAGCACTCTAGTCCTACTCCCACCAAGATACGGATCCACAGAGTGTCCACAATGAGACATCAGACCTCTCCCCACTACTGCCCCCAAATAAACATGGAGCACACAAACAATGTTGAGTTATTCCAGATCCCTGGGCTGACGGGATGGGGATATGCGGGGTTCTAGGTGGATCAAGGACCCAGAAACAGCTAAATGAGAGGGAGCCTTTGGGGAACCTGGGTTGTCTGAGAAAGAATTAGAACAAGGAGCATTTCAATTGCTTTATTCCAGCCCAGAAGAGGGCTGGATATCCTGTGCCGCCACACACAATCCAGGATGACAGGGTCAGAAGTCCTATGTCGCAGTTACTGGGGAGTCAGCCCCTGCCAGGCATGTTGATGCAGATTTTGCCATCTTCTGGGGGTGGGGGAGAGAAAGCACGAGGCCTGACCACCCACCTTCCACCCACATCTCCACTTCCTTGGGGACCCCCTGCCTCAGGGGTTTCCTCAGGAGTTCCCCTAAGCACCGCCCCCAGGGTTTCCCCAGAACCTCAAGGGCTTGCCCGGGGGCACCCGCCCTGGGGACCCCCTCCCTAGGGACACCATGCCTCTTCAGGCCCAGCTCTGTCCCTGCCCTCACCTTGGGTGGGCCTGCTGCGTGGGCGCACACACACAAACAACACCACCACGATTAGCAGTGACACGACCGCATCTGCAGCCACGAGGCCCGCCAGGAGTGGCAGGGAGAGGGGCCCACATCCAGAACAGGAACCTGAAGGGGTGGGAGCCAAGATAGAAGGCAGCTGAGGGGAGTTCCAGACACTTGGGCCTGGGCTTTGGGCATATGGGTCAGAGGAAGTCCCTTTGGAGGTGGGTGTCCCAGATTCCCTGGGGAATGAAAGGGGAAAGGGAGATCCAGAGAGAGGCTGGGGGGTGTCCCAGGGCTCCCAGGACTGTGCTCTGGGCATAGTAAGTACTCCTGAAGACAGGCTGGCGGACGGCCGAGGCCCTGGGCCTTCAGTTTGGTGATGAGGACGGTGAGATGGGGACCTAGAGAGGGCTGCAGATCCTCTGGGGGCTCTGATTCGGGGATGTGAGGTGAGATCCAGGACCCACAGGCCACACTTTAGGGATGGAAGCAGGACCTGAAGCGGTGCTGCAAAGGGGACAGGGTGTTGATTTCTCACCTGGGGTCGTCTGAGCTGCAGCCACTGAGGAAGGAGAGGGGAGGTAGATCAGTGGGGAGAGGTGGTTCTCAAAACAGGGTGCAGGGAAAGGTGATGTCCTGAGAAGTAGCCTCCACTCGGGAGAGGTCAAATAAGAAAGAGGGGCCAAATGGGAGGGAAGCACCCAGAAACACGGAGGGAGACAGGAAGTCAGAAATCTCACCTCACGGGAAATCTCACCCAGCGGTGAGAAGGGGACGAACAGCAGCCATCCAAACTCAGCTTCCCTCCCCAAAGAACCAGGCCCAGAAGTCTCTCTCTGGAAGGGCAAGGGCACTGGGAGAAGGACCCATCCTCAGCACCCCTCCCTTCAGATGCCACCCCAAGCCACTCCTTTCACAAAGCTCTGCCTAACACCCCCCATAACCACTGGCTTCACCTGGGAGCAAAAGCAGGAACGGGATGTTGCCTGCAGGAACCATGATGGGCTGGGGGCTGGAAGAGGTCTGTCAAAGGGCTTTGGTCCAGAGAAGTCCTGAGGAACAATGGGGAGTAGAGAGGCAGCAATAGCGGATGTCACTCTGCTGGTGGCAAGGCCACCTGCTTCCTGTGTGTGTGTGGGAGGGGGAGAGGTGATGGATCTCTCTGACAGCCTTTAGGGACAAACTAGGGGGAGGGTCAGAGAGATCAGGGAGGCTGCTGTGATCGTCCAGGTGGGACGTGACAGGTGGACCAGGGTGTGGGCACTGGGGAGATCCTGGAAAGATTTTGAAGGTAGAGCCAACAAAACTTGCTGATGGAGTGGATATGAGTGTGCATGAGAGAGAGGGGTCCAGGATGACCAAAGCTTCTGGCCTAGGCAACTGAGAAGACAGAGCATCCTTTGACAGGATGGAGAAAGAGGGGAAGCAGGCTTAGGGGGGAGAGTGCCAAGGTTTGGGCAAACTGGGTTGGAAATGCCTGATAGATCACCCTGTGGAGAAGCTGAATGACCACAGCTGCCTCTTTGAGTTCAGGCGGTAAGTCTGGTCTGGAGATGTAAATTCGGGGATTGCTGGCTTATGGATGGTATTTAAAGCCATGAGACTGGATGAGATCATCAAGGAAGTGAGTACAGACAGAGGAGCAACACCACCTCCTCCCAACACCAAGAATGGGTGAAGAGGAGGAAACAGCCAGTAAAACGGAAGGAGCAGCAAGGGAGGGAGGAGAACCAGGAGAGCATAGAGTCTTGAGGGCAGGGGAGAAATATGATTTACATGGTCACCAAGATGGGAACTGAGAATGAGCCTCCCACTGGAATGTCAGTTGGCTTGAGGGTTGGGAATTCCTGCCTGCTTAGTTCACAGCTATACCACAGCACCCAGCAAAGTACCTCCCTTGCAGTAATTACTTTTAATGATGAATGAATAATGAGAACTGGCCTCTGAGAAAGGTGATGTGTGGAAGGGGGTAAATTTGAGTTCACCTATATCACTCTTACCTACAGACCTTTCTTCCCTCGAGACCAGGGAGTTCAGAACCCCAGCCCCCTTCTCTCTCAGGACCCAATAATACTGGCAGCGTCCCCCCGCCCCTCGGCCAGCCCAGGGCCTGGGAGTCAAGGCCTCCAACACCCCCCTGGACAAAAGTCCAGGTCCCCAGTTCCCTCCTCTTTCAGGAGTCCGCTACCTCAGGCCCCTTCTCCCTCAGACCAAACACGGGGTTCCCAATCACTGTTTCCGGGGAGACTTAGGAATCGGGCTCTTAAAGTCAGCCCCGCCCATTTAGACACCAAGTTTGCTCGAGCGCAACGCGGGGACTCCCGGGCTTGTGGACGGGGCCCGCCCCACGACTGGGCGGTGCCAGAACCTCAGTTTAAAAAGTCGCGGGGGGACCCGACCCAAGATCGGGGACCCGGCGGCGGCTCCGCGGGGAAACAGCGAGGCTGGCGCAGCGCCGAGGCCGGGGCCCTGGGGCCCCACAATCCGCAACACGGAATCTCCGAGGTAATGGAGGGGCGGGGAGGTGAGGCACGCTCGGCCCCTAAGAGAGGGCCTGGGGGACGGACTCTTGAGGCTCTGAGGGACGGAGCTGGAGCATCAAGAGTGACGGGTGTGGGCTTCCCTGGTGGCGCAGTGATTGAGAGTCCGCCTGCCGATGCAGGGGACACGGATTCTTCCCGGTACGGGAAGATCCCACATGCCGCGGAGCGGCTGGGCCCGTGAGCCATGGCCGCTGAGCCTGCGCGTCCGGAGCCTGTGCTCCACAACGGGAGAGGCCACAACAGTGAGAGGCCCGCGTACCACAAAAAAAAAAAAAAAAAAAGAGTGAGGGGTGAAGCATCAAGCTGAGAGTGAGGGTACCCGGTGTTTGGAGGGGGCGGAGGGTCCAGACTCCTGGGTCGTGATCCCGGAGCGGCTGGGATTCTGGACTCTTGAGTCCTGGGGTGGTGGGGGCGTGGGGTGGGGTAAAGGACTGTTGATCCTGAATCCTAGGTCCCGGGGGTGAAAGCGCTGGGAGCGCCGACTCCTGCCTGGGTCCTGGGAGGAGGGGGCTGGGGACCCGGACTCCATGCTGTAGAAAAAGAGGCTGGATCGAGTCCTTGGGGGCGTTGTTTGAAATCAGCCAAGGTCTGGGTGGGCAAGGTCCGGAGCTTGGCCGCAGGAATGCACTCTGGCCGTGACCCTGCCCCACCCTGGGATTTCCCGAGTCGCCACCCGGCCCGGGTCCCCGGGCTGAGCAGGAATTTCCCTTGTGCGGGGATTCCACGAGCGCCACGCTTGGCCACGCATCGCGTCTCGGAGCGGGACACCTGGGTCGCCGGGCGGAGAGGAAGAAGGAGATGGAAGATTCCCTTGCGTGAGCGACGTGACGTCAGTGCGTCGCGTCTGGGCGGTTTCCGAGTCCGCCCTCCGGCGCTTAACCCTTCCTATGCTCGAGCGGAGCTCGGAAGGGTGAGGGCTGAGGGCCCGGCCTTCTTGCGTCGTGCGAACAAGGAGTCTGGAAACTGGGATTACCAGGTCCTAGAGGGGAGTAGGCTGAGGGCCCGGACTCCTGGGTCCTGAGGAAGGGTATGCGAGTCTCCCAGACTCCCGTGAGGTGGGGCTTGGACTTCTGGTTCTGAAGAGGGGGGCGAGGTCTGAACCTTTGGATTCCTAATGAGCTAGGGGGCTAGTGACTTCGTGGCTCCTCAGGGAGAGGGGCTGGGGACTCGGATGCCTGGTATCCCGAGGAAAAAGTATCAGGGCAGCTTCTAGGGCAGAGAGATATTGGGAACCTGGATGTGCGTCTCTGGGGAGTGATGCCCGGCGACGCCCCGAATCCCTCAGAACTGGGAGATCTGGGGGTGGGGTGGGGTGGGATTTTTCACGGAAGTGTTAGGCAGAGGGAGGGGGGCTGCAGAGGGCGCCCTCCACCTCCTTCCTCAGTTTCCACGACGCTGGTGGAAAGTTGGGTCAGAGGGGAAAGTGCGGAGCAAAAGGAAGGAAACCGCGGAGGCGGCGCCGCACCCGAAATCTTAGATTGGCTTTGGAGTTCTCAGGCGGCATCAGTGTGCCAGTTTTTCCGCGCGGGAGGGCGAAGAGGGCGCTCAGATCCACTCCCCGGCGCACTTGGGTGACGTAAGGACCCCTGATAACTTCCCTCCCTCCTCACCCAGCAGTGAGCCGGAATGAACGCAGCCACTGCCCATCACAGACGGTGAAGAAGCTCCTAGAAGAACAAAGGCGCCGCCAGCAGCAGCCTGACGCTGGTGGGCTACAGGTGAGGCCCATGAAGCGCTGTAAACTACACCTCCCGTGAGGCCTTGTCCTGTTGGGCAAGGACTTGCTGCCTTGCTGGGCCCTTGGGGCTGATGAGAGATGTAGTCCTGACTTAGATGCCCTGTAGGTGGGGAATGGATGCTGAGGAATCTGCCAGGTAAATTCACCCTTGTTTCTCTTTGCTTATGCCTCTACAGGGACAGTTCCTGGCTCCCCTGGCCCAGCCCCTGACCCCAACTGTGAATGAGGGTGAAGCTGGTAAGTCTGGAAACTCACCTGGTTCCCTCAGCTCCTAGCCCCAGCTTCCCTCAGGGACTCAAACATCCCAACTCTTAGAACTTTCAGGAACTTAGGAGTTAGACCCTCATTCTTGCTGAGACCCGCAGAGGAGAGCCAGATTCTCTGGAGCCCAGTAGTCTATGCACATAGTCCTTCAGGGGCCCAGGCTCCCAGCCTGGAATCTAGGCCCTCAACCCCTCAGTGTCCCAGGCATTTAGGTCCCATAAGTCCAAGCTTCCAGCCCCTTGGTGCCCCAGAAGTACTAGCTTGCAGTACCTTGGGGACTCCAGGCCCTCACACAGGTCCTGTCTGGGCTGTGACTTCCCTAACTCTGGTAACCAGGCCTGCCTCTGCTCCTCCTCTCACATGCAGGCCATACTCACTTCCCAGCACACCAGGAGACTGTGGGTTCTGGACTTGGCAGCCTGGCGCCCCCCATGGGCTTTCCAGACTGGGACCCCAACACGCATGCTGCCTACACGGACAGGCCCTACTCTTACCCTGCTTCTGCTGCTGAAGGTTTCCTGACTCCTGACTTCTACTCACACTCGGACCCAGGGCGGCCGTGTTCATTTCCCCTGGGGATGGAGGTGAGACACAGAATGGGAGGTGGGTGCTGAAGGGCTCCTAAGATTCCCAGTTGCCCTTATGCAGCATTCTGAGATGTCTGGGGTTGGATTAGGATCCCATTCCTCAGATGGGCAAAACTGAGGCCCAAAGGTCCAAGGTCACTTGGCGCAGATGGGACGCCCAGCCACTCTGCCTGGCACTCTGTATGTGTATGTGTGTGTGGTAGAAAGAGGGAATTCTCAGCTGACTGGCTCTCCCCATCACCTGTACCCTTCAGGGCCCCCTGGATACTCGGCCCTATGCAGAACCTCCCCTGCCACAGGCAGGATCCTGGAGAGGTTCTGGACTCCCTTCAGGACCCCCACAGTTGCCTCCTGTGGTCAACGGACCATCCCTGGACGCTGCCCGTGCTCACATGCTGGCTTTGGGGCCACAAAAGCTGCTGGCCCAGGATGAGGAGGGAGACACGTGAGTATAGGGGAATGGAGTCTGCAGGCTCTCCTGCTCAGCTGGGGTGCTGTGCTCATTGCTTCCTTCCACCTATCCTCAGGCTCCTGCACCTGTTTGCGGCTCGAGGGTTGCGCTGGGCCGCATATGCCGCAGCTGAGATGCTCCAAGCGTACAGACATCTGGACATTCGTGAGCATAAGGGCAAGGTGAGGGCTGAGGGCCTGGACTCCTGGATCTGAGGGCAGAGGGTCTGGAGGCCTGGATTCCTGGTTTTCAGAGGGGAGGGGGCTGGGGGCCCAGACTGACCTTTCCTGACTCCTGCAGACCCCTCTTCTGGTGGCTGCTGCTGCCAACCAGCCCCTGATTGTGGAGGATCTACTGAACCTGGGAGCGGAACCCAACGCCACTGACCATCAAGGGCGCTCTGTCTTACACGTGGCCGCTACATATGGGCTCCCAAGAGTTCTCTCGGTATGTTCACCTGGCAGGTGGGATGAGTGGGATGGACTGATTGCCTAGATCCTGGCTTTCAGGGCTAGGAGGCCTGGGGAGACCCTAATCCAGCTCTCTACCTCCTCCTCCTCCCAGGCTGTGATTAACTCAGGGGTTCGAGTTGACATCGAAGCCAGAGACTTCGAGGGTAAGTTGGGTGGTGGGCAGGGTGGGTGGGGCTGGTGGCTGGGTGGGGTCGGTGCTCCAGATGTAGAGTCTTCACTGTCTCTACTCTGCAGGCCTCACCCCTCTCCACACAGCCATCCTGGCCCTCAACGTTGCTATGCATCCCCCCGACCTATATCCCCCAGTACTGAGCACCCAGGCCCAGGACAGGCTGGCTTGCGTCAAGATGTTGCTGCACATGGGTGCTGATCATACCAGCCAGGTGAGCTGGGCAGTGGGCAGCTGGCCTCCAGGAGGGCACGCGGGATGGGGGCGCCTGGATATCCAGGGGCTCGAAACAAATTCTGACTTGCCTCTTCCCAGCTGTGTGACCTTGAACATGTGACTTCACTTCTCTGTGCGCCAGTTGTCAACTGGGAATAATATTACTGATCTTAACTTGTATTTACCAAGCACTTACTATTCATCAAACACTGTTTCATGGATTAGCTAATTGAATCCTCACAAACGCACTTTGATGTGTATACTATTATTACTTTCTCTCTTTCACTGATAAGGAAACTGAGGCTCAAGGACTTTGCCTTGTGAGTGTCAGAGAGGGGATTTGAGCCTAGGTGGCCTGACCCCAGAATCCAGCTGTGAATACGTATAGTCTCCTCCTTCCTGACAGTGGCTCCTTCAAAGGCTGGCTGAGAGAATTAAACATCTACTCATTGTTTTGGATTTTTACATTTTAGTTCAAGAACTTTGAACATAGATAAAGTACAGAAAATAGTATAATGAACTCCATGTAGCCAACATAAATAACCAGCAACTCATAGCCAGTCCTTTCCCATCCACTTCTCCTGTATTATTTTTAAGCAAATCCTAGCTTATAGTTTTACCCATAAATATTTGTCTTTAGAAGACAAGAACTCTTGTTAACCTCAGTACCTTTATTCCACCTTTAAAAAAATTAAGTCTCATAATATCAAATATCCTGTGTTCAAATTTTTATTTGGCTCTAAAGTGACATACATTTATTTTTTTCATTTGAAAAAAAAAACGAAAACAAAACTAGGATTCAAATAAAGCCCACACATTGCCGTGATACGTCCTTTTAAGCTCTTAATTTAGAGCTTCCCCTCCTTTAGAGTTTTCTCTTCATAATTTTTTTGATAGAGCCAGCTAGGTTGTTTTGCCCTATATAAACCCAGAATTCTTTTTAAAATTGCAGAATAGTTGATTTACAGTGTTGTGTTAGTTTCTGGTGCACAGCAGAGTGATTCAGTTGTACACATATACACATACTCTTGTTCATATTCTTTTCCGTTATGGATTATTACAGGATATTGAATCTAGTTCCCTGTGCTCTACAGTAAGACCTTGTTGTTTATCTGTTTTACATGTAGTAGTTTGTATCTGCTAATCCCAAACTCCTAATTTATCCTCCCCCATCCCCTTTCCCCTTTGGTAACCATAAGTTTATTTTCTATGTCTAAACACACAATTTTTAATGTTTATTATCATTACAAATTCTTTAAAGGCACATAGTAAAGTTTCATTGTGGAAAATGTCTTTACTTGCTTCAAAATATGAAGAGAGGGGCTTCCCTGGTGGCGCAGTGGTTGAGGGTCCGCCTGCCGATGCAGGGGACACGGGTTCGTGCCCCGGTCCGGGAGGATCCCATGTGCCGCGGAGCGGCTGGGCCTGTGAGCCATGGCCGCTGAGCCTGCGTGTCCGGAGCCTGTGCCCCGCAACGGGAGAGGCCACAACAGTGAGAGGCCCATGTACGGCAAAAAAAAAAAAAAAAAAAGAGAGAACAGTTCAGTATGGAAGTAGGTACAGGCTTAGATAGGCCACTGATTAATGCTGCTCAGTTCCCATCTTTATAGATAAAATACAGTCCATGAGGGATGTGGGCGCATTTTACTGTGTTTAATAGAATGTGGGCTGGCCAGGGCAGCTGCTAGTCCAGAGAGCTCCTTTGGAGGAATAGAAAAGAAATCTTTTTCTCAAAGATACTTGGGCTGGAAAATTGTCTTAATAAATGTACCGTTTGGTGATGTGTGTGATCTGAACGGCACCCCCTTAAATCTGGTATTCCTGTAGAGTGCACAGCACGTACAACTGTATAAGGCACTCCTGGGTGCTTGAAAAAGAGAGACGGGGTGTCTAAAGGCTCTTGGGTTCCATGGGTGGAGGCTTGGGTGTGAGGACTGGCCTGACCTCTGTCGTTCCCCTCCTCACAGGAGATCAAGAGCAACAAGACAGTTCTGCACTTGGCTGTGCAGGCTGCCAACCCGACCCTGGTTCAGCTGCTGCTGGCGCTGCCACGGGGAGACCTGCGGGCCTTTGTCAACATGAAGGTAGGGGCCTAGGCTGGAATGTGCAGATTGGGTGAGACGTGGCAGAAAGCGGGCAGTGGGATGTTGGGAGTCCCACGGGCTGTGTCTGGGGAGGGGCTGCTGTGTGGGACGTGGACGGGGCACGTGTAGGGCCTAGAGGGGTGTGTGGAATGTGGCCCTGGAGGGGGCTTCTGAGGGATGTGAGGAGGGACATGTGGGACCCGGGTGTGACGGAATATGAAGTGCGCCGTCGAGGGCCCAGGCCAGCTGAGCCTGCGTCTTCAGCAGGGCCCCCCTCACCGTCCCCAGGCCCATGGGAACACAGCCCTCCACATGGCGGCCGCCCTGCCCCCTGGGCCGGCCCAGGAGGCCATTGTGCGGCGCCTGCTGGCAGCTGGAGCGGATCCAACGTTGCGCAACCTGGAGAACGAGCAGCCCGTCCACCTGCTACGGCCGGGGCCGGGCCCTGAGGGGGTGAGCACTGAGCCCGCCCTGACTGCAGGGTGCACCCCCGACCCCAACATTCCTGACTGTAGAGGGTGACTTGTAATCTCAGAAGGTGACCTTGACCCTTATCCAACCCTGACTTCAAAATGTGACCTTGAGGGACTTCCCTGGCGGTCCAGCGGTTAAGACTCCACGCTTCCACTGCGGTGGGCATGGGTTCCATCCCCGGTTGGGGAATTTAAGATCTCACATGCCATGTGGCACGGCCAAAAAAAAAAAATGACACTGGACCTCAGTGTTTGCTCCCTTGCCTGATAATGGTGACTCCTCCTGACCTCTACTTTCAACCCTGTATCCTGACCTCAAGGTGTGACCTCTGATCCCCAAGCATGACCTCCAGCCCCTGACTTTTAGTCCTGACCTCAGAGTGGGACTTCCGACCCCCAAATGTGACTCTGGCCCCTTGCTTCTCCCCTTTGACTCCCAGTCCTCAATGCTAATCCCAAGGTGGGAACGCCCAGCCAGCAACACCTTTGCTCAGGAGCCTTGATTCATTGTGTGAACAAGCCTTCACCCCCAGCCCCGCATCTTGACTCAGAACCTCTGACCTTCAAACCCAACTGACCCTACTCACTTCTCTCTGACCCCCAACTTCACACCCCAACGGGCTGTGCCTGTTCTCCTTGCAACCTCTCAAGCTTCTCCCCCGTCTTGTCTTGTCCACAGCTCCGGCAGCTACTGAAGAGGAGCCGTGTGGCACCCCCAGGCCTGTCCTCTTAGGACTCAAACCCAGAACCTGGACTGATTTTCCAGTCCCCACCGTCCTGTGGGACAGCCAGCGTATGCTAATGTTGCAAATCCGTCATAATGTATGTGCATAATGTCCTGCCATCGGGGTCTTACATTAAAACCCCAAAATGGCTGTTGGTGGGTAAACAGTCCCCAATATTTGGGGTGGTGTGATACCCTTCCTCCACCCACAAGGAGCCCCCTTGATGATTTCTGTGAAATCGAGGCCCCTTGATTGTTTCTGTGAAACACACTGGACCCCCAACCCTTTCCCCACCAGGATCTTTTGGGGTCCAGATGTAACTCCCCTATATGGTACTTGGGGTACGCCAAAAGAGCTTCCAGTACCATCCTAGTAGAGCTCCTAAGATGACCCCTGACCTCCCCAGGACCCACCCCCTTCAGGTCCTTAACCCTGAGACATAGGAAGGACTCTCGATCATAGTCCCCTAGGTCCTACTGCTTTAAGTCAGAACACAACCAGGCCGCTGACCCAGACCTCAGTATTTCTAGTGAATCCCTCCCCTATCTGAAACTCTTGATTAAACTCAGTTTGGACTAGAACCGTTACTGTCTAATCTCTAATCATTGTGCAGGGAAGCGGCTGAGGAGCCGTGTTGGGTGGATGTGTCTGGGTGGAGGGTTGTAGCAGACACGGCGGGTGCCGAGTCCATATTCTGTCCCCCTCACCCTGTCCACACCTGGTGGTCTAACTGCCAGGGCCGGCACGTGACTCTGCCTGTGGGCATTCTCAGACGACTGGTGCCCGCTTTGCCCTGGGTATGAGTGTGGCAAGACTTCCATGCCAGAAGGATCGTGCCTCTTCCCACTCCAGCAGCTCTCAACCAGTGACTGACTGAAGGGAGACGGTATGTAAATCCTCCAGGTCCCCTGCCTCCGTGGGGATAACTGGGAAGTGTGTGTTCCGCACGGGCTCTCCAAGCTCCCAGTGGAAGGAAGCTCCGGCTCTCCACCATGGTTCTGGCTTGAGAACGTACCCTCTCTTGGCAGCTTCCCCTTCTCTGGGCCCCTTCCTGCTCCCCTATCAATGTTCTCCACTCCTTGCAGGTAATCCTGTCCTCAAATCCTTGCCTAAGCCTCTGCTTCCGAGAAACCCAAACGAAAGACGGAAGACCTCCACAATGCCCCCTTGTACCTCTGTCCCACAGCCTCTGCTCTGTCCGTCCCAGTCTCGTCGCTCCAGAAAGCCCTCTGACGCACGGTAGCCCCCACTGCTTGGAGCCTCTCACGGACAACAAACCAAGCACACTTCAGGGCATATGCCAGTGTCTCTACCCCAAAACTTAAGGCTTAAAACAACCACCACTTTTGTTTTTTGCTAAATTTATTTTGTTTATCTTTGGCTGCATAGGGTCTTCGTTGCTGAGCGCAGTCCTTCTCTAGTTGTGGCGAGTGGGGGCTACTCTTCATTGTGGTGCACGGGCTTCTTTGCGGTGGCTTCTCTTTGTTGCGGAGCACAGGCTCTAGGCATGCAAGCTTTCGTAGTTGTGGCACCCGGGCTTCAGTAGTTGTGGCTCGTGGGCTCTAGAGCGCAGGCTCAGTAGTTGTGGCGCATGGGCTTAGTTGCTCCGCGGCCTGTGGGATCTTCCTGGACCAGGGCTCAAACCCGTGTCCCCTGCATTGGCAGGCGGATTCTTAACCACTGCACCACCAGGGAAGTCCAGCACCGCTTATTTTGTTCATGATTCTGCGATCTGGGCTGGGCTGAGCTGGGCAGTTCTGCTATCTTGCTTTGGTCTCACACGTGGCTGCCGTCAGCTGGAGGCCCGATTGGCCTAGACAACAGCACTTACGTGTCTGATAGCTCAGCTGAGATGGCTGGAACTTCTGAGAGTGAGCCGAGCATCCCTCTCCCTGTGGTCCCTCCAGGAGGGTAGGAGGATCTCCTCACGCAGGAGCTCCAAGAGGGAATATTCCAAGAGAAAAAGCCCCTGCTTGCATCATGCCTGCTGATACCCCATTGGTCAAAGTCAGCCATGTGGCCAAGCCCAGAATCAGTGGGGAGGAAGGTACTGCACTAGAACAAGAATATTGGGAGGTGGAGTTACTGGTGGTGCCAGCACAAGTCTCCCACGTCAGCTGCCTCGGACCAGCATGAGTGTGCTCTTCTGTGTGTACTCACATAGGGGCAGCTGACCCACGGAAAATTCATAATAGTATGTTGTATTTCATTAATTCTAGGAAGAACTTAATTGGAATTCATCTTACATCAGGTGGCATAGTTTAATGTCTGCGTAGTTTTCCTTGTGGTACATAAAATAATGGTATTTCTTATTATTATTTTTTTTTGCGGTACGCGGGCCTCTCACTGTTGTGGCCTCTCCTGTTGCGGAGCACAGGCTCCGGACGCGCAGGCTCACCGGCCATGGCTCACGAGCCCAGCCGCTCTGTGGCATGTGGGATCTTCCTGGACCGGGGCATGAACCCATGTTCCCTGCATCGGCAGGTGGACTCTCAACCACTGTGCCACCAGGGAAGCCCGGTATTTCTTATTTTTGATGGCATCTTAGATTCTGTTGACATATAAGATGTGTTTCCTGACATGTATCAGCGCGCACGCACACACACACACACACACACACACACACACACACACACACACCACTAACGTGATAACAAGTCTCTAGGAAATTTTGCTTTACTAAAAGAAGAATTAAATCGTATTCAGTGGGAAAAGAAGAGTGGTTTAGGGGCACAAGAGCATCAAATGAGCAATAGTAAAGTTATTTTTCCTGCTGGAATTTCAATAAAAACAGTGTTTTTGAACTAATTACTCTAAGTATTGCCATTAAAATGCAAATATTATTAGGGAATCATGCACTGAGCGTATTGAGCAAAATGGCCTTTCATTTCCTATCCCACCTGCTTGGAGCTCCTTACCTATTGTTAGCCTGTTAACCACCCTTGGCTGTGAAAATACAAAGGCAGTTTTTCCCCTGCTTGTGGTGCTAGTTATAGATTTCTACTAGAATGGTCTGAGTATACCTGATGGTAAAGCCGGTATCAGAATGATGTTGCAAACTGGGTTCTTAAGAAAGCTGTGGCATTGTATCCAACTTGCATCGTGTAGGCATTTTCCTCCCAATACCTACCACATCTATATTTAATATACATGACCTATAATTCATGTATATATTATGTAGAGCTCATCACTGTGAGCTCATCGGTCCGTTGGAAGAGTTAAAAATACGTGCTCCCTCCCTTAGCCATCTGTCAGAAAATTGTGCTCTCCTGATATTAGAACATGGCACACTACTGCTATCTGCTGGGAAGTTGTGGTAAAAATGCAAATCTACAATGTCTAGGAGATGAATGGTATCACTTAAAATTTTGCAAAAAAAAAAAAAAAAAAAATTTTGCAGTGAGCAACCCAAACACCATATGAGACGGCCATGAATTATTAGGCAGGAATGTAGCAAAATGGCCTAGAGTACGGGCACTGGAGCCAGGTTTCCTGGGTTGGATTCCTAGCTTCATCCCTTCCTAGATGGTGACCTTGGGAATGTGACATAACTTCTCTTTGCCTCCATTTCCTAATCTATAAATGAGAATAGTCATAGTACCTACTTCATGGGGTAGAAATAACGATTAAGCGTGCCAGTGCGTGAAAGCCTTGGAGCAGTTCCTGGCACAGGGTGCCGTATGTTTGCTGCCATGTCATTTTAGAATTTATTCAACAAGTACTTGCGAAATGCCAGGCACAATTCTAATGTCCCAACAAATATCACTCCTTTTAATCCTCATAACAACCCTCTTGAGACAGGTAACAGTATATGTAGAGGGACAACTCTGACATGTCACAAAATGAGATGCACTTGCAGACATCACATAACCCTCTCTGGGACACATGGCTGGATTTCCACACTCCAAGGGGATTCTTATCACCTCCCCCAGAAGGGCTTAAGACTCAAGGATGGGAAGAGCAGTTCAAGATTCCCTGTCCCTCATCGAGTTCACAGGTTGGGGGTGGATGTTGTATGTGACGGTGTATGAGGGTGAGTGGGAGGCAGGGGAAACTTGCTAGAGCCCAGCCTCCTTGGAGTCCACCCTGGAACCCAGCTGATACAGGCTTAGAAGTGGCTGCCCATTCAGTACCACGGAAAGCTCCTGGGTGGGAGCCTAACCTAGATCTCTGGACCCCGCCCCTTCCCAAGGCCCCGCCCAGATTTAAAGATCTCTCCAACAGTTTAAAGAGGTGAAGGAGGTCTGGGCGGGCTTGCACACCAATGTCCAGAGCTGATTACACCCTGATTCCCCCACAGAGACGGAGGATGGCCTGGTGGGGAAGAGGACTTTATTGGGATATTAGTGGGGGACACGTGGGACGGTGAGTTCAAGGGAACAACAGACAGTGGGACCAACTGGTGGCCACCTTAAGGAACAATACATAAATGTACAAAATAAATTAAAGTGAGGAGGTCCCAAGCGGGGAGGCAGCTGGGAATACCTGGGGATTTCTTAGGGATTAAATTTGGAATTGGACAGGGGAAATAAGAATTTCCAGCCCCCTCACAAAGGGTGTGAAATGAACTTTTTCAAGACCCTTCTCCCAGGCTGGGAGCTGGGGTTCTGGGGCTCCAGGAAGAGGGAAGGTCTGGGCTCAGCCAAAGGGGTGAAGGGGGCTGGTTCAGGGTCGTTCCTCCAGGAAGCGGTAGGTGGGGTTCTCATAGCCGTGACGCTGCAGTTCACGCAGCTGCTGCTCCTCCAGGGTCAGCATGGGGTCCACCTGCAATAGGGGCAGGGGAGGCAGAGTGGGCCACAGGGGCCTGACCGCAGACCTCACAGCCACTCTACTCCCAGGCTCTGGAAGTCCTCCCCATTCCAGGTCTCTTTGCCTCTCACCTCCACCACTCCATGGCTGATAGCCCCGTAGGGTTTCTTCCTGCGCAAGAGCAGCATGGAGAGGATGATCAGGGAGCCACCACCCGCTCCCATGATCAGCAGACCAGACACAGCCTCTCGGGACATGCCTGTTCCAGCTGGTGCCTGCAAGGAGAGGAGATGGGGCCGGGGTCATCTTGGAGGCTCACCAGGGCCCTGTGTGGCTTTGGGAGTCACAGCCTAGCCACTGACGTCTGACCTCTTCCCCTAAGTACCCACAATATTCCTCCTCTTACCAGCTCATCTCTCTGAATCTCCGACGAGTGGAAAGGAAAACCCCTTGGAACAGACACATTCACCTGGGGGAGCAGGAGGTGTCAGGGACCCAGAAGTCTGGGCCCCTGCCTCCCCCTCCCCTGGGCCCCGAGAGGGCATCCCCCAGCCCTCTTCTTCCCTAGGACCCTGAAGTCCATGTCCTCAGTCCCTTCTTTCCTCTGAGGCCAAGGAACCCAAACCCCTAGCACCCTCCTTCAGACCTAGCAGTCCAGGCCCCCTGGCCCATCCTCCCTCCGATGCCCGTGGGTCCGACCAACTTACCTTTCGTTCATACTGCTCCAGGGGGGACATCTTCTCTTTCTCAGAGGATGCAGCATCTTGTTCTGTGGACCCTACCCCCCAAATCCTATCTCATTCCTGAGAGTCCAGAATGGTGCTACCCCCGCCTGAAGAGGGGGTCAGAAGGGGCACCGGACTCCACCCCAGGAGGCCTGGGGTTCCCCGTGTACGGGCCCTCTTCCATTCTGGGCTCAAGGACTCAGAGGGATTTGGTGGCTGGGGGCTACTCTGCGAGATACTCACCTTTTGGAAGGGCCATGGGGGTGTCTGCTGGCAGTCAGAGGAGGCAAGACAGGTGGAACAGTGAAGAGAGGAGAGCATCACCAAAGACAGTGTGGGCAAGCCCCCTCCCAGGGGCCGAGGATCCTACAGAGGCCTCTACAACCTCAGACATTCCTTCCCACCCTCTTCACTCACTGTGGTGGCTAAGACACCCCCAGATTTTAGGGGATTAGAATTGAGGTTGGGGACCTGTACCCCAAAGTCTGGGATTATGTAGATTTGGGTTAACTCACCATCCTTGGAATCCAGGGGCTGCAGCCCACCCTTGTCCTCATTGCTGCCCCCCGGGGCAGGGACTTCCAATTCACTGGGGCCCAGGTGTTCAGAGTGGAGGAGCTCCTCTGAGGGGAACATGCAGAAAGGTGGTGAGGTTGTGATCACAGGGATCCACAAAACAAAAATGGGTGAATGGATGGCATCCTAACGATAGAGCGATCGGAGGGGGGAGCCATACGTGTGACCTGGGGAAGTGGAGCTGAGTGTTGGAGGATGGAGGTTGAAGTTCAAGAGAACAGCCTCCTTAAAGAGCAGGAGAATTAGGGTTTGGCATGGGACATCCAGGAGGAAGTTGCAGTAGATCTGGGGGTTACACTTTCTGGTATTCATGCTCTTGTGAAGGCCCTGCAGCTTGAATCTGGACTGGGTTTGTGACTTGCTTTAACCTACAGAAGGTGGGCCCAAGTCTTAAGAAGGCCTGGCAGTTTCCACTTGCACGGTATGGGGAGCCTGAACCACCATGTAGGAAGTCCAGCTCCCTTGTTGGACAGACCACGTGGAGGGGCTCCATGGAGAAGAGAGGCCCTGAGCCTACACAGAGAGGGAGAGAGGCTCATTTGTGCCAGAGTCCCAGCCCTTAGCTGACCTGCTAGCCAAATGTAGTGACATGCTTGACTACTGACAAGACCGGCAGAAGAAGCACCCAGCAGAGCCCAGAGCAGACGGCAGAACCATGAGCAATGAAAATGGTTGATTTAATACAGCTGTGATACCTAGTCCATGCTGTCCTATGACCAGAAGTTGAAGATTTCCTATCCTCAGTGTGCATTTGATTTACTCAAAGAAGTTGTTAAATGCAAATTTTCCATCCATGTCTCAAAAGATTCTAATTCAATAGGTGTGGAGTGAGGTCCCTAAACTTGCATTTTTAACAAACTTTTCAAGTGATGCTAATGAAGGTCCTTGAAGAACTGTGGACCATTTAAATTTAAAGAAAGACTGGAATAAACCTTGGTTTTCCAAACTCAAAAAAAAAAAAAAAAAAAGAAAGAAAGAAAGAAAGAAAAGAAAAGAAAGTGGTTGATTTAAGCCACTAAGTTTTGCAGTTTGTTACACAGGAATAGATAGCTGAAATGGCAGGGGAGTCAAAGGCTGGGGGTCAGGACTGGGCACTCACGGATCTGGGGCCGCAGCTCCTGAGCCAGGCGGGGGTTCTGGTCAAGCAGCCCCAGGCTCTGATTCATCCTTTCCTCGATTACTTGAAGGTGAGTCTGCACCTGTGGGGGAGTGAGTACGAGGGATGAACTGAGCAGTGCAGGCTAGAGATGGGGAAACGGAGGCAGGGTGAAGGAGGAAGGTCAAGAGGGTCCAAGCAAAATTAGCACATAAAATGTACAGGAAGTAGGGTACAAGGGCAGGGACTTGGCCATGGGAGGAAGGAAACTGGAGAAGGAGAAGTGGAATACAATGAAAAGGAAAAGATGTACAGAAGACAGGCTGTGAGCGTCTTGGGAAAGAAAGTAAGGAAGAAGGAAAAGGAGTAGCTGCTAGGAAAGGTGGGGCACAGGAGACAAGGTAAGTATAGGGTACAAGGAATATGGTATAGAAGATGGTAAGTGGGTAGGAGGGGCAGAGAGTAGGGTCTGAGGAATAGGAAGTGAGGCTTGAGGAGGTTCTGAAGAAGGAAGAATTGGAGGGTCATATAGAAATGATGTGGTTCAAGGGCAAGACTTGGAGTTCAAGAGCACAGAATGGAGTATTCTGGGACAGGAAGAGGACATCCAAGAAACAGGAATTAGGATCTGAGGGCACAGAGCAAGGGTTCCAGGGAGAACAAGTTGGGTTAGGGAAAAAGGAGAGTTGAGGGGCAGGAACAGGGTTCAAGGCACAGGAGGGGGATTCTAGGAAAGGAAGAATCCAAGGGACAAGAAGTGGGGTCGAGGGACAGAGAGTGGGAATTCAAGAAAGGGGTCAAAGGCACAGGGGTCGGGGAGGCAGCATTCCAGGGTCAAGAAGTAAGGATCTGAGGGACTGGAGTGGGTCCCAAGCACAGAAGCACAGAGGTTCCAGGGATAGGAAGGTCCAAGGGATAGAAAGAGGGTATGAGGGGCAAGAGAAGAGTTAGAGGTCCCAGAGGCCGGGGTCTGAGGGCTAGCTGAGAATTTGGGAGCTGGAAGAACCTGAGCACCTGGAGGCGCGTCTGCTGGGCCTTCTCGGGGTCCACGGCAGCCACGTGCTGGTAGTGCCTCAGCGTGTGCCTTTGCTCCTTCCGTTCTGCTCGCAGGTAGCGCCGCAGGGCCAGCAGGACGCGCTCTGGCTGTGGAAGCGATGAAGGCTGCCCAGGCCTGCCCCAGCCCTTTCCACCCCCTGCCCTCTGCCCCCACGGCTCCCGCACCTGAGGCGGATCCTCCTGCAGTGCCGCCAGGAAACCTTCCAAGGCAGCCCGGCGCTGGTCGTTGATAAGGGCAGTGACTCGGGTGGCATGGGTCTCCACCAGGCGCTGTCGCTCACCAGACACCTGCTCCTCCAGGGTCTGCAGAATGGACTGGAAGTGCTGGCGAGGGGGTGGGCACAGGGCCAGGAGAGGTGTAGTGGGGTGAAACCCGGGTCAAAGGCAGTCTGGAAGGGTAGGGCTATGGGGTCAAGTGGCGGGGGAGAGGGAGGCGTGCAGTGGATCTAGGCCTGGGCAGAGTCAACCTGGGGTGGGACTAGATGACAGGAGACTGACTGGTGGAGCTGGGGCTTCAGGGCCAGGTGGAGTGGGGGCAGGGCTAGGCCTGCTGGGAGCCCCGCTGAAGGTGTTCACTACATGGGTGGGAACAATCTAGGCACAGAGCTGGCCTGTGTCGAGATGAAAGGAGCCAAGTATTGTAGGAAAGGTAGGGCTCAGGCCTGGGCAGGACCCACTGGAGACAGGCTGTAACTAAATAAGACTGAGCTGGGTAGGAGCAAGAGTCAAGTAATGGGGCGCAGACAAGTGGGGTCTACACAGGGTAGGGCGGTACTAAAGTGAGGCTGAGAGAGGTGGGGCAGAGAGTCATGAGGCTGGGACTACTGAGGAGGGACTGAGTAAAAGGGAGATTACAGGGGCAGGATCAGAGTCAGGGAGCAGGGCCGAGCATCAAAGAGAGGCTGAGAAGGACCGGGCTGTGTCTGCAGGGGCCCAGCTTGGGAGAGGCCTCCAGAGCCAGCCCTCAGAGGCTAGGATCAAGTTAAGACAGGGCAAAACATGGCCAGTGGGAAGAGGAGGGAAGCAAAGTCGGGTTAGATGTAGGCCAAGAGGGGCCCGAGCCGAGTGTAAGGGTGGGGCCCGGAGAGGCCCGCGCAAGTAGGAAGGGGTGAAACTGGATGAGGCCAGACAAAGCCAGTGTGCCCCAGGGAGTGGACAGGCCTGAGCAGGACACCCTGGAGGCTGTCCTACCTCATTCAGGGCCTGTCTGTCGGCTTTAGGCAGGTTCTTGGACTGGTTGTCCGCCATGGCCCATTCACGCATCACCTGGGGACAAGGCGAGCTTCAGGATCCTAGAATCCACCCTGCTCTACCCACTGCATCTCCCCCGCCCCCATCCTTCCTCAGAGTCTCCAGATCCCTTAAGTCCCTCTGCCTCTTGGATTCCCGAGAGGATTCAGAAAGAATTTAAAGTGGAAGAGTACCATGCATCAGAGTTTCCATAGAATCTGGTGGCATCTCAGTGGGATTCTAGGTGGGTCAGAGATCCCTGGTCATCTTAGGGGGGGTGTTGAGGACTGGGGGTTAATGGGGACTTGGGGACTCTTTAAAGATAGTCTCAATGTGTCCCTGAGGAATTTCCTGGTATTTAGGGAGCTCTGCGTTATGGGGGGTCCTGGGGCCCCCGGCACCATCACCTCGTTAATCTGACGCATCCTGCGCTCTTCCAGATCCATCTTGGCCCGCAGGAACCCCTCGTGCTCGCTGATTTCTCCAGGCATGCCAAAGTACACGTCCACACCATCCGTGGGCCTCGGGGTGGGAGTCACTGCAAGGCCAGGAACCAGGGAGTCAGCCAGAAGCCCAGCTCCAGGTCTCCTTCCCTTCCCAGAGAACTGCATTTCCTAGAGCGCACTGGAGACCCTCATGTGTTCACTTCAGCCATAGCTGCTGCCTGGCCTCATGCGAAATGTGGTTCTGAACTGGGCCTGTTCTTGTAAAGCTTAGGAATCCATTACACTATCCTCTAAGCTTTCCCCCCAGTAATCCTTCAGACCCGCCAAATGACTCCTCCACTTCTGGGCACCCCCAAACCACCCTCCCCCTTTGCATTCCTCACAGGCTGCCCCTTCCACCTCTACTTTATTCAAAGCCATTCCCATCCCTCCCATTTCCCCCAACAGGGCTTCTCCCCCACAGGTCCCTCCCAAAGAGGCCCCTATACCAAGGCTCCCTTAAATCATCCTCCCCCAAGGGTGGAGGGGACTGGGGGTGCAGAGCCTGCCTCACCTTTGCTGACCCCTGCAGGGTGATGGGAGCTTGAGGGTGGGACTCTTTCCTCCTCTTCTTCCTCCTCAGCCCGTGGGGGCTCCACAAAGTAATCATCTACTGGCTGTAGGAAGGATTCCTCCTCTTCCTCGTCCTCACCCCCCTCAACTCTGCCCCCGGGGGGCCACGACCGAGTGGAAGGATCCCTGAGGGAGCAGAAGACCCAAGGCAATGAGAACCTGGGCCCAGGCCCCCAGGCTTCCATCTCCTGCCTCAGGAGCCTTGGGTTGGGCATGGAGGCTTCCCTCCCACTCACCCAACTGCTGTCCCAGACGGGTTGGGGGTCACTGGAGGGGGGCAGCACACATACTCCACACCTCGGAACCGATCCGCGCCACAGGGCAAAAGCATGCCCGAGCCATGCAGGATGAGGCCCTGGGAGCTGCAGGCCTGTGGGAAGAGTGGGCCCAGATGCCAGGACTGTGGGGTAACAGAGGGTAGGGGGTAGCCTGGATGCCTGGGTCTTGGGGGCTGATGGGGCTGGGAGCCTGGATTCCTGGTTCTGTCCCATTGGGAAGAGAAGGCTGAGGCCCAGACTCTTGGGTTCTGGAGGAGGAGGGTGTTAGAGGACTGGATCCCTGGGTTCTGGGGGGCGGTGAGAATGAGTGGGCTGAGTCCTGACCTCCTGTGCCTCCTGACGCCTCCGGGTTGAACTCTCGCACTGGTCCATGCGCTCCTGGTGCAGGAACCGGCAGCCTTCAGGCACCAGCAGGGCCTCGCTCACAAATTCACCCTCTGGCAAATGGGGGTCATCGATGTGAGACACTGCCGCAGCCACTAGCCCTACCCTCCTCAGAATCCAGATCTCTTATCCTCATAGGCTTTTCTGTCCCACTCTGGACCCAGGCATCCATCTCCCTAATGTGAGCCTGAAACCAGGGCCAGAATCTCACCCCTCGGAGACGCCCCCCCCCCCCCCCCCCGCCCCTTCCGTTCCCCTCCCCCAGCCTGTGACTCACCCAGGCAGCGGAAAGGCACAACCTGGTGGTGGGGGTGGGCACAGCGGCCACCTCGGGCATCCCCGCACCATTGTTCCATGGGGATGGGCTGTGTCGCCTGTTCCACACGTGCAATCTGCAGCTCCGGGTACATCTGGGGGCACCGGGTGGGGCTGATCAACCCACGGCCCCGCCTGCGCTTCTGCACTGGCCATGTCCCTTTTCAAGTCTCTAGTATTCATAAGGACCTCTCCTCCCTAGGCCCCGCTTCTCTGTAGAACAGGTCTTAGATATCTAAGCCCCTCAAGCCTGTTGGCCACGCCCCCTAGTACCTCTCCCTTAAGCCACGCGATCCTTAGGCTCCGCCCCTTTGCCTGTCCAGTTTCTTAACGAAGGTCCCTCCATTGCCCAAAAACTCAATCCCTCTAAGCCCACCTCTCTTGTAGTCGCCTCTGCCCCTTCCCCCTATCAGGTTTATCTCCCCATAGATTCCTCCCTTCGTTAAGCCTCGGCTCTCTCTCTGGCCTCTCAGTAAGTATCCTTTCTTTGTGTTAGACCTGCTTTCACAGCCACGCCTCCTAGCTTTCCACTCTCCCATTGGGTTCCACCCCGTTCCCAGTCACGCCGGTCCAAAGGTCTTTTTGTCTTAGCCCCGCGTCTCCTTTGGTCACGTCCACCTACACCTGCTCTTTAAGGAGTCCACCACATTATTGCTAAACTCTGTCTCTTCACTGGACACTTTCCTCAGCGGGCCGTCTTTGCACGGTTCTTCCCCTTTCCTGACCTAGTTTCTCAGAAACAGGTCCTGTCCTATCCTAACTTCGCCTCTTTGTTGGCCACGTCCCCTAGTTTCCCATGCCTTCTTGGATCCCTCATCTCCCTGGACCTTGTCTTTGCACGACTAGCTTCTCACGCGCTACCCGGCCCCAAGCTGGATCCCCTTTCTTGCTGGCCACGCCCCTCCCAGTAGGTCCCGCCTACCTGTCTGCAGTACTCCAGCACGCGTTGCGGGTCCCGGAGACAGCGTCGTGAGAGCTGTGGGTCTGGTTCCCAGCGGCCGGTACGCAGGTCCCGGTGAAGCGTTGGGCGCCCGCATAGTCCAGCCACCTGAGCAGACCCTGGGGCCTGGGGGTGGGGACGGAGGGGTCAGCGAGGGCACGGGGGACGCGGGCATGTGACTCCCCTGGTCCTTTGCTCCCTAGGACGCAGATATTCACACCCCCAGCACCAGCCCCCTCCACCAAGCACCGCGCACCGCCTCCATAGACGTTCGGTTCCCCGGGAAACAGCTCCCACAGGGCGGGGGCGCCCCAGCTCTGCCGTTGCTATGGCGACCCGGGTCCCCCGGGATTCTCGCGGCCTTGTTGCCGCGGAGACAGGCTCCGCCCTCACCCCAGCTCAGCCGCACTAGAGCTGAAAGGGTTAAACGTGAATGGCGGGGGAGGAGGTCAGAACCCAGGCGTTCTGGCCCCTCCTCCCTCCATCCCTAGTTCATGCTCGCATTCTCGGGTGCAAAGACCACAAGGCCTGGTTTCAGGGCCCTGCAGGCCTGGACACCAAGTCCTTGAGGGATGGAGAGCTACATCCTGGGTTGGGGGGCGGTGGCTGGAGGCCTAGACTTCTGGGTCCTAGGAGCCTTGCGGGAGGCCTCATATGGGTCCAGAGGATGCAGGGGGCCCAGATTCCTGGCTGTAGGTGCCTTGCTGCCTGGTGGGTCCTGTTCAGGTGGGAAGGGTCTGGGGCTGAGTCACCTAGGTTGAGAGGGTCTGGGGGGGCTGGACTTCTGGGACCAGGGGCTCTGGAAAAGCCAGTTCCTACGCTGCGGGCTGGAGGGGACTGGGACGACAGATGATGAAGGAGATGGGGCCTGGACTTACGGTTTTCTGAATGCCTAGTGCAGTTAGCGGCGCCGGGGGGCCCGGCCACCGAGCTGGAAAGACTGCGCTTTCTGCTCTGGACCTGTCCGCATCGGGGTCCAGAGGCCCGGTCCCGCCCCTTCCCCCATCCCCTTGGACCCGGCCGGGCCTCACCTCGGCAGCGCTGGGACTCCCACCGGCCAGGCTCCCGACGGCGAGCTGCGCGCGCAGAAGCAGCAGCAATAGTGGCAGCAACAGCGGCAGCGGGCCCAGACCGCGAGCGGCGGGGATGGCTGGTCCCATGTCCCGGCCCTCGCGCCCTCACGTCCCCAGCACTTCCGCCCGGCCCGGCCCGGCCCCAGCGGTGACAGGAGCTCCCAGCGCCACGGCCGCCGCCGCCTCCTCTTCCCGCCGCCCCCGGGCTGCGCCGGCGCCGCCAGCCCCGCCCCGCGCTGGCCCCGCCTTCCTGGCCAGGACAATAGCGTGGCAGCTCTGCGCACAGCGGAGAAGCTTGGAAACCCCGGGTGGGAACCTGCGCCAGGCCCCCGCCGCCTTGAGATTCTAGGCGTCCCACCCCATGCAAGCGCCTAGCCAGGAGTCTGGGTCACGGGTTTCCTGGTTGGGGATTTTGAGTTCTCCCTGAAGACTCTCACCACCAGTGTTCCCCTCCCTCGGATCCAGATAGTCACAAATCATCTCGCTTCTCCTCTAGGGATGCAAGCATTGGAGAGCGGCCCCCACCCCCAAATCGTCTCTTGAGGCCCCAGGAATACAGGCCTCCAAAGTTTCCCCAATCAAGAACATAGCACTTGGGCTTCCCCGGTGGCGCAGTGGTTGAGAGTCCGCCTGCCGATGCAGGGGACACGGGTTCGTGCCCCGGTCCGCGAAGATCCCACATGCTGCAAAGCGGCTGGGCCCGTGAGCCGTGGCTGCTAAGCCTGCACGTCCGGAGCCTGTGCTCCGCAACGGGAGAGGCCACAACAGTGAGAGGCCCGCGTACCGCAAAAAAAAAAAGAACATAGCACTTGAGACCCAGTCCCCTTCTCCCTCAGATCCAGGAGTCTGGGTCCCAGGTACCTTCTCTCTCAGGACTAGAGACCAAGCCCTCAGCCCTTTCTCCCTAAGACGCACGAGTCCAGGCCTTCTGCTCTGCTTCCCAGGAACCCCAGTCATCTAGACCTTTAACTCCTAGATCAAGGATTCATGAACCAAAGCCCCCAGACCCTTTCTTTAAGGATGAGCTGAGTCAGGTAGCCAGCACCTCAAGATAAGAGTTGACCCCCATCCTTGCTGTAAGGATCAGGGCATTTCTATTTTCCCACCCCTAGCCTCTCCTTCGCCCCCTCCCCTTCAGGGCTCACTTCTTTGTCTCCTCAAAATGCAGTGTAGAATTGTCTTCCCCAGGCTGACTGGGGCAGTCCTGTCATGTGTGTGCATCTGTGCATGTATGTTTGTGTAGATGTATCTTAAAAGAGCCTAGAGTGCTCAATGGGTAGCAAAGGGCTGGGGGGTGGCTCACGGTTTTTTCTACAGCCACTTCATAGTCTAGGGTAAGAAGAAGGGCCTTGGGGCAGCTTCGATGGACCCCTTCTTTGATAGACAGTAATAATGCCAGGAGAATCTCTAAGACATTCACTTCGCAACTTTTTTTATTAAACATAAATATGCTTATTCTCAGATTCCAACACCACCCCCTCACCACCCGCCCCCAACCCCACAACAGCTCTCACCCTATCCTTACTCCTTGGGTCCAGTTCTTCCAGGGCCTTTAAGGAAGGTAGAAAAAATCAAGATAGTGACCATCTTGGATTCCCAGGGGGTGAATGGCCATTCTGGCTGCAATTCCATGGGTGAAGCAAAGTGCCCCTTGGGGAGAGCCAGGACAGGTCCTCCATCTTAATCTGCCTTATGTTGCCTTTCTTCTCAATGCAGGTGGTCATCTTGAAATATCTTCTTTCAGTGTTGGGAAACAACTTCCTTCTCTGCCCCTAACTCCCATCACCCCCTGCCCCCCCATCCCTCTGCAGAGGGTCCATGTGCCATCTTGCATCTCTTTTACACAGGGGAAGAGGTAGGCACAGTGGCCTTCTTGCTCCCACTTGGGGCATCCCCTTTGGCTGAGCTGACTGTATATCAATGACCCAGACAATTGTAACGATCTTTCCCTCCCCTCAATGTTCAATGTTGGAAGAGTAAGGTCGCCAACTTGTTCTGGTTCCTCAGAAATCAGGACAATCCATTATGGCAAGTTGAAGATCCCAGGACTCTTCAGTTGGAGAGATGTCACACATGAGTCTGGAGACGTGGGTGGCTGGGGGCGGGGAAGGCAGCATATGGGAAGGGGGGAGTGCTGGGGGCCAGATCTGGGGGTCCAAAGGATGTGGGTTTGATGTAGCTGGTAAAAGCTCGAGGATGGGGTGTGGTGAGATAACCTGCCTTGGCTCTATATAACCTGCAGGGGGGGACAATGCCCACATGTGTTTTGAAATCATAGAAGGTAGGGGTCCCTGGAGGTCCAAGAGGGGAGGAGGGTGGTAGGAAGAGACCTCCTCCAGGGGCTTCTCCAAGGCTCAGGCTCACACTGACTCCTCGGACCTTGTAGTAACCATTGGTTGGGTCCTGAGGGGACAAAATGGGACTTGGTAAGGTATGTAAGGGTACAGCGGGGTGAGGGTCACTGATGGAGAGACACACTGAGATAGAGCCAGACCTAGGGGGAGACGAAAAGATAGAAACAGGAGCAGTCAGAGACCCAGAGACATATGGACTGGTAGAAGAACAAAGTGACACAGAAAAACAGTGACAAGAGATGAAGGGACAGAGGAGATGGGCAGAGAAAGTCAGAGACAGAAGGATATAGGCCTGCTGAGCGGTGGCGGTGTGGAAGGAGATGCAGAGGGAACAAGAGAGAGAAATGGAGATCAAGACATTCATTCATTCATTTGCCCAACAGCCTTGAGGCTTTGATTCTGAGTCATGCCCTGTGCTGCATGCCTAGACATCTCTCACTAGGATAGACCTAGCCCTGTCCTCATGGAGATCCAGGCCAAAGGAGAAACGAGGAATCACTAGATAGAGCCAGGAAGGTCAGGGTTGTGATGGAGGAAGTTCAGGGAGTGACTGGGACAGCTATGGGGGGATCTTCAGACTGAGATGGGGAAGCCTAGCTCACAGTGGTCATGGCTATGACGGGTGAAACACAGACAGAATGATCAGGGCTACGAGGAGGGAAGCAAGAGCTTTCTGGAACCAGAAGTGTTTGAGTTGAGACCAGAGGAATGATGGAGAGAACTAGGTAGGTATGTGAAGAAAGGTAGGAGTGTTTCGGGCCAAGAGAATAGCATGTACTAGGTACAGAGAAGAGAGAGGAGGGCTCTGGATTGGGGACTGGGGTCAGTGGGGCCTAAAAGAGATGGGACCCTAAAGGATATACAAGTTTGGGGAAATGTGAGGCCAGTGTGGAACCTGGTAGGTAGAAGGGGCCTGGGTGAAGCAACCAGGGAGAGGCATCTAGGAGGCCTGAAACATGACTGTGTTGGGGAAAGCACAAGCAGACTGAACCTTGATCTGGGGCTCAAGATGGAGGCCAAGGCTGGGGCTGATATGTGGGCATAGTCAGCAGATAAACAAACTGAGACTGGAGTTGGGTGAGGCAGCCCAGGAGGCAGCAAGAAGTGGGTGGAAGGGGTTAGGTGCCAGCTCTGGGGGCAACAGAATGAAAAAGGAGGGAACAGAATTGGAGAGAGGGACTGCTCTGGTGGTGCAGTGGTTAAGAATCCACCTGCCAATGCAGCGGACATGGGTTCGAGCCCTGGTCTGGGAAGATCCCACATACCACGGAGCAACTAAGCCCGTGTGCCACAACCACTGATCCTGTGCTCTAGAGCCACAACTACTGAGCCCGCATGCCACAACTACTGAAGCCAGCACGCCTAGAGCCCATGCTCTGCAACAAGAGAAGTCACTGCAATGAGAAGCCCACGCGCCGCGAGGAAGAGTAGCCCCTACTCGCCACAACTAGAGGAAGCTCGCGCGCAACAACGAAGACCCAACACAGCCAAACATAAAAAAATAAAAAATAAACAGAAAGAAGTGGAGAGAGAGTTGGAGATACAGTGAAGGGAGCCCCTCTTTTCCCAACACTCACCTTGGTCTCCAGAGCTCCCTCCTCATCCAGAGCCAGGTCGCTGTGGTCTGTGTGCACGATGGGGCCCTGGGGTAGGGTGCTTAGTGAAAGGGAGTGTAGAGGATCCTCTGGCCCCAGTGCCAGACCCCAGAGACCCTCAGCTGAACATCTGAGGCCAGGCAGGAGGGACCAAGGGCACCTGAGAGCTGGGGTCTGGGCTCAGGACAACAAGGAGCCTTAGGGACTTATTGAGTCTAGGGAATAATTGGGTCAGGGGTGTATTTGGATTTGGGGGATATTTGGATCTGGGGATCCCTGTTGGGACTACGGCTCTTTTTGAGTTTGGGGCGCCCAGTTGCGACTGGGGTCACAACTGGGACTGGGTTACTATTTGGGTCTTGAGGTACTGTCAGGTCTGGGGACCCTGGCATCCTACCTGGTCCTTGCTGCTGCCTGTCTCCTCCTCGGGACCCCTCGAACTGGAGCCGTTGCTGCTCCCTGGGATTCGCACCAGATTCTTTTGCTTGGAGAAAGAGGCTGAGGCCAGGGACATTGGGGGTGGGGGCAGAGGTAAACGATGGGGCTGGATCACGGTCTGTGGAGACCAGTGCGCAGGAAGAGAGAGGACTGGGGCAAATCAGGTCGGGAGACTGGGAGAGAACTCTGGCCTAGGAGAGTAAGGGGTGTGTGACCCTGAAGAGACGGAGTTAGAGCTTGAGCAGGGAATCAGGTCCTGGATGTAAGCCAAGGCCAGTGAGGGTCTAGAGAGGCAGGACTGGGACCAGGTCCCAAGGCCAGGCCAGTCAGTGGGCAGGGCCTGTATATGGGCCTGCGGTGGGGCTCAGGTACTGACCCTTGCCGTGGCACCAGCAGCAGAGGGCCACCCCAGTGCCGGCCATAAGGAGAGTCATGGCCACAGCGGCCACTCCAGCCACAATCCGCACAGCGGGCAGCAAGTCTGTGGGAAGAAGAGGGGGTTCCTGAGGATGCTGAGCAGGAACTGGGGAACAGGGCTTGGGGCTTTTGTAGGGAATCTCTGGGTTCAAAGGTCACCAAGTTTGGGGATTCCAAGTTTTGCAGTCCCCTAGCTTGGGGTCCCTTGGGTTTAAGGACTCATGAACTTGAGGTTTCACAAGTTTAAACTCCCTGGCTTTAGAGAGTCTTAGACTTTGAGGGTATTTTTACTTTGCCTATATTTGGAGGTTGCCTTCTTTGGAGCCCCTAAGTGTGAGGGGTCTCTTAGTTTAGGATTCCGTATTTGAGGGAAATTATTGTTTGGGGATCTCAGGATTCAATGGACTCATAGTTTTGAGGCTCCCAAGGTTTGGGGGTCTCTGCACTTGAGGGTCCTCTGTTTGGGGGTTGTGGCATTTTGGGGGCTTGAAATATTCAGATTTGGGGTCTTCGGGCCCAGGGTCTCACCTCTACGTCCCAGGCTGACCTGGGTGCCTCCTTCGCCCAACCGGTTCCGGGCAGTGCAGTTGAAGCCCCGGCTAAAGTCGGACTCCTGGGTCCCCGAAATGTGCAGCACAGAGATCAGGCCTGGACCCTGTCCCCCGCGGCCCTCTGGGGCTGGGAATGTCTCCACCAGGAACCGACCCCTCGACCCCGCCGTCAGGAAGCCCTCATCCCAAGACCAGACCTGGGGGCACAGAAGAGGAGGGTCACTGAGGAGACGAAGGAGGGCGGGAAGAGGAGGTCAAGGCGTCGGGAAAGTCACAGATCATCCCAGCAGTTTTGGGGGTCCGGCTAGGAGGTCTGGGATCACCGCTGGAAGGGTCACGAGAGTGGGAACTTTCCTTACCACGGCTTCTGGGGCGGGGGAGGCGAAGACTAGACACTGGAGGCGGGCGGGGCCCCTCAGGAAGGCGGGCGCAGAGTGCAGGGCGGTCACCACTGGGGGAGCTGGTTTGGAGATTGTGGACCAATCAGCGGAGAGGCCCCGCCCACCCAAGTCCCGTTCTCAAGCAGGCGAGGCCAGGCCTGGGCACTCCCCACTAACCCCGACCAACTAGGCCAAGCCTCTTAACAAACTTCGAACCCCTCTGAGGCTTGCCTTCCCTAGGTCCCGCTTCAATCCAAGGGCCCCAGCCGTCAGTTAAGCTCCCCTTCTCGAGGCCACGCCCACTCCCATTAGCCCTCGCCCCCTCTGCCCACTTCTTATCCCAGGACATGCCAGGTCCACTAGGAAGCACCGCTTTCTCACCGTTCACAGTCAACCTAGCTTCCGCAGCGCCACCCCGCAGGCCCGAGAGCCCCGGCCCGGCTCTGCACACGTAGTCGCCTGCATCCTCCGGCCCCACCGCGAGAAGACGCAGCGTGGGCCCGGAGGCCAGCACCTGGGATAGGGAAGGGGCGTCAGGGACACGACCATGGGAGAAAGCCCCATCTACTGCTAGCCATGGCCACAAGCCCCAGGTCTGGCCTCACCTGCGCGTCCCCGCGGCGGGTCCAGGTTACCCGTGGAAGAGGATTCCCGCGCCAGACACAGCTGAAGGAGGCGTCTTCCCCTACGTCCACGGATAAGGGTTTCGGCTTTGCCTGCAGAATCGGCCCGACTGGAGGAGACAGAGGAGGGGTCACATGACCAGGGAGGGATGCAACTTCTGACTTGGGATTAGCCACTCCGAAACGACACTCCCAAGGGCCATTGGGTTTAAGCCCCCGGTTCACAAATCAGCTCGTATGTCCGGCTCACAAGCCCCAGCCCCGCTCGCGCCCCGCCCCTACTCCACTTTGGTACTGATCCAGCACAGCAAAATCCCGCCTAAATCCTACTTCGGGCCCCACCACCTCCCGCAGTCCGTCAGAGCCGCGCCTCACCGTAGCCCCAGTCCCATTTCTCTCACCCCACTTTGGCCACACCCATGGCCCCGCCCCTGCTCACATCGCACATCCAGCGCTGTGCTGCGGTTGGCGCTACCCACTGCGTTGCTGACCTCGCAGGACACCGGCGCAGTCAGGAATGAAGCGTCCGCCACTACCTCCAACATTGGCCCGCGGGCCCCAAGCACAGGGGAGCCCCCCTTTGCCCACCTGCGAAGGTGGTGGGCTGTGTTGTCCTTGCTTCCGAAGCACACCTACTCACGTCCTAGCCCCAGCCCTCCCCAAGACTGTTCTCCCGGCTGGGGAGAAATGATCTGTGTCCTCACCTATAGCCAGTGACAGGAGGCTGGGCTGTGGCCTGGCATAGGAAAGTGACCTTCTCTCCCTCCTGCACTGTCTGTGGTTCTGCAGACAGAGTCACCACTGGGGGGTCTGTAGAGGTGAGTCAATGGTCAGTGGTGGGCAAGGACATGCAACACCTCCATTGATGACCTAGTGGTCCAATTCTCAGGTCCTCCACCCCAGGAGTCTGAGTCCCCAGTCCCCTCTTCCCTTCCAGCTAGGAGTCTAGGCTTCCAGTACCCAATTCCCCCAGGGACCCGAGGTCCACAGCCCTCTCCTTTCTCATACCCTGAAGTCCAGGCCCCAGCTGCCTCTTTCCCCAAGGACCTCAGGCTCAAGGCCCAGTGTCCAACTGCACTCACACTGCAGGCTCACTGTGATAGCTGTGTCCTTCCCCGCAGGCAGGGCCTGGCTCCGAGCCCGGCAAACCAAGATGGCTCCATCATCGTGGCTGGAAGGGGTCAAAGATAAGATGCTCTCCACTGACCCAGCGGTTCCTTCCTTCAACAGGGTCTGTAGGTTATGAATAATAATGATGATTTCATCTACCCTTAGGTAGTACTTACTTTATGTCAGGCGCTCTTTTAGGCATTTATAAATATTACTTTATTTAATCCTCACAGCTATCCTAGAGGTGCATACTATTAACTCCATTGTACAGATAAGTAAGCTGAGGGATGGAAAGGTGAAGATCAACTAACGAGTGGCTGAGCCAGGATGTGAACCTAGGTAGTCTAGCCCTAGAGCCCTTATACTTAAGTACGTACCAAGGATCCCAAGCCTTGAATCCCTGCCCTCCCATGCCTCCTCTGGAAGAGCCTGTGGTCTGAGTGGACCCCCAAATTTCCCTGAATGAGCAAGGGCTGGCACAGAGACTTGGACCTGACCTGGCGGAAGGTGGCCCCATCTAGCCGGACCCCATCTCGGAACCACAGCAGCTCAGGGGTGGGGCGGGCATCCCCACGGCTCCGACAGGTCACATTCGCAGGAACCCCAGCAACCAGAGACACAAAGGGGCCACCCAGCACCTGGGGGGGTTCTGGAGGCACTGTAGGGTGGATCTGAGGTCAGAGCTGGATCCTGGGCCCAGAGACCCTGATCTTCCCAGCTCCGACCGACCACTCCTCCGTTCTCCCCGGACTCTCATATTCCCAGCTAGCACTGGCGGTCCGCCTGGGCTCCCCAGGGACAAGTGGGCTGGGTCCTCACCCAGCACGTGCAGTTGGGCTCGTCGAGAGCGGAGGCCTGCTTGTGTAGCTTGACATTCGTAGGATGCTTGATCCTCTATCTCTACGGGCCTAATGTGGAGGTCGTGCTGGCCACTGGCTGCATTCCCTGATATCCAGTACCGGGACCACCCTGGAGTCAGGGAAAAGGCAGTCACACCATGGTTCTGAGTTCTTGGCCCCAGGCCTCCATCCCCAGACATCCCACACCAGAAAGACACTACCAAAAGTGGGTGCTGGGCCAGAGAGACACTAATCCTCTCCCAATCCAGAGTCGCTGCAAACTTGCGGGGGGTGGGGGTGGGGTGTGTGTGTGTGTGTGTGACAAATTCAGGAAAAAGAAAAAGCAAGAAAACAATTGTCATAAAAGTCAGATGAGATACTACCTCCTGGGTGGGGAGGGAGTGGGCTATGACAGGGGAAGGGAACAAGGAGGGCTTCTGGGGAGCTGGCAATGGACCTGGGTAGTCGTTACATGGCTGTCTATTTTAGAATTATTTGGCAAATCTTCCATTTATGTTTTATGAGCCTTTCTGCACTTATGCAATATTTTACAATAAAAATTAAAATTCCCAAACCCTATGGGTCACCTCCAAAGAAGGAGCTGAAAATTCTGAACTCCCAAATGTTTCCTTGAGCCCATTCATTTCCCAAACTTGAAAACGTCAAAATAGAAACTTCAGTCATAGCCCAAGCCCAACACCCTCACCCTGGAGTCAGCTCCTCCCTGAATAGATAGAACAGCCTCACCTGGCAGGTCTCTTTCGCCCCCTAGAGCCAGCCCATCCTTAGTCCACTGAACCAGCCCCCAGTATGCGCCCAGGGCACAGGGCAGACGGGCCTCGTCCCCCAGCAGTACTACCAGGTCTTCTGGCTGTTGCAGGAAGTGGGGTGACAGGCCTAGGAGAATGGGGCGGAGGAGCAGAGCTTAGCACATTCAAGAGTTCCCTCACTCAGGAGGGAGTTCAGTCCCCAATCCCCTCTGCCCTCAGATCCAGAAGCCCAGGGTCCCTCAGATCTAGGAGTCTGAACCCTCAGCTGCACTTACCACAGTAAAGCGACAACTGGCAAACAACCCTCTCTTGTATTTATCTGCCCCTGCCCCTCGCGGTACCTGCACGCCCTCTGAGGCAGAAGAGAAGGACAAGGAGTGCGGGGACCAGCATCCTGAGTGTGTGTCCCCCAAGATCCAGCAGACTTGCTGTTGCACTGGCTTCCCTGCCAGCTCCTTCCTCGGCAGCACACCTCCCACCACTCTAGCCTGGAGTCCCCTTCGCTCCCAACTCTTCTCTCCAGGCTAGCAGCACCCCCTGTCTCTGGCCCGGAGTTCTCCTAGCCTGCTCCGCCGCAGGCTCCGCGGCTCTGAAACGCAGGCCAGTTCCGCGCGCTCGGTCTCGGAGAGACCCTGGAGGGCCTGATCCCCCTCGCCCCGCCCCGGCCCGCCTTCTGGGAGACCCGCCCTCTTCCCGCTGAGAAACTCCCGCGGCCCAGAAGCGGATGAATGGGGGCATGCAGGGCCGGGTTCCCCCAGCGGGAGGACACCCCAGCGCCCTTTCAGTCTGGGAGCTGGAACACCTGCGTTGAAGGAGGGGGTACCGGCTGGGTTGGACACCTGCACCCTGCCGGGGTTGGGGGATGGCTGGGGGTGAGGAGGAGGGAGGGGAGGGAGTGGAAGAAACTTGCTCAGCCCGGGTCCTGGAGGGACCGCGCTGAGTGGAAACGGAGCTATAAATGGGAACCCCTGGGGACTCGCTAGTTTCCGCGCCCCGGAGAAGCGGGGCCCGGGGCTCCTCTGGCCTGGTGGGTCAGGAAGAGGGCACCGTGTTTGCCTGGGGGGCAGCTGGGACCCTCCGAGAAGGGGAGGTTCAGCTCTCCCCACCTCAAAACCCCTTCTCAAAATATCCCTCTGCCTGCCTTGCTACCGCTGCAAACCATAGCACGTCCTAAGATCCAGGAATCCAGGCCCCCAGCCCCTCCTTTCCCAGAACCCTGCGGTCCGGGACCACCCCCTCGCCCCACTCGGCCGTGGTTGCCGGGCGACGGCTGGGAGGCGGCGGTGTCCGGGCTGACTCAGGCGGGGAGGCTGGGAACCACGCAGCTTGTCCTGACGGCTATATGCCGCCCAGCTGGGGCGTTCCCACGCTGCCGGCCCGCGGTGCGCTGCGCAGCTGGCCGAGCAGGTGGGAGGGACCCTGAGCCGACAGAGCGCGGACTGGGGGTCTGACATTCTTGAGCCTGTAGGGACTGGGGCTCCACACTCCGTTGTTCCTGAGCTCAGATTCTTGTGTCCCTGAATAGCAGGGGCATGGATCCCCAGGATTCTAAGACTAGGGGTTCAGACCTCTGAGGACTGAGAAGCTAATGTCCTGAACGCCAAGTTTCTGAGGAGTTGGGGACTCAACTAGGTCCCCTGCCTGCAGCAGAGTGTAGTTGGGAAAGGATGACCTGGGGTCAGAAAATCTGGCCTTAAATCTTAGAGTCAGTGGATTTAACCACCAATCTCTCTCCCACCCCCACTCAGGACCAGAAGGATTTGAAAATCAACAGACAGTGAACATCTGCCCTAAGTCCTGTGTGTGCATGGGGGGTGGGGGGGGTGGGAAGGATTGGAGGCCTGAGCTCCCAGGTCCTTGGGAAGAAGGGGCCTCGACTCCTGAGTCTGAGAGGGTAGATCCTGGGGGCCCAGACTTCTAGAACTCTTGGCTTTTGTTTTGGGGATCCAGCCCCTGGATTTTGAAACAGGATGAGCTTGGGTCCAGGACTCCTGAGTCTTGGGGTGGAAGTCAGGTAGTAAGGCTGTTTTTCCAGACACCTGACATCACTTCCCCTTCCTGGCTCTCTGGGGCCACAAGCATGGAAAGATGGAGAGCCTGAGGTCCCAGGAATATCCAGAGAAGGAAAACATCCAAGGTGGAGGGTGGAAGGTTTGTGCTAATTAAAGGTCCCAGCAATGGACAGCTCTATGCCCTGGCCCCGAGGGACACCATCTGGTGACGGCGCTGCATCCAGCCCATTCCCCAGGAGGCGTGGGGGCGTCGGGAGAGGGAATGTGGAAGGAGGGCAAGGAGTCAGGAATGGGAGGCAAGAAGAGAGATTAGAGGGAGCATCAAGGATGGAGATGTGGGGACTTAGGCCAGATGCCTCATCTTGTTTCTGGATGAGGACCAGATGGGGGTCATAGTGGGGGAGAGAGAGAGAAAACGAGCAGTTCCAGTTCCTGCAGGAGATAAGCGGGCGGAAGCAGCTTATCCCATGTGGGTGTGTATGCACACACTGGAGTGGGGAGGGCAGGCCAAGCAGCATATGGTTATAAAATCCAAAGATGTGAACCATCAGGAGGACTCAGAGATGAAGAAACAAATGAAAGAAAGACACACAGTCAAAGGCTGACTGAGAACAAATATTTATTGAGCTCCTGGTGTGCGTGAGAGACAGAGTATGGGGTGGGGGAGAGATAGAGATGAGAACAGAGACAGAAAGCGAAAAACAGAGAAACATACAGGCACAGACAGTGACAGAGTTAAAGGCTGGCTGACGTGTAACCACCTAATGGAGAGAGAGAGGGGGAGAAAGACACTGAGTCAGAGAGGGAGAGTCTCAAAGCGATGGAGAAAGATAGGAAAATAAATCGACGTGGCTTGAGGGAGGGAGAGAGACAGACACCCAGAAGGCAAGAAGAGACAGAAAGAGATAGAGGGAAGCTACGTGAACTAGAACTCACAAGGCCCTTGCCAAAGTGTTCCCACACTGGGCTCAGTGCTTGTGGCCTCGGACCCTACCTGTCACTCCTACCCACTCAGATTGCCAGGCACACCTAACACCTTAGACATTTACACACTGCACAAACTTCCACAGATCACAGCTCACTCTCACCTTCCCCAGGCTCACACGCATGCTCACACACTCACAAGCACTTCACACATATGTGTGCACACAGATATCGGCACTCTCCCAGTCCCTCTCACACACTGTTGCACACTCCTCAGCAGAGACCCCTGACGTCACTGAGAGGGGGATGTCTACTCAAAGAAGGAAGGGATTTGAAGGTCAGGTACCAGGGTAGGAAGAGCCGAAGAGTCTTACCCCCACGCTGGGTCCAGCTCTCAGCTCCCCATACTGAGCTGGGACCTCCTGGGTCTGAACTGCTCCTCCTTTACCCCTGGCCCAAGCCAGGCCCTTGGGGTCATGGGGGCTGGGGAGGCACCGAGGAATGTGCCTGGCATGTGCTGACAGGGGATTTCTTGCTCCAGCTGTGCCGGAAGGAGCTTCTTGGGCAGAGGCCTGAAGCTGGAGACGCAGGAGGGTGCCTGGGGGAGGTAACAGTGTGAGGACGAGATTCGACTGAGAACTGGACCCAGTTCTGCCATTGACCGCATCCTCGCTCTCCTGGGCTCCCAGGGCCTGCGCGACTCAGCAGTGGGTCCTCCCTGAGGGGCTATGAGTGGTGAGAGGAGACCAGGGGTGGGAGTGGCACAGGAGAAGAAAGAGAAATAGACCCTGACTTCGGGGAAGGAGATAGAGACTGAGAGAGAGAGAGAGAAAGAAAGAGAGGAAACTTCAGACCAGGAGAGCACGATAGAGAGAATACAGGAAGGAGATCAGAGGGGACTTAGGGCAGGAAGAGGGAGAGAGAAAGACAGTGTGGGGGAGGGGAGACTGACTCCTGGGAGGAGAGAAAAACAGAGAAGGAGAAGAAGAAAAAGAGAAACAAAGAGAAAAGTAAGAGACGGAGACATGGAAAACCCAGAGAAAGACAGAGGCAGACGCAGGAGGCGGGCAGTGGTCCCTGTGGGAGCCACAGGCAGAGGACCTGGGCTGGCTCTGAGGCTCCCCATCTGGACACCGCTGCTCCTCTTGGGGCTGCTGATGACAGGTGAGTGGGATCCTGGCCGGTGACCAGAGCCAGGTGGCCCTCATTTTCCACCCACATTCTCCAGGCAGACCCTCCGCCCTCTCCTACTGATACCTCTGTGTCCCCAGGCCTGGCCCAGGTGCCAGTCCCTGCCTCAGCCCCGCGAGGCTTCTGGGCTCTGCCTGAAAACTTGACGGTGGTGGAGGGGGCTGCCGCTGAGCTGTGGTGTGGGGTCAGCGCCCCTGGCAGCACAGTCCAATGGGCCAAGGATGGGCTGCTCCTAGGCCCTGATCCTAGGATCCCCAGTTTCCCGCGGTATCGCCTGCAAGGGGACCCTACGAAAGGTAAGAGACAAGAGCCTGAGATTCTGAGCCACCAGCAGAGGCTAACCGCGGCCCTGATCTGGGGTCCTCCCTGCAGGTGAATTCCACCTGCACATTGAAGCATGTGACCTCAGCGACGACGCAGGGTATGAGTGCCAGGTCAGCCGCTCAGAAACAGGTCCTGAGCTCGTGTCGCCCAGAGTGATCCTCTCCATCCTGGGTACGGGTGAGAGACCTCCAGGACCCATGAGTCTGGACTTCCACCCTTGCCAGCTCCAGGGTCCAGGAGTCCAAGACCCCAGTTCCCCACCACCCCCTTCCTTAGACCCAGGGTGCAGAACTCATTTCCTGAGCAATGAGACACGAAGCCCAAATCCTCATATCCTCTGGCTTATCCCAGACCCTTTCTCACCAGTGCCCCCCAAAGTGCTTCAGCTGACCCCCGAGGCAGGGAGCACGGTCACGTGGGTAGCTGGGCAGGAGTACTTGGTCAGCTGTGTGTCTGGGGATGCAAAGCCAGCACCTGACATCACCTTCCTCCTGAGTGAGTGTGGGTGAACTGATGGGGGCAGCGGGAAGCCCCTGGAGTGGGGAGGGGATGTGTCCCTGCCCAGGGTTCTCCTGAGATGGGATGCAGGAACAGGCCTGGGGAGATGCTGAGGCCACTGTGGGACCCAGTGGATGGGAGGGGACATCCAGGAAAGGTACCAAGGAGTTCACAGGACTGCTAGGCCGGGACTCAGGGGAGAGGCCGAGGCTCCAGATAGAGATACGGGTGTCCTTCTGGTGCAGTAACGAGAAGCTGAGGTGATGGGGGTGGGTAATACAACCCAGCAAGGAGGGGAGGGGAGAGGGACTTCCCCGGCGGTCCAGTGGTTAGGACTCCACACTTCCACTGCAGGGGGCACGGCTTTGATCTCTGGTTAGGGAACTAAGGTCCCTGCAAGCCAGGTGGTGTAGCCAAAAAAAAAAAAAGGAGAGGAGGGGAGAGGCCCAGGCCAGGACTCAGCCCTGAGTGAGGACTCCAGGATTCAGGGAGGCTAGAATGTGTGGAGGGAATGGATATAGTGTTTTTCCTCCGGAACCAGGAGGGAGGGGTTGTATGTCCACCCTGAGGAATTCCAGGCCATGCTCCCCAGGATCTACCTTGGGGGAAACCTGGTACCCCTTCAGCCTTCTTGTTACCCTAAGGTGGACAAACAATTTCTGACATCTCTGCTAATGTGAATGAGGGATCCCAGGAGAAACTCTTCACCACAGAGGCCACAGCCAGGTATGGAAATTGGGGTGCCCTCCCCGCAGACGGATCCCCAAATTTCTCCATGAAAACCCCATATCCTAGGGATTCAAGCATGGAAACTTGGGTCAGGTAGGAACATCCGGGACCCAATTCTTCACCCTGACCCTCTAAAACTTCTTCATGGAATCCCAGTTCCAGAGGATCAAGTACAAAGGTTTTGGCCAGGTGTGGGCCTCTGCGACCCCAGTTCTCGCTGTTGACCCTGAAATCTCTTCCATGGAACTCTATCTAAATCCTAAAGGAAATCATCATAGAGACTTAGGCCAGGTGTGGGGAGCTGGCATGCCCACCTCTTCACCTTGACTGCCCAAATTTCAGATGATGACTCTGACTTTAGAACCCCAACTTCCCACCCCAGGGTGACACCCCAGAGCTCGGATAACGGGCAGTTACTGGTCTGTGAGGGGTCCAGCCCAGCTTTGGACACCCCTATCAAGGCTTCAATCACCATGAATGTTCTGTGTAAGTGGGGAACTGAGTCAACTGTTGGCACTAAGAATGGGGAGCTGGAATTGGGGGGCCCGGGGAGCACAGGGATTATGGAAGGCTCAGACTCTCAAGAGGGAAACATAGGGGTTCAGAGGCAGGTTGTGGGGCCTGGAAGGAATGCATGGGGTCCCCAGGCCCATGACTGCTCTTCCCCAGTCCCCCCAGGACCCCCTGTCATTGAGTGGCCAGGCCTGGACGAGGGGCACGCGAGGGCAGGGCAGAACTTGGAGCTGCTGTGCATGGCCCGAGGGGGGAATCCGCTAGCCACACTGCAGTGGCTGAAGGTGAGGGCAGAGGCAGGTCTGGAGATGGGGGAAGGGGCGAGGGCCAGGAGCCGGCCCTGAGCTGGCCAGGCCTGTCCCTGTCTCCAGAACGGCCAGCCAGTGTCCACAGCCTGGGGCACAGAGCACACTCAGGCAGTGGCCCGCAGTATGTTAGTGATGATCGTGCGGCCGGAAGACCATGGGGCAAGGCTCAGCTGCGAGGCCTACAACAGCGTATCTACAGGGATCCAGGAACGCGGGGTCACGCTGCAGGTCACCTGTGAGTCCTGGTGCCAGCTGCCCATCTGTCAGTCTGTGCCCCAGAGAACCATCTGTCTGTGCCCCCAGATCATGCCTGTCTGATGCCAAAAACCTCATCGTCTGTCCCCAGTCTCCTCTCTGTCTGGGCTCATCTGTGAGCCGTGCAGCCCAGCTTAGTGTCTCTCTGTCCGTCATCCCTGCAGTTCCCCCCAGTGCCATTACCATCCTGGGATCTGCATCCCAGTCTGAGAACAAGAACGTGACACTCTCCTGCATCACCAAGTCCAGTCGCCCAAGGGTCCTACTGCGATGGTGGCTGGGCTGGCGGCAGCTGCTGTCCACAGAGGAGACGGTCATGGATGTGAGGCGGGGGCCGGGCTCCTGGGTCTGAGGGAGGAGGGAGCTGAGGGCACAACTCCTGGATCTGGGAGAGGAGGGGTCTGGCAGCTTGGATGCCTTGGTGTCTGGGGAGCTAGCATGGACTGGGGCCCAGGGCCTCCTGGGTCTACCAGAGGAGAGGGTGGAGATGATTCATGTGTCCCTGCTGGGGTCTGGGGTGGACCCAAGTCACTGGTACCATGGATGGGGGTGCCCTACTCCCCCAGTCTGAAGCTTGCTCCCTGCCAGGGCCTGCATGGTGGCCACATCTCCATGTCTAACCTGACATTCCTGGCGCGACGGGAGGACAATGGTCTGACCCTCACATGTGAGGCCTTTAGTGAGGCCTTCACCAAGGAGACCTTCAAGAAGTCACTCGCCCTGAATGTGAAATGTGAGGTTCCACCGTCACCCGGGGGTGCCCCATGCCTTAGTGACCCCCACCCTCAGGCCCCAGCCGGGAGAGAAAATCCACTCTTCCTGGCTCTCCCCACAGATCCTGCCCAGAAGCTATGGATTGAGGGCCCCCCAGAGGGGCAGCGTCTCCGGGCTGGGACCCGGGTGAGGCTGGTATGTTTGGCCATTGGAGGCAATCCAGACCCTTCCCTCACCTGGTACAAGGTTGGTGCCAAGCAAGGGTTGTGGGGTGGCCGGGAATGTGGGGGAAAGATGAAGCCCCTTCTCTCCTCCTCTTGGGAAATCTTGGGAAACCTGAATTTCTTGAAAAATACTGGAGATTTTGAGTTTCGGCAGGGAATTGGAAAAGACAAACGCCATGAGAGTTAAATGCGACCTTAGAAAAAGTGAGGAAATTCTGGGAAAACAGTGAGAATTCTAGAATAAAAGAAAGAATTCTGGATCCAGATTGGGAATTCTAGAGAAAAGGCAATTAATTTCATTAAAATTAAAGGAAATTCTGGTGAAATCTTGGAATTCAGGTGAAATGGCAGGAATTTTAGGGAACGACTAAGAATTCCAGAAACAAAGACAATGGTGGGCAAAGCCTAGACATTTGGGGGGAAAGACTAGTAATTCTCCAGCACATTTGAAAAATCCATTAATATTAAATTGAATTCTTGGGACTTGGGGGTAATAAAATGAAATTCCATTAAAATTTTAAAATTCTGGCAGAATTCTGGGAGACTCTTGGGAAATTAGGAATCTAGTGGAAATTCTGGGGGAAAGACTAGACATTATAGGAACGAAATTGAATTCCATTTAATTGGATGGAGTTTTGGAGAAATACCACGAATTGGGACAATACAAAGGATTCTAGTAAAAGATTAGGATAATAAGAGAATATTGGGGAAGGATTCAGAAATTTGCGACCAGCCAATGGAATTAAGGGAAAGATCAAAGGAAATCTTTGAGGAAGGTGGGGAGTTTAAGAAAAAGAACTAAGGATAGGCAAAAGTGAAGGAATTCTGGGAAAGGTTTGGGAATTCCAAGGGAGTTTCCTGGCGTAGGGTGTCTGGTAAACATAGCTGGAATGAATTTTGAGGAGTGGGGCTGAGGGTCGGCCGAGGGCATCCAGAGAGCAGGGGGGGGGGGCGGGGGTGGTGAGGCGTGGGACTGGAGGCGGAATCAGACAGCAAAATCTCGGGGCTCCGGGGGCCCAGTCGGCGGGAGAGATTCCGGTAGGATGTGCTCAGTTCCAGTCCCCAATCCTCTACCCTAGCTGGTGCCCACGGAAGGGGGCGCCTTTTCCTCATCACACAAAAGCTTTATCTGGGCTAGCAGCCAACCCAGTGGGGCGTCTCGCGGGGAATGGCAGGGCTACCCGCGGTCCCCCAGTCATTCTCGGCCCCCAGGACTCGCGCACAGTGACCGAGCCGCGGCCACCCCAGGAGCCACGGCGGGTGCAGCTGGGAAGTCTGGAGAAGTCCGGGAGCACCTTCTCCCGAGAACTGGTACTGATCACCGGTCCGTCGGACAACCAGGCCAAGTTCACGTGCAAAGCCGGCCAGCTCAGCGCGTCCACGCAGCTTGTGGTGCAGTGTGAGGGGGCGCACGGCCGGGCTGGGGGCGAGGGCTGGGCCGCGGCGGGGAACTGAGCCGGAGCCGTGGCTGGTGGCTTGGGGATGAGGGGCGGCTGGGGGAGGGGTGGATGCCGCAGAGCCCCGGCGCGCTCGGGGCTGGGCGGGGCCTGGGTCACTGCCGGCGGAAGCAGGCCGGGCCCCCTCCTCACCTCTGAGCCTCGCTCCTCCCACCGGTTCTCGAAGTCCCCCCAACTAACGTGACGATCCTGGCCAACGCGTCGGCGCTGCGCCCCGGGGATGCCTTAAACTTGACGTGCGTCAGCGTTAGCAGCAACCCTCCGGTCAACTTGTCGTGGGACAAGGAGGGGGAGAGGTGAGAGTGCGAGTGGCCCCATCGCTCCCTGGTTCTGGCCACGCTCCTTGACAGTCAGAATCCCGCCCCCGCCCTACTTGCCGTTCTGTCCAGTACCCTGCGCAGTACCCAGACTCTGGCTCTGGTCCTACTCCCTGCCCGGTCCACAGGCTGGAGGGTGTGGCCGCCACGCCCCGGAGTGCTCCATTCAAAGGCTCCGCTGCCGCTAGGAGCGTCCTTCTGAGAATGTCATCCCGCGACCACGGCCACCGCGTGACCTGCCGTGCCCACAGCACCGAGCTACGGGAAACCGTGAGCGCGTTCTACCGCCTCAACGTGCTGTGTATGTACGCAGGCGTGGCATCCCTCTTGATTCCCTCCTGACCCTATACTACGTGGGTCTTCATCTTGATACTGTCTTTGACTTCCATCCTAAACTTTGAAACTTTCCTGACCTTTATCCTCACACCCGACCCTGCACCAGCTCCTATCCTGCCCAACCCCCATCCTGCCTTTTGTCCTCTATCCTTACCCCTGACCGTCACCCCCATCCTGAACGCTCTTTCCATCCTTAAAGCTGACTCTGGCTTCTCCTGAACCTAACCCCCATCTCAGCTCTGAACTTAATTGCTACCTTGTCCACAACCTTAAAATCTAGTCATGATCTCGACTTTAACATTTCATGCCTGCTCCTGATCTCAGATCCTCCCCGGATCCGAACCTTAACAATCTTGACTCCCAGCGGCGCCTCCTCCGCAGACCCTCCAGAGTTCCTGGGTGAGCAGGTGCTTATGGTGACCGCGGTGGAGCAGGGCGAGGCACTGCTACCCGTGTCCGTGTCTGCCAACCCCGCCCCGGAGGCCTTCAACTGGACCTTCCGCGGCTACCGCCTCAGCCCAGGTACAGGGAAGGGGAATGAAGAGGAGCGCAGGTCTCCGGGACTCCGGGACGGGAGGGTCTGGCAAGCCCCTCAACCTTTACTTCCCCCAGCTGGCGGCCCCCGGCATCGTATCCTGTCTGGTGGAGCTCTGCAGCTATGGAACGTGACCCGCGCTGACGATGGCCTCTACCAGCTGCACTGCCAGAACTCAGAGGGCACCGCTGAAGCTCTCGTGAGGCTGGACGTACACTGTGAGCCCCCTCGTCAACCTAGGCAACTAGGGAGCTTTGGGAACCCCGCCCACCATGGAAACCACACCCACCCAGGGAATCTTGCCCACTGTGGAGTCTCCTCATTGTGGAAGCCCCACCCACCCAGGGATTTTCACCCATCCTGGAAGCCTCCCACTCTGGGAGCCCCCACTGTGATGGAGCCACGTCCACTTCGGGAAATCTGCCCACTAGAGAGACCCTATGTAGAATCTCTGCCCACCTACTCCCATCAGGAAGCCAAGCCCACTGTGGAAGCCCCACTGCCACACAATTCTGGAAGTCCACCGCACCTACTCTTGTCACTACGGTCGTATAGTAGAGGGTGGGGACAACCTCATTAACCTTGAGAACTTTACTCTAAAGGCAGACTTTATCCCACCCATGACTTTCTCGGGCACCTCTAAGACGCCTCACCCACCTGGGGCCCTCTTCCACCATGGCCTGTCTGGGCCCAAGTGCCTTCCCCAAGCTCCTCCCTTCCCTAGATGCTCCCATCATCCGAGCTCTCCAAGACCCCACTGAAGTGAATATTGGGGGCTCTGTGGACATAGTCTGCACTGTTGATGCCAATCCCATCCTTCCTGAGATGTTCAACTGGGAGAGGCTGGTGAGGATCAAACCTTTGGTAAATGGAGTGGCCTGGGGGGATGTGATTTCTTGACTGTGAGTTCCTTGGGAGGAGGGGTCACGTCTACATGACCTTCTATAACTATGTACTTGTCTGGGCATGCTCCAAGAAATAACTGTTGAATGGCAGATGGATGGGTGGATGAGTAAATAGATAACCAGGTGAGTGGGTGGGCAGGTGGGTGGATATATGGATGGATAGGTAGATGGGTGGATGAATAGGTGGATGGATGAATGACTGGATGGAAGAACAGATGGACAAATGAACAAGTGAATGACTGGATAAATGGATCAATAAATGGGCAGTTAGATGATTGAATGAGAGAAATGAGTAGATTAGACTAGAGAGTAGATGGATGGATAGATACACTATCAGTGGAAAAGATGTCTGTGGAAGGATAATGGGTAAATGGATGGATGGATGGGTGAGTGCACAAGTCAATGGAGAGATGGAGAGATAGATAAATAGGTAGCTAGATGCATTGATGAACAGATGCATGTATTTATTGGTGTGTGTGTCTATGAGGAAATAGATGGGGTGGATGGGTTAAGAGATGGAAGGGTGAATGGACAGGTAGAAGGAAGACAGATGGTTGGATGAATGAATGGGTGAATGGATGAATGGATGGAATGGGAGCTTGATGGATAGGATGGTTAAATACATGGATGGATGGATGAGTGGGTAGATGTTTCCAAGCATGAATGGTTGAATAAATGGTTGGGTGAGTGGTTGGATGGATTGATGGATGAATGGATGGATCCATGCATGAATGGTTGGATAAATGGATGGTTGGGTGCATGGGTGGATGACAGCAGACATTTTTTCTTTGCTAGAAATGGTGATTGTGGCTGGGAGAATGAGGCTACAGAGGGGACTCAGTTTGGAGGATAATGGAGCTGGGGCCAGACTTGAGGACCATCTCCTGAGTCTTGTGCCTCCAGGGAGAAGAGGAGGAGGACCAGAGCCTGGATGATATGGAGAAGATATCAAAGGGGTCCACAGGGCGTCTTCGGATTCACCATGCCAAGTTGACCCAGGCTGGTGCTTACCAGTGCATTGTGGACAATGGGGTGGCACCTCCAGCCAGAGGGCTGGTCCGTCTTGTTGTTAGATGTGAGTAACAACCAAAGCCCTAACTTCAAAGCCTGCCACTAAGTCCACATATCATGTCCTTCCATACACCTCATGTTGACCTCCAACCCCTCTAGTTGCCCCCCACGTGGAGCATCCCTCTCCTCTAACTAAAGTGGCTGCAGCTGGAGACAGCACTAGTTCTGCCACCCTCCACTGTCGTGCCCGAGGTGTCCCCAATATCGTCTTCACTTGGACCAAAAATGGGGTCCCTCTGGATCTCCAGGATCCCAGGTGAGCCCAGGCCTAGCCAGGTAACAGTCCAGCCCTAACTTTGATCCCCCAGCCCCAATCACCCTCCCTGAGCCCCTGCCACACCTCCTCTCCAGGTACACAGAGCACACATACCACCAGAGTGGTGTCCACAGCAGTCTCCTGACCATTGCCAACGTGTCCGCAGCCCAGGACTATGCCCTCTTCACGTGCACAGCCACCAACCCCCTCGGCTCGGACCACACCGATATTCAACTCGTCAGCATCAGTATGGTGGGAGTGGGCTCTGAGGGTGTTGGGAGGGTGCTCCCCTAGGTCAATCCCCAAGTCTCTGGTTGCTCTCAGAATGGCAGTGTTCCTGAAACCTGAGAAGTGTTTAGGAACGAGGATGGAGTTTTTGCCTGCCCCGAAATCCCAATGGAGACTGGATTTTTAGGGAAACCCACACAAAGGAAAAAAATGGAGGGGGGTTCTTATTGGCCCAAGTAACTGAAAAGTAGATTTTTGGGAGTTGCTGGATCTAGGTTCAGCCGTCATCAAGAACTCCCCACCTCTCAGGACCGCTTATCTCTGTGTTGGCCTTATTGTGAGATGTCTGTTAGACATCTAACAACCACTATGAGAAGCTTTACAGTAAAGTAAGCCTTCCTAACAGTGGTGTGAAAGTACTAGAATTAAGATCCATTGGTTGCACTTGGCTCCCAGCCCATCCCTGATCCAATCAGGTGGTGAGGGGAAGACAACCTGATCTGATTGTTGCTCCTGTTGGCTAGGCCTAGTCACATGTCCATCCTACAAGGAGTGGAGTCACTTCCATCAGAAGCACGTGGCCTGAGAGCGTGGGCGAGTGGTTCTCCAATGGATATTCAGGGTTCTGTAACCAGAAGAAATGAGGGGAATGGATATGAGATAGGCACAAAAATCCACTACAAGAAACATATATTATACAGTCAATCCTCCTTATTTGTGGAGGCTGTATTTGCACGTTTGCCTGCTAAAATTTATTCAAAACCCTCAAATCAATACTCATGCTGCTCTCTCAGACATTCAGGGGACTGTACAGAGCGGGTGAAAACTTTGAGTCACCCAATGAGTACATTCTCAGCTGCGGTGGAGCAAGACAACACTCTGCTTTCTCACAGCTCTCATAGTTTGCACCTTCGTCCTTTTTGTTAGTGATTTTGCTAAATAAAATGGCCCCCAAGCACAGCACTCAAGTGCTGTCTGGTGTTCCTAAGCTCAAGAAGTCTGTGGTGTGCCATTTGGAGAAAATACTTGTGTTGGATAAGCTTCGTTCAGGTGTGAGTTATAGCACCACTGGCTGTGAGTTCAATGGTAATGAATCAACAAGATATATTAAATAAGATGTCTTTAAGCAGAAACATGCATAATACAAGATCATGTATTAATTGGTTGATGAAAATGTGACTAGAGGCTCGTGGGAATCTAAGCCTGCATTTCCCCTAGAAGCAATGGTTTGGTATTTGCTCGCTGAGGGTTCACAGTGATTTTAGAGAACATGACCACCATGAATAATGAGAATCGACTGTATATTTAAAATCATGCTTAAGGAATCTGGAAGGAATCTTTCAGAATCCTTCTGTATCCTCTGACTATGTCCCCCATCCCTTACCTCAAAGGCCGCCCTGATCCGCCATTGGGATTGAAGGTCGTGAGCATGACCCCATACTCGGTGGGGCTGGAGTGGAAGCCTGGCTTTGATGGGGGCTTGCCACAAAGTTTCCAAGTCAGGTGGGTCCCTGTCATGGCAGGAAGGGGTGGTAGCCAATAGGACTGGGGCACCTCCCTGAATGACTGCCCTCCCTTTCATGCAGGTATGAGGCTCTGGGGACTCCAGGGTTTCTCTACGTGAATGTCCTACCACCCCAGGCCACCGCCTTCACACTGACTGGGCTGCAGCCTTCTACACGATACAGGGTCTGGTTGCTGGCCAGCAATGCCCTGGGCGACAGTGGAATAGCTGACAAAGGGTCCCAGATCTCAGTCACCACTCCAGGTGGGAAGGGACATTCTTGGGCAGGTTGCAAAATTCCTCAGAGAACTTATAGGGTGGTATAGTGAAGTCAGTACTATTATTCCCTTTTTGCAGATGGAGAAACTGAGACCCAGAGAGGTTAAACAAACTGTCAAAGTTCACACAGGTGAAAGGAACTACAGAGAAGTAGTTCAACTCAGATTTAAACTCAGGCAGATGAACTCCAAAGACTAGTTTTTGCCACTAGACTCTACTGTTGGAATGTGATTGATGACACAAGGGAAATTATAAGAGAATTTGAATCGAATTAAAATGAAAACATGAAAATTGTGGGGTGCAGCTAAAGCAGTGCTTAGCAAGAAATTTATAGCATTAAGTGCTCATATTAGATTGTTTTTAAAAAGACTTCAAATTGTCTCTCTAAGTTTCCATCTTAAGAAACTAGAAAAACAAAGACAAATTAAATCCAAATCCAAAGTAGACAGAAGGAAGGAAATAATAAAGAGCAGAAACTGATGAACTAGAAAATCAAAAGACAATAAAGAAAAATCAATGAAACCAAAAGCTGATTTGTTGAAAAGATCAGTAATGTTTATAAAGCTAATCAAGGCAAAAAAGAGAGAAGACACCACTTACCCAGTATCAGGAATGAAAAGGGGGACATTACCACTGATCCTACAGACATTAAAGGACATTAGGAAGTATTACAAACAATTTTATGTCAATAAACTCAGCAACTTGATGACACGGATAAATTCTTATATGACTGAGAACATTTTGACTCTGGTAGACACTACAGTGTAGTGGCTAATCACACAGAGCCTGGTTCAGACAAACCTGGGTTCAAGTCCCAGCTCTGCAACTTCCTAGATGTGAGACCTTAGGCAAGTCACTTAAGACTCAGTATAATCTTTGAGTCTCAGGCTCTAAAGATAAGGTGTATCTCCAGCCTCTGTATCTCAGCTTCTGAAAATAAGGTCTATCTTAGACAGTTGTGAGGATTAAATAAAATATATCTAAAACTCTTAGAACAGGCCCCTGTACAAAGTAAGTGCTGTGTAGATGCTAATTTAACGAAATGCCCCCTGCTCACCTTCTGTTTACTTTGCCCCATGAAAGCTCCCTTTTTCTGTCTTTCCCTTCCTGACAGAGCAGCCTTTTTCCTCCTGGAAGTAAGGACTCTTTCCCATCCCTACAATCTTCCCTTCCCTTCCCCCCACCTCCATTCCAGTTTTCCCTTTAAGCACTAAAGCATAAAGTAGTACTATACTTACCTCCCTTGCTCTAGAACTTATACCTCTATTAAGGCATCCTGAGAACCCAGCATCTTTTTTTTTTTTTCCAGCATCTTTTTTGATCAACCCCCCAAATTGACAATTCAGGTTAAAAGAACCTTCCACACCATAAAGCACTCATCAATAATTTATTATTATTATTTTTATTATTAGCATTATTATTATTAGCATTAGCGTTAGAATGGCTATTAATAGTATTGTCATTATCATCAGCAGTTTCCAGTTCTCTTTGAAATATTCCTAAGAAGTCATAAATTAGTTCCCATGAGTCTCAAAATGGGTTGCAAAGCTTAATAGGAGGCTGAGAAATATTTAAGGCTTGTCTCAGATTAATGGTGTTAATTTGCACTCTCTATATTCACCTCCCAGGTCTAGACCAACCTTCTGGAGAACCTGACTACCAGCTGCCCACAGAGCAGCCCGCAGGCAAGTCCTCAATCCCCAAACACCCTCTCTCTCCCGGAAAAAACGTTCTGGTCTGGTCTCTAACCCCACCTCCTCTTCCTTGTGGCCACAGCCCTTTAAGACTTAGCTCTGCCCTGTAGGCCCTCACTCATATCCTTAGCTCTTCCTCTTACCTGGATGTGATAAATTTTCTCTCTTCCTAATTCAGTTTAATTCTGAAAAACAAAGCAAAACGAAAAACTAGCTGATTCCATGCCCTGTGCAGAGCCTGTGTCAGCTGGCTTTTGCCGCGTAACAAACCACTCCAAATATGCACACTTACAGCAACAAACATTATTTCTTGTGATTCTATGAGTGGCTGAACAGTTCTGGTCTGGGCTGTAGTCATGTAGCAGCTCTGCTGGGACTGGTTGGTCTGAGGGGCCCCTCCTCGCACGTCTGACAATCTGGCTCTCGGTTGGGACAATGGAGGTAAGTGGGCCGCATGTGTCTCCTTGCCTTGTTCACATGGAGGTGGTCACTGGAATCCCAAGAGCAGCAGGAGAGGGCAAGTTCCAACTTACAGGCACTCTTCAAGCTTCTGATTCTGTCTCATTGGCTGAAGCAAGTGACATGGCTCAATCCAGAGTCAGTGTGGAAGGGAAAATCTCAAGGGTACGCGTATAGGGAGACAATTATGATCATTTTGCAAATAATCCCCTTTAGGGTCTGAGAAGGTTGCAAGTGACAGAAATTCAGCTGTCGTTGACAATAAAAAGAATGGCTTGGCTCATGACATTGAAACCTCTTAGTGTGCCTGGATTCAGGTGCTCAAAATTTTCACCAAGGATCAGTTTCTCACTCTCTCAACTTTGCCTTCAACTCGGATGACTTCCTTCTCGGATTCTTCTCTTAAGAAGGCAAAGAAATCCTCCCACACCTTCAGCTTTTATTTCACTTCTTAGCAGCTAGCAGAAGAGTGTCCTAGATGTTCTTGCAAAAATCCACCTTAGGTTAAATGCCAGTCTCTGAACTGATCACTGTGGGAAGAGGGATGGGTGCTCTTATTGGCCAGGTCAGGCCACGTGTCCTCCACGGAGTCCTGGGGAGCCATCCAGACTGAGGAGAGCAGGGAGTAACCACCGTCAAAGGAAAATGAGTCCTGTTAGCAGAAGTTGGGGAAATGAGTGCTAAGCAGATGTCTGCTGAGAGGGACTTAGTCCTGTCCTCAGGGATATAGCAGAGGATTCTGATATTGTCTGGGATGGAAGTTTGTGCAAAGAGGAAGTCATTCGAGATGGAGTTTGAAGGGAGAAGCGAAGTTTGCTTGAGATGAAAGGACATTTAAAGACAGACACTTGACTATTCGAAAGTTTAGAAGTGTGGGTTTGTCTCAGTGATTCTGGAAACAGCCAGCTGTTAGTTTTGTGTGGCTGGAGGGTCAGTAGTTGATGAACAAGAGTGGGGACGTGGAAAGAGGCCAGATCATAGAAGGTCTTGAATGCCCAGCTAAAGAGCTGAAGTTCCTGCTTGAGTCCATACAAGTGGCTTAGGCAAAGGTAGGACCCACTGCTAATGGCCTGATTTGAGAAAGGAGCCACCTTCCCTGGGGTGGCAAAAGGAGTAGACGTGGAAACCCCTGCCCATCTGCTTTCCTGACCTAGGAGGAGGACTTTGCTTGGTCAGGGGCAGGCTTTTCCAGAGAACCCCAATTGAAGTCTAAAACCAATTGTCCCCACAGGACCCTCAAAGCTGCCCCTGCTGCCTGTGCTGTTTGCTGTTGGGGGTCTTCTGCTGCTTTCTAACGCCTCCTGTGTCGGGGGATTCCTCTGGCAGCGGAGACTGAAGCGTCTTGCTGAGGGTGAGGAGGGACCTTTCCCCTGCCGGGATGGAGGCCCTGGGTTGGCTGCATATTGAAGGTATCCCAGGGCCAAGTGGGCTCGAGGACCATGTTTCTGACCCTTTTTTTCCCTACTTCCCTCAGGCATCTCAGAGAAGACAGAGGCAGGGTAAGTGGGTATATTTTTCTGTAAGGAAGCCTCTGGGGAGGAGGTTTGAGGGAGACAGCTGTCAGAGGGTCAACACCCAGCTGCCCCCATGTCTCCATCCTGGAAGGTCGGAGGAAGACCGAGTCAGGAATGAATACGAGGAGAGCCAGTGGACTGGAGACCGTGACACTCGAAGCTCCATGGTGAGTGGGGGTGGTCCTGACACTCCCCTGACAGGGAATTGACAGTGACTAAAATTCCACTGTTAGCTTCACGTTAATCATTGCCCTTTCCAGGAATGATGGAGTCAAAGGATGGAAAAGACTTTATCTGTTTTTTTGGGGGGGGGGGCATTGACAGGTTAGCACAACAGATGTAGAGCCTTATTACCACTCCATGAGGGACTTCAGCCCCCAGCTTCCCCCCATGCTGGAGGAGGTGTCTTATCCCCGAGGTGAGTGGTGAACACAGTGGAACCCCCCCCTGCCAATAAGTAACCCTGACATCTGGACCTGGTGTCCTGATCATCTCTCCCTTCCAGGTGTCACAGGTCTTAAGGAGGAGAATATGGCTTTTCCTGGGCATGTGTATGATGAGCTGGAAAGACTGTACGCCCCGTCTGGGGCCTGGGGACCCCTCTATGATGAAGTACCAATGGTGAGGAGATTTGTATCAGCAGAAATATTTCTTGGCCAGTGCTAGAAACCCACCTCCTACTGCTTGTATTAATTAGGGTAAGCCAGCTGCTGTAGCAAAGAGGCCTTGGCCATAATCCAGTGGCCTAAACGAGATAGTCTATTTCTTTCTCACATAGCAGTCAGAGGCGAGTGGCCCTGCTGCATGTAATTATTCTGGAACCCAAGTTCTTTCTGTTGTGTTCCTCTGCTGTCCTCTAGTAAGTTGACCAAGTTTACATGGATGGGACAGTTCCCTGTGGGTTTCAACTGGTGGGAAAGGGAATAAGAGAGCATGGGAGAGGCACAACCCTGACTCATGGTACAGGCCCAGAAACGGGCCCATAAAGGCATTATACAGGTCCATAAAAGGCCCATTATACAGGCCCATAAAAGCATTCTGCTTTTATTCCACTGGTGAGAATATGGACATGGTCACACCTAACTGCAAAGGAGTCCGAGAAATGCAGCCTATCTGGCAGCTATATCCCCTACTACAATTCTGTTACTGTGGAAGGAGGAAGGTATGTATTTGGTTGGCTAATTAGCCATCTCCACTATACTGGTTAAGCAGAGAGATATAGAGAAATAATTTTTTGGCCTACTCAATGGAAAAGTCAAGGGATAGAAATGTCTTCAGGCCCACCCAGAATTTCCTCTCTAAAGATGTCCCTAACAAATTCAGGTTTGTATCCTATTAGATTAGAAACCTTCAAATAAAGGGAATGCCTCTTTTTCAGTAGCTCCAAAGCCCCAACGCAGACGCTTATTGTTTTAGTTTTGCTCATACTCATTGCTGAACCACTGAAGTGGGGAGTAGAATATGCTAATTGGACAAGTCTGAATCAGTGCCCACCCATGGCATCAGGGAGTAGGGGCCAGCCCCATTCAATCCACTGGGCTGAGAGTGGAAGAGGGATGGAGAGCACAGAGGGAAATGAAGATTGTGGCTGGGCAGGCAAAAGCAGCCGACAGGGACCTTGGCCACAAACTAAGCCCCACCTACTGCCTCACAGTAAGGGAGGTGGGGCAGAACCCCTACTTTCTGTGTGGCCTTGACGAATGCTCTGGCTACAGTGGGCCAAAGATTTCCCTCTGCAACTTTGTCCAGACGGGGAACTGTTCTCCCCACAAAGGTGGAAAGAAAGTGCGCGATGCTGTCCATGGTGCTGAACCACACGAGCCCTCCGAAGCACAGATGCAGTCTGCACACTTTCTGAAAAGGGCCAGATAGTCAATATTTGGGGCTTTGCAGGATATAGTGTCTTTCTAGAAACGACTCACTCTGCCATAAAAACAGCAATAGACAATAGATAAACAAACAATTGTGGCTAAGTTCCAATAAAACTTCATTTTGGGGCACTGAAATTAATGTAATTTTCACATGTCACAAGTACCATTCTTTTTTTGATATTTTCCCAGCAATTAAAAAATGTAAAACTATTCTTAGGCAATAAAAAATACAGTGGGCCATATTTGGCCCGTGGGCAAGTCTGCTCTAAAGTTTGCTGATCAAAAAGAACCATTTTCTCCCAAATCTAGGGACAGCACAACCCCAGTAGCGACCACCCTACATCGTCTTTTATCTCTTCTATTTTGATGAGGGAATGTCTTGGACCTTCATAAGACTGACAGAATCAAGACTCACATTCCACAATTCCCATATCTGATATCGTGGGCTAACTAAAAGTTTCACATGTCTGACATTTAAATTACTTTTTTGACAGTAAATCACAAGATATCTTGGACTTGCTTAAAAATAATCCAGTCGGGGGTGGGGTGGGGGATGAGAAGATAGAGATATAGATAAATAAAGATCGACCAAAGGTTGATATTGTTGAAACTAAGTGATGGGCTCACGGGGGTACATAATAATCACTCTCCTCTTTGTTTATGTTGGAATTTCCCCCATAATTAGACGCTAAAACATTTTTTTCTATGAAGTAGAGCAGGAGGTTGTATCCCCCAGAGCTGCAATGATGACACACAGAGCATCTCTCTATGGTTCTAACTTCACCTTTGCTTGTCAGGGCTCCTGTGACCTCTACTGGCCTGAAGACAGGTATGAAGATGCAAGAGGAATCTATGATCAGGTGGCAGGAGATTTGGACCCTATGGAACCTGATGCTCTACCCTTTGAGCTGAGGGGACAGCTTGTGTGAGAGGCTTCTCAACACCCTTTTCCTACACCTGCAAGACATAATATCCCAACTGTCCTTTTTATTCCAGCCTAGGCTGAGCTTGTTAAGTGATCTCCATTGGACACAAAGGGACTGGACTTTTTCAGAAAGGGAGGTGGAGGGGTGTGTGTAAGTGACAGAAGATGGTTCAAGCTGGTGTCAAAGTATAAACAAGCCTCCTCCTGGGGTTGGATTTAGAGTTCTCCATAGGGACACAGTGAATTGTAAAAGACATCTCAATAATGAAAAGGTAGTCTGAGGGTCTTTATGCTTTTTAAAGTAAACATTTCAGAAGTGGGAAAAGACATGTTAAAAACTCAGTTCATTTTGAGTTCAACTACATCTGAAATAGCTTGATTTATGCTTTTCCATAGTTATCTACAACACAATGTATAAACTATGACACACATGTAAACATAAATAGACTCTATAGAAAATAAACAGCCTTTATTGAAACAAGCTGGACACAAAATTATACATGCTATGTGATTTCGCTTATAGAAATTCTAGAACAGGCAAAGCTAATCTACAGTGACAGAGCCAGATTAGTGGTTGCCTGGGGCCATGGGAAGGAACTGACAAAAAAAGGGTATGAGGAAATTTTTGAGGGGGTGATAGAAATGTTCTTTATGATGATTGTGGTGGTAGTTATATGAATGTATAGATTTGTCAAAACTCACTGAACTCTACACTTAAGATGGTTGCATTTTATGGTACATAAATTACACCTCAACAAAAGTGACTTTAAAAACAGGCACCATAGGGGCTTCCCTGGTGGCGCAGTGGTTGAGAATCCGCCCCCCAATGCAGGAGACATGGGTTCAAGTCCTGGTCCAGGAAGATCCCACATGCCGCGGAGCAACTAAGCCCGTGCGCCACAACTACTGAGCCTGCGCTCTAGAGCCCGCGAGCCACACTACTGAAGCCCACACACCTAGAGCCTGTGCTCCACAACAAGAGAAGCCACCGCAATGAGAAGCCCGCACGCAGCAACAAAGACCCAACACACCCAAAAATAATAAATAAATAATAAAATAAATAAATTTATTTTAAAAAGGCACTATAATAAAGCAGCCCAGCAAGAGAATTCTTATATTTTTAAATTTTTTTATACAGCAGGTTCTTATTAGTCTCTTATTTTTTTGTATTGAAAAGCAGGAAAAGTTAACTGAGAAGCTGTCTATTTCCATGGAGAACAGAGTATAGTTAGGAATAATCTTTCTTTAGGCCCCCAGTTCTATTTTATTAATCATATTGTCAAAACTGTTTAGTTCAAATGTTTGTCCAGGGACTTCCCTGGTGGTCCAGTGGCTAAGACTCTGTGCTCCCAATGCAGGGGGCCTGGGTTCGATCCCTGGTCAGGGAACTAGATCCCACAGGCCACAACTAAGAGTTTGCATGCCGCAACGAAGATCCCACGTGCCGCAACTAAGACCTGGCACAGCCAAATAAATAAATAAATATTTTTTAAAAACCCACAAGTGTTTGTCCACATATTATTTTTTATCAGCATAGGCTAAAATAAGTTTTTATACCACAGCACTTGAATACACAAATACATTGGAGTCCAACTGATTTCCCTTTAATTAAAAAAATACTCCATTCCTAAGAATAGAATTTTTCTAATTGTATATTTTTCCTGTTCAAAGAAGAAAACTACAGGGTATTCCCTGGCTGCCCAGTGGTTAGGACTCTGCACTTTCACTGCTGAGGGTGCACGTTCAATCCCTAGTCAGAGAACTAAGATCCCACAAGCCAAGCAGGGTGGCCCACACCCACCCACCCACCCCCAAAAAAAAAGAGAGAGGAGAAGAAGAAGGAAGAGGAGGAGGAGGAGGTGGAGAAGGAGGAGGAGGAGAAGAAGGAGAAGGAGGAGGAGGAGGAGGAGGAGAAGGAGGAGGAGGAGAAGGAGGAGGAGGAGGAGAGGAAGAAGGAGAAGGAGAAGGAGGAGGAGGAGGAGGAGGTGGAGAAGGAGGAGGAGGAGAAGAAGGAGAAGGAGGAGGAAGAGGAGGAGGAGGAGGAGAAGGAGGAGGAGGAGGAGGAGGAGAAGAAAAAGGAGGAGGAGGAGAAGAAGGAGGAAGAGGAGGAGGCGGAGAAGGAGAAGAAGAAGGAAGAGGAGGAGGAGAAGGAGAAGGAGGAGAAACATACAACATTCTGTTTCCACTTTGGCTAAGGAGAAAAGGTGAATTTATTGAAACAAAACTATGAGGGGTCTATCTCTCTGTATCTCTTGGCTTTGCTGTTCTCTGTGTTGACTTCATTCTCAGGTAGAGCCTTCATTTGGGGACAAAGATGAGCACTTGCCGTTCTAGGCTGGCATTCCAGAAGCTCAGGAGCCAGAGTACATCTTTTGCCAATAGTTCTGGAAGGTCTTGGGGCTGTCTTTCGTCAGCCCAGCTTGGGTCTTACGTCCATCCCTGAACCAATCATTATGGCCAGGGAACAAAATATGTGGATAATCCAGGTCCTGGGTTGCTCAGAACCACATAAACCACTTGGGTAAGGCTCACCAAAGGAACCCCCAGGCTGTGGTTGGGTCTCTTCATGCACTTTTTACTTCCTCTTTGCTACTGTCTGAATCAATGTAACAGATATCTATTGCTTCTGTCTGCCCAGAATCGAGTCCCTCTTAATTTATATAGATATCATTGAATAAGACAAGTTCCTAATTATGCTAAGCCCCTGGATCCAGCTATACCCAAAGTCAGAGCCACTCCTGGACTATACATTCCCCTTTTCCCTTAGGTAAATCTGAATGGCGTCTTCAGTTAGTTAGTTGCAACCATAAATTACCCTCTCCCTTAAGCCAGTTTGAATGGGGTCTTTAGTAAACTGATACAGAAATGAATAATTTCCAAGGGGAAGAAACTCACTCAAATTAGTAGAGCTAAAAGGCATTTACTTTATTACTTACTAAGGGAAAAATAGTAATTACCAAATGATCAAAGTTAACATTACCAGGCATGTAAGAGATTGACATCATGGGCCTGCTGATATGAAATATTGAAGGTACAACAGTATGTCAATGATATTCCTGACTAAAGTGCATAACCTGAACCTAATCATGAGGGAGACATATTGAAATTGAAGGATATTCCACAAAACAGCTGTCCTGTAATCTTCATATATGTCAGGGTCATACAACACAAAAGAAGACTGAATTGTTCCAGCTTAAAGGAGACTAAAGAGACATGGCAACTGAGGGCAACACATATTTTCCATAAAGGGTATTATGGGGACAACTGACAAAACTGAGTAAGAATTGTAGATTAGATAACAATATTGTGTCAATGTTAATTCTATTACACTATGGTTGGGTAAGAGAATGCCTTGTTCTTAGGAAGTGTGCACTTAATCGTTTAGGGTAAAAGGTTATCATGTCTTCAATTTACTCTCAAATAACTGAGAAAAATAATGTGTGTTTATACAGAGAGATAGAAAAGGATAAAACAAAGGTAAAATGTTGACATTTGGGGAATGAGGGTGAACTGTATTGAAATGCTTTGTGTCCTTCTTAGAACTTTTCTGGAGGCCTGATATCACATCAAAATAAAAGTTGATTTTAAAAAGTGCATTGTAAAGGTGCACGACAATGTCATAGAAGAAAAGAATCGGAAGTACAACTGGGTCTCATGGGTTGTGCAAATCTATCCAGTTCTTTTTTGTGTGTGTGTGGTATGCAAGCCTCTCACCGCTGCTGCCTCTCCCGCTGCGGAGCACAGGCTCTGGACGCGCAGGCTCCGGACGCGCAGATTCCGGACGCGCAGGCCCAGCGGCCATGGCTCACGGGCCCAGCCGCTCCGCGGCATGTGGGATCCTCCCGGACCGGGGCACGAACCCGTGTCCCCTGCATTGGCAGGCGGACTCCCAACCACTGCGCCACCAGGGAAGCCCTATCCAGTTCTTTTTATCTTTCATTGGTCCCATCATCTTTTGTCTACATCCCTCAGCAGATTTCCTCCATTCTCTCCTTGTAGATACCCAGCTTCCCTCTTTGTCCATAATTATTGCTTGTCCAGGAATTGACTGCCCCAGTTCTAGAGCACCACGCCCTTGCCTGACTCTGAAATGTAGTGCCTTTATTCCAAATTTCAGACAGATCAAATCGGATTGGCTCAAGCTGGGTTAAGAAAAGGAGATCATAAGGGAAATGAAGACTATCTAGAGCAACAACGTGGACAGTGTTGAATTAAAAGTCAGACCCAAAAGAGAACATACTGTATGATTTCATCTCTTTAAAGTTAAAAACAGTCAAAACTGATTTGTGGCAAGAGTGGTTACCTTTGGGGGAGAGGGAGACAGTGATTAGAAAGGGACACAAGGAGGGTTTTTACGAGACTGATAATGTTGCTCCTTGACCTGGGTGCTAGTTACACAGGTGTTGTCATTTTTTGAAAATTTATCACACAATACTCGTGATATGGGCACATTTCTTTATGTGTGTTATATATCATTAAATTTTTTACATTATATCTCATAGCTGGCATTATGGTTGGAATTATAATTTTCTGATATGGTTAATAACGCTTGGTACCGTTCTGAACAAATAAATTATAATTGTCACTCTATTTACTGTATAGTTTCATTTCAGAAAAAAAAGTTCGTATATTTTAAACCATACCAAAATTTTTCATGCATGCGTATTTATATTAATTTAAGATAATTATAAACTTATCTTTTTACCCATATGAATGCCTTTAACGATGTTTTCAAGTCGTTCAGGACGCGGACGCAATATCCAGCAGCATGCCTTGACGCTGGCCTCTTAAATGTCTGGAGGGTGGGAGGGAGGGAGACGCAAGAGGGAAGAGGTATGGAAACATATGTATATGTATAACTGATTCACTTTGTTATAAAGCAGAAACTAACACACCATTGTAAAGCAATTATACTCCAATAAAGATGTTAAAAAAAAAAGTGTCTGTAGCGCCCTCCGTCAACGCGGCAACCAAAAACGTTTGCGCAAATTTCCAAAACTCCCACCAGGGGGCGGTACCGCCCCTTTTGGGAAGAACCAATCTACCAGATTTGTTGTGTATTGGGAGCTCAGGGGACGGGTCTGTGCTGGAGATAATAACTTGGTGGTGGTGGTGGGAGTGTCTTCTGCATGTTAAGTCGTCACTGAGCCCCAATATTAAAGGCTAAGTAGCTGTGCAGGGCATCAAGACATAGGAGACCGCAGGAGCACAGCGTGCGGAGGGATTTTCTTAAAATTGTCGCTGGAGAATAACTGTCAAGGCAGGGAGAGGTAGGAATTGAGGCTGGCGAGATGGGCAAAGATATATCACGAAGGTCATCTTATGGTGTTTGTACTTTATCCTATGGGTGATACGAAGCCACTGAATAGCTGAAATGCAACAACGGACAGACAGCATTTATTAGCTGTTTCCACACGCCAACCCCTTTTCTAAGTTCTTGTTATGTATTCTCTTCCGGAACCATCAGAATTACTCATGAGCTCAGTTGTTCTGTCATCCAGAGTTCATTCACCCTTTTCCTGGTGACCTGCAGTCTCCTCTTGGGAAGCATCGTTGCCTGGTCTCCTACTTCAGATATGCTTTGTGCTTCGTATGTAGCCCACTCTACCTGGGGCTCCACGAATAGGGATAGCCCTGGGAACTGACCAACCAGAGTGTCTTATTTTCTAAAGCCCAGTGATTGGCTTACGGGTCATCAGGTGACCCAGTCAGAACCAACGAGAGGACTCTGACCTCCGCAGTTGTTCTCCCCCTTAGAACACTGCCCTGCCTCTGAGCCAATATTAAAGCCCCTTTTACTCTCAGCAGGAAGTGGGTGGTCACCCACAGAAGGACCATCTGGGAACTTCAAGAACCTTCCCTAGCTACAGTTGAGCAGCTTGCTGTGTTCTGCCAATTCTGCCAGGAGCTCAAGTTTCCCCACCTAGCCTCTGCCCCCCACCGCACTGTCATTTTCAACTTCACTTTCTACCAATCCTAGTTCTGTGTTTCAGGTAGTTAAGAAGAAATGCTTTACCTCCTTGTCTTTAAATCGTCTGTGATCTCGACCTGGTATGCCCACCCATTTTATTCAATAAGAATTTGTGGGGCATCTAGTCCGTGCTATACTCTGGAGGATGCAAAGATAAATAGTAGATCTGGTTGTCTTCAATGTTGTGCAATTTCGCTTTGATGTATTTAGGCATGAATTTATTTGTATTTATCTTGTTTAGGATATACTTGCTTCTTGGAACTGTGGATTCATGTTTTTCATCAGTTCTGGAAAATTCTCAGCCATCATTTCTTCAAAGATTGCTGTTCCTCCGTTCTATTTTCTGCTTTTTGGTCTTTTATTAGATATTTGATGTATCTTAATCTCTCTTTCATATATCCATCTCTTTGTCTCTTTGTGCTATGTAATTTCCTCTGATAAATCTTTCAGTTCAAAAGTTCTGTCTTCAGCTGTGTCTAATCCACTGTTTTAATTTTTATTGTGGGAATTATATTTGTTATATTTTTAATCTCTAAAAGTTTCATCTTTTATTTTTCAAATCCACTTTTTTCATTCCTGATACTCTCTTGTTGCTTGCTTACATTTGTGATTGTATATTTTATTTCTTTAAAAATTTTACAAAGGGCTAGTCTGTAGTCTGATTTTGACAATTCCAATATCTGAAATTCTTGCAGGTCTGAATCTTTTGTTTGTTGTTGTGTTATATTGTATTTTTCCAAAGATGGCCAAATCAAGATTTGCTCTTTACAATATGACTTGACACAGGGCAAGTTTATGACTATGGCAGAAGTGACATTGTGATTTCTAAAGCTAGGTCATAAAAGGCAGTACAACTCCTCCCTGATTCCTTTAGGATGCTCACTCTAAGAATTCCACCACCATGCTGCAAAGAAATCCAAGCATCCTGTGGAGAGGAACTGAGGCCCCCAGCCCACAGACCTGACCGAATCTCCAGCCAACAGCCAGCACCAAGTTGTCAGACACGTAAGTACAGTATCTTGAAAGTGCATCCTCCAGCCCCAAGTTGAGCCAACCCTGCTCATACTACATGGAACAGAAACAAACAATGGAACCGAGCCCTGCCCAAATTGAGAAATTGTAAGCAAAATAAATTATCTCTATTTTTAAAAGCTACCAATATTAGGGGTAGTTTATTTTGCAACAGTTGTTAACTGGAGCAGTTGCTTCTGCTAACCCTCACTCACGGTGGCTTACTTTCTTGTGTGCTTGGTGATTTTTTTTTATATATTACCAGGCTGGAACATCATTATTTTAGAGTGATTTATCTTATCTTTTAGGGCAGACCTCAAAGTTAACTACTGATGAGATTATTCCTGGGGTTTAGGGGACAAGGACATTAAATCCACACTTGGCCACTGGCTGTGTGACTTCAGACATCTTTACCTCTCTGAGGCTCCACTTTTACTATCTGTGAATGGGAGGTTGTGCATTAAAGGATTAATTTTGTCCAACTCCTGGGAGGTAACCTCTAATCCCTTAGAATATCCTGCTTGTTAGGAGTATCTTTGTTTACCTGGGGTCCTTGGGCTGTGCAGTATAAACTTGACCCCTGGAGGGGCTGGAGACTAAGGTCAGTCATGTGGGAGGTAGGCCATGCCCATGTGACTGACCCCCAATAAAAAGTCTGGACACCATGGCTCATGTGAATGTCCCTGGCTGTGGCACTCCATGTGTGTTTTCATGTTTTGTTGCTGGGAGAATTGAGCACCATTCCCTGGGCTCCGCTGGGAAAGGACAATGAGAAGCTTGCTTTGGTGTCTCCAGGACCTATGTCTTGTCTTGGCGTCTCCAGGTCGTATGTCTCCTGTGTCCCATAGCTTCTTCCCTTTGGTATTTTTAATCTGTATCCTTTCACTGTAATAAATCGTAACCACGAGTAAACCAGTTTTTCTGAGTTGAGTCCCTCCAGCGAATCGGTGAGCCTGAGGTGGTTTTGGGGATCCCTAAACACAGGGGTGATTAATGTCATATACCTCTTCAGGGGCATAGACACCAATGGGGTTGTACGTACACAAAACTTAATGATCACAGCCAGTATGTATTGAGCACATACTGTATACCAGGCTGTGTGTGTCCACGAGCTCACTGGATCCTCGTAACAACTCCGTGAGGCTGACACTATGATTCATTTCTTATTTTTATTTTATGGTGAAATGTACTGTACATTCAGGAGTGTAACATATAAACGTATGGCTTTAAAAAATACTTATAATGTGAACAACTGTGACTCCTCATCAGGTTAAGATAAAAAGGACATAGAAGCCCCCATGGGCCCCTACCCAGTTACAACTCCTCTAATCCCTTGAGGTAACCACCTTTCTGACTTTTGTGATAATAATTTCCTTGCTTGCGTTTCTTTGTAGTTTGACCACCCATGTATGTATCCCCCATACTATATTGCCATTTCATTATCCCTGCTTTTGAGTGTTTTGAATAGAACAAGACAGCATGTCCTGTCTGGCTGTTTGGTGTCTGGTTTCTTTCACACACCACGTGTGTGAGATTTATCCATGTGGTTGTGTGTGTCAGTAGTTTATGCTCTTTTCACTGCTCTGTAGTATTCTGTTGTATGACTATACCACAATGTATTTATCCATTCTCCTGTTGATGGAAATTCCCATTTGGGACTATTACAAACAATGCTGCTGGGAACATTTCTTCCTGTGCATGTTTCCTGATGCCCATGTTCAAGTTCTCTAAGATATATACTTAATATGGAACAGATAGGTAAAAGGTTATGTGCATTTTCAAATTTATTCAGTAGCACTACCCTCTCTCCCATTTTAAGATGAAGCAATTGCAACAAGAGAGGTTAATAACTTTCCCAAGGCCACAAAGCCACACTGCCTTGCTCCCAGAGCCCACATTCTCACTTAACACCCACTGGCATATGATGGGCACCTAATAACTGTGAGCTGTTATTCTGAGGGTCGTTGGGGGCTGTTTTGGGGGGTTTCCTTTCCTGTCCCCATTATTCTGAACTATGTCCCCATAAGTTAATAATTAACTGCCCCTCAAGGAGCCTGTGATCCTAAAGATTTACCTTTCCCTGGTTACTGTCTGGTTAATCAGTCACTGCCCCTGGCCGGGCAAGGGGCACTAGGTGGACCAGCTGCCTCCAAAGCCCCCTGACCTGGTGTGGAAGTGGCGGAGGAGTCCTGATGCTCTGGACCTGTCGTGTGCTCTGCTCCCAAGCGGGGCCCTCCGCTGGGGGCTGGAAGCCCCTGTGCTTTGATGGTGGGGCCTTCCACCTCAAGAGCACAGGAGAACTGACCCGGGCTTTGCTGGTACTACGGCTGTGTGCCTGGCCCCCTCTGGTCACCCACGGCCTGGCGGTGAGCAGTGACCGTGGGGACTGGCCCAGGGGCTCCCCAGGGCCAGGCTCTGAGCCCTCGCTCCCTGTCACCCCAGCTCCAAGCCTGGTCTCAGCGACTCCTGGGGTCCCAGCTCTCGGGCGCGCTTCTCCGAGCATCCGTCTACGGGCAGTTTGTGGCTGGTGAGACCACAGAGGAGGTGAGGGGCTGTGTCCAACAGCTGCAGAGCCTAGGCCTCCGGCCCCTGCTGGCGGTGCCCACTGAGGAGGAGCCAGACTCAGCTGTCAAGACTGGGTGAGTAGGGGGCCAGGGACCAGGGTGGCCGGGAGGCTTGCAAGAAGGGGGTTAGTGGGCTCCAAACCCTGACGCCTGCTGGCTGGGCAGCGAGGCCTGGTATGAGGGGAACCTCAGCGCTATGCTTCGATGTGTGGACCTGTCACGAGGCCTCCTGGAGAGCCCCGGCCCGACTGGAAACATCCTCATGCAGCTGAAGATTACGGCGCTGATGAGCACTCGGCTCTGTGTAAGGGACCGGCAGGGTGGGAGGGGAGGGGGTGGGCGCCCCCCAGGTCCCCCTCGCTACCCCATCTACCACCCCATTCCAGAAGGAGTTAACCTCACGCGTCCGAAGGCCAGGGGGGTCCTTGGAGCTGAGCCCTGAAAGACTGGCTGAAGCCATGGACTCTGGGCGGGTAAGGAGCTCAGGCTGGGGGAGATTGAATGGTTGGTGGGGAATGTGGGGGAAGCAGAGCCCCCTGGACTTGGAGGTAGCAGGCACCCACCAGAGGCATGTTCGAAATGTTTAACTACCTCTACTTTCCAGGCTTAGAATGATCAGAATAAGTGTGGCTACAGACCTGGGGCATGGCTGGAATAAATGGAATAGGGGTCACCTGGGGACTCTAGGGGAGGGGCCTGGGGGCTGGGAGCTCTCAGAGGAGACACTGAGACAGCAGCTCTTTACCAACTAGAAGAAAGTAATCAATATTTTATCAATCGACTCAGCTATGCTAGTGTGTGCTAACTAGCTGGAAGCTATGATTAGACCAATGGGTTTTGGTTCATTCATTCACTCATTTGTTCTTTCACTTATTCTTTTTTTTTAATTAACTGTAACTTTTGAAAAATATTTACTTTATTCATTTACTTATTTGGTTGCGCCGGGTTTTAGTCGTGTCAGGTGGGCTCCTTAGTTGTGGCACGTGTGCTCTTAATTGTAGCCGGCAGGCCCCTTAGTTGCGGCATGCATGTGGGATCTAGTTCCCTGAGCAGGGATCGAACCTGGGCCCCCTGCGTTGGGAGCACAGAGTCTTAACCACTGCGCCACCAGGGAAGTCCCTCTTTCATTTATTCTTTATTTCCATATCTTATTTCTACCTTCCCTGCCATCAGCAGCATGTATCTCTTTGTTACTGTGATTTTGTTTTGCCAAGTATATGCTCTTTGGGGGCATATTTTTCCAACATTTTATTATGAAAATTTTCAAACATACAGAAAAGTTGAAAGAATTTTACAGTGAACACCCATATACCTGCTGCCGTTAACATTTAACTATATTTGCTTTATTTATTTATTATTTATTTTTAAACATCTTTATTGGAGTATAATTGCTTTACAATGGTGTGTTAGTTTCTGCTTTATAACAAAGTGAATCAGGTATACATATACATATGTTCCCATATCTCTTCCCTCTTGCGTCTCCCTCCCTCCCACCCTCCCTATCCCACCCCTCTAGGTGGTCACAAAGCACCGAGCTGATCTCCCTCTGCTATGCGGCTGCTTCCCACTAGCTATCGATTTTACACTTGGTAGTGTATGTATGTCCATGCCACTGGGCTTATACTTGCTTTAAATCATATCTATCCTTCTATCCATTCCTCTATCCATCCATCAATCCACATTTTTTTGTTGCATTTCAAAGTAAGTTGCAGACATCAGCACACTTCTCCCCCAAATGCTTCAGAACGCACATCACTAATTAGAGTTCTGTATGTATTTCTTTTCAGGTAAAATTTACATACAATGAAATGCACACATTGTAAATGTACCCTTTGATGATGAGCTTTGACAAATACACATCTGAGCAATTCAAATCCCTATCAAGGTATAGAACCTTTCCATCACTGCAGGAAGTTCCCTTGTGCCCTTCTCCATCAATGGGGCTGGGTGGGGGGTGGAGGGTATAGTTTTAAACGCACACAAGTAACATTATGGCATTCTGTTTCTTACTTTTTTCACTGAGCACTCTGATTTTAAGATCCCTCCAAGCATCTCTGTGTACATCTAATCCATTTTTTAAAATATTTATTTATTTGTTTGGCTGCTCTGGGTCCTAGCTGTGGCACGCGGGATCTTCGTTGCCGCGTGCGAGATCTTTTAGTTGTAGCATGTGGACTCTTAGTTACAGCATGTGGGATCTAGTTCCCTGACCAAGGATCGAACCTGGGCCCCCTGCACTGGGAGTGTGGAGTCCCAACCACTGGACCACCAGGCAAGTCCCTAATCCATTGTTTTTAATGGCTGCTTCTGGCCGCATGGTTTACCTCTCCTGGGATGGACACCCGGGTGGTTTCTGAGTCTCCATCATCCCAAATCATGCTGTCTGGGACCTGCTGAGGTTTCTTTTTTTAATTCGTAATTTTTAATATGTGTCACAGAACACATAGAAGCAGGACTTAGTGCTTCAAAGGATCAGCTTTGGAGTGTACCGAATTTCACCTCTTCATGAACTTCGTTTACTCATGTGAGGGCAGTGATAGTAATTTCTTCCCAGGGTGTTTTCAAAGACTAAAGCCCCTGCCAGGCTGGCATCTGCACGATGACAGAGGGGCCCTCATCCCTCTGTGTCACTAGCTTCCCTTGGCTTCCCCAACACCATCACACCTGGTGTTCCTTTTCCACCTCTGCCAGCTCATTCTCAATCTTCGTTGGGTTTTACTCTGCCTGACTCTTAAATATGGAGGTTCCCCAGGGCGAGGTCCCGGCTCACTCCTCTCTCAGTCCTTACTCCCCTCCAAGGGGCCTTCGCACCCACCCCTACAGCCTGTTTCCCTGCTCTGCGCTCATGATGCCTGCCTTCTGTCTCCAGCCCCAGCCTTTCCTCTGAGTCCCTCTGGAACCTCTGCCTGGACATCCCCCAGACCCCTCACACCAACTGGGTCCCACACTGGCCTGTGTCTCCCCAAACCTGCCCCTTCCTCCTGTCCCCATCTCAGAGCAGTCCTACCACCCCCATCCCGATCCCAGGCCCCACCCATCCTTGGTCTTCACAGCCACTGGCTCCACAGCACGATTCATAACTGTCCTGTCAACGGCCATATCCCAGGCCATGGCACCTAGACAAGATGTGATAAACATGTTAAATAAATGAGTAAATGAATGGAGCAGGTGAGTCTGAAACAGAAAATTAATGGTGGAGAACTTACCACTCACAACGTGCACTGTCCTAAGTGGTTTATATGTGTTCAAGGGAAGCATTTACTCTCCGCCTGAAGATGCTGAGGTTTAAATCCCAGGTCAAGCTGTGTGATTTTATAAGTTTATTTATTTATTTATATTTTTGGCTGCGTTGGGTCTTCGTTGCTGCATGCGGGCTTTCTCTAGTTGCGGCAAGCGGGGGCTACTCTTTGTTGAGGTGCGTGGGCTTCTTATTGCTGTGGCTTCTCTTGTTACGGAGCACAGGCTCTAGGCATGCAGGCTTCAGTAGTTGTGGCACACGGGCTCGGTAGTTGTGGCTCACAGGCTCTAGAGTGCAGACTCAGTAGTTGTGGCACACGGGCTCAGTTGCTCCGTGGCATGTGGGATCTTCCCGGACCAGGGCTTGGACCCGTGTCCCCTGCATTGGCAGGCGGATTCTTAACCATTCTCCACCAGACACAGCTTGGAAGTCCCAAGCTGTGTGATTTTAGACGAATGACTTCAACTCTCTATGCCTTCACCTCTGTTTCCCCCTCTGTAAAATGGGGATGACAATAGTCCCTACTTCAGAGGGTGGTGAAGGGTAAATGAGGACCTGAAATTGCATGTAGCACCCTGCCGTCCCTCTGTGAGGGCGGCGGCTCCACCAGCTGCTCACACCCCAGAACTCTCCTGGGATGATGCCCCATAGGGAGACAATTCTCTGACTGGGGAGAAGAGCTCCGCAGGTGCCCCTCACCCTTCCCTTCTCCTGGAGAGTCTTCTCCCCCAGGATGGTATCCATACCCATCCTGTTGACCATACTGGAGCCCTAAATTCCACCTGTTCCTCTTCCTTTAACTTCCCAGTTTCTTTGAACCCAGCTGGACTCCCTGAGTCACCAGCAGGTCACATTCACCCTCGAATCCCCATAAGAGGACCCTGAACTAGGGATAGTTATTATTTCCACATTACAAATGTAACAATTCCCTAAACGTTTGTTGAACATCTACCACATTCCAGGTGCTGTGCCAGGGGTGGGGATGATGACCAAGATAAACAAAATCTCTGCCCTCGAGGTAATTACTTGCTAGTCTGGGAGGCGCAAGAGACTCTCAATTGTTAAAACCAAAGCCAAGTTGGGGCTTGCAGGGCCTCTGTGCCGAGGCGCGGGGAGTGGGGGTGGGGGTGGGGGGATGGGAAGCGCACCCAGCCAGGAAAATCATTCTTTTTCAAGTTTAGGTTCTAGTACCCCTTGGGGTCTCAGTTTCCTAATCTGGAAATTGGGAATAATATTTACTTAATTGTTTTAGGGGATCAAATTTATTAATGCAGATAAAGTAGGTGCTTTTGAAATTGGGCTCCGAGGGCTTCCCTGGTGGCGCAGAGGTTGAGAGTCCTCCTGCCGATGCAGGCGACACGGGTTCGCGCCCCGGTCCAGGAAGATCCCACATGCCGCGGAGCGGCTGGGCCCGTGAGCCATGGCCGCTGAGCCTGCGTGTCTGGAGCCTGTGCTCCGCAACGGGAGAGGCCACAACAGTGAGAAGCCCGCATACCGCAAAAAAAAAAAAAAAAAAGAAATTGGGCTCTGAGAGCTTCCCCATGTTAGTAAACCGCCTTTTCACTTGAGCTCTTTTGAAAGGTTTCTGTTTATTGTTCCCTTACAATCAAATGATCTTGGATTGAGATGGGGAGTGTGGCGCAGAGACAGACACAGAGAAACATTGCCCTCTCTTCACTCTATCCATAAGTGTGTGAAAAAATGTAATAAATGTTTAATTATACTAAAACAAAAAACAAAGCCGATATGTGACAAGTATAGACAGCCATTGTAGGGAAAAATAAGGCTGAGGAAGGGGAAGGGAAAGCCCCAGGAAGGGAGTTGCAAGTTCAAACCAGAGAAAACCTCATAGAGAAGGTGGCATTGAAATAAAGACCCTGCGGAGAGGTTGGAGTGAAGTAAGTGGACATCTGGGCGAAAAGTGTTCCAGGCGGAAGGAACAGCCAGAGCAAAGGCTCTGAGGTGGGAAGGTACCTGGCACGTTCAAAGACTAGCAGGGAGGCCCGTGAGGCTGGAGGGCAGTAAGCCAGGTGGAGGGTGGGAGGAGGTGAGAGCAGAGGGGTCAGACCAGGCGAGCCTTGTGAGCTGCAATGAGGCCTTCAAAGTTCGCTGAGGAAACTGAGGTCCCAAGAGACGAATGCGAGGTAACACTTATGGCTCTTATTCTGAGCTAGCTACTGTTCCAAGCACTTTCTAGATGCTAATTCCAAGTCACGTCAGTCTCCCAGTGGAAAACGGAGCTTGGAATAACATCTGCCTGCTAGGATCGTTGTAAAGATTAAATACATAAGCTGGCATCTGAAGCCACCTATTATCATAACAGGTATTGAGCGCTCATCATATTCTGGCACTGTCCTGTCCTGTGTATGTCCAGTCACAGCTCATATATTAACCCATTTTTATCCACACAGCGACTCCATGAGGTAGTTATTATCATCACCCCCATTTTACAGAGGAGAACATTGAGGCCCAGAGAGGTTATATGATTTGTTCAAGGCCACACAGTAAGTCGTGGAGCCAGGATTCAAACTCAGATTCTGAGCTCTCAACCATTGTATTATCCCTCAGTAAATAATATCAATGTGATCCAGCTACTTTTCAGATTTCGAACAATTTCTAAACTGTTTTTCCCTTCCTGCTGGTGGGGGAGAGAAGACTTAGGCTCTGGAAGGGTCCAGTAGCCCTGAACTGCTCTTGCCACCCCCCACCCCCCACAGGACCTCCAGGTCTCCTGCCTCAATGTCGAGCAAACCCGGCATCTCCAGGCCTCCTTGAGCC